>NC_141818.1:10061135-10387385 GCF_982586985.1 Callionymus lyra | reverse complement strand
AAAAAATCATCTCTAACATGTACGACTTTCTTGAGCTAGAAATGCAACACAGGAGGGAGATGAACAGACAAAGGTCACGGTCGTAAATGATTGTCTTTGCGATTGATTAAAATATTAAATTTGTAAATACACCTGTGAAAAGGGGAATCGATGCCATACGGTCAAATGACACATTTAGCAACGGAGAAAGACTTATCTGTGTGTAAACAAAACTTAAATACAATCTTTCATTCACAGAGAATTCCAGAGGAGTTGCATAATACTTTCCAGTTGTGACACAACGATCGACAGCAGCGACGTCCTTATCAAAGTGTACGTATAAAAGAGTGCTTGTTAGAGTCAAAAAATAACACGACAATATAGTATAAAAGTGGTGTATCTTCTACATTCCTCACGTGTGGATCAGAGGTTTTCTTCATTTCCGCCTGAATGAAAACCTGCAAACACAAACGTAGGTTTCAGTGACGACACTATTTATGTCTGCCGTATACAGGAAGAGAAAGTTGTTATCGTCACCTGACTTTTCTAGTAGTAGCTTCTATCTTAACTGCCACAAAAGCAAAATAAAAATAAAATGCAAGTGAACTTTGACGGCATGTGAAGATGGTAATGATCTGCTGCGAGAGGCGACCCACTCGAGCTCCTCTCACTCACACAAACAACATCTGAATCAGCAGGAATTGAAACGGTCACAAGTAAATCATTAGGAGACAGGAGACGGTCTGTGAGAGCGGTTCTGAACAATGCAGGGTCATGTGGCAGAAGCTTCTGCTGAAGGTGGACCGAGAAGAAACTAACGTTCTCCAGATCTAGAAGAGAGTTCAAATCCAGCGTAAACTCACAGTTTTCCTATCGTCGTCTTCTCTTCTTTGGTGTCGTTCGTTGAAGAAACGCTGTGTGTTCTGGACGGCGAGTCCAGGTCCACTTCTACCATGCCAGGCTCGGACTGAGGCAGAATCCCGCTGAGGGAGAATTTGTATTTGATGATGATGGCTGAGTTGTTAAGGGTCGTGCCTTGTTTGGATTGTTTTTTTTAAGTGACTTTAGTCACTTCCTGGCAGATATAAAGTCTTATTTTTTACGTATTTTTGGAACCTGTTTGATATAGAAGTTGTACTATGGGGTTGGATCTAGTACCAACCACGACCAGCTGGAAAACCTCTAAGAATTTCAGGCCATCTCAGGGAATCAAACAGGGTTTATTGATATTTTAATTATATGAAGCTAATGTTAGCATAAAGCATCTCGCACAACCATTAATCCTCTTTCTCGTCTTTGATTTGGATTTTCTAGATCAACCAAAGATTACAAACACAAGATCAACATGCCTGAGCAATTTTAATGACCATAAAATTAGATTTTCCCCTCTCCTCGAGAGTTTGACATGTTGTCTAGTCCAAGAAACATTACAAGGAATCACTAGAACATGGATAGATTTTGAAAATATGAAGCAAGTTTTTAAAAGTGTATCCGTAGAATAGATTGTATTACTTGTTTCTTTGCTATTTTTTAAATATCAGCCTTTTTTTTTGCCGTTGATCTTAACATTTTGTGCTGGCAGATCTATATGAATTATTAGCTATATTATCTCATTTTAAAACACTGAACGTTTGCTCATATTAATCATATTTTCAATTATTTATTTTAAAAGTACATTTTAATTGTGCACAGTGGTTGTCAGGCAGATATTTGCCTATGAAAATAAAATAAAGCATTTTTTACAACAGTTTTATATGAATTTTTGTCTAATTTCCTATGAATTTATAGTATAATAGTACGTTAAAACATTATATTAATATAAAAATATATGTTTCTCTATTTTAGGAATATTCTATTATTGTGAAAATTTTAAAAATTACACAATAATAGTGGACAACCTTTAAGAAAACGTGTTCTTCTGTTATTGTTTAATGATAATTCATTTTAAAGACAGTCAATAGGATAAAAGTGTGAAGTGACCTCTGACCTCTTGTAGAGCTGCAGCTCCTCCTGGACCAGCATGAGTTGAGCCTTCAGCTGGTTCCTCTCCTGCAGAACCTCCTTCAGCTCCTGCATGGTAAACCGGGGTCGGTTGGGGTCCGTGAGGTCCACGACCAGCTGGTTCGGTCCCATCGCTTGCTTTAAACCAGAGAAAAAACTTTTTAAAAACTAGACCTTCTTTCAGGGCCGGAACTGATGATGATGGTCCTCACCGAGCCAGAGGACTCCTCCTGCAGGACCCGGTCCAGCTCCCTCCTCAGGTTGTCTCGCTCCATCTTCATCTCCTCCAGCGACAGGTTGTACTTGTTGACCAGGGTCTCGAACATCTCCAGGACCCGCACGATCCTGAACTGCAGGTCCGAGACCTCGTCGCCGGCGCCGCTGATCTTCAGCAGGTCTCTGCCGATGACGTAGGAGATGTCGTAGACGTCCTCCACCGTCAGCTCCAGCGCGTCCTTCTCGAACGCCAGAGCCGGAGACGATTCGTCGCCGAACTCCATCTTAAATAAACCGTGACTGCGATTGATTGATTTTTTGTTTTGGTTACAGTCGCTAGAGAGGCGGACTGGAGCTAAAGTTCCACAGGAGAAGTACTTCCCCCGTCGGCGGCCATCAGCCAATGGCGTGATCGTGTTGTCCGTGTGGGCGGGGCATGTATCCTAGCGACAGGTGAGACAAAGATGACGAGTGAGTCAAGAGGACTCGCCTCCCAAGGGGGGCGAACGCGTGCAACGTGGCCTCCGCTTACTTAAGACGGCAAAACGATGTATGAGTTGGAGAGAGCTGGAGTCATCTTTATTCACTTGTGAATCAGGTGGAAAACACGTGATTTATTTTCCAATTCAGCGCTCAGGTAAAATGTCCATTTCAACTTTGCACGAGTTCATTCTGTCACTACATTAAAATTATTACAAAAACATGTTAGCCATCACCATCTTTCACTTTATATTAACTCAACGAATATTAAACAAGTTAAAGTAAGTTAGTATAGATAAGTTTAAGTAAGTCTACTATATGTTACCAACCACGTCAGACGACTAACCAGACCCGGTGGATCGTGTCAAAGTGTGGAAACATAACTGCTGGTAGTACCTTGGCTCATCTAATAAAGGTTTGAGTGACGTCATCTACCGTCTGTGACGTCATCTGTCGATGCTTCCTTTGTAAATAGAGACTGGAATAACTGAAATTTATACATCATGTTTTGTTTTTTAATACAAGAAACTGTACTTATATTTAGTTTAGTATAGAAGAGGATATTTAAATAATACATTTCATAAAAAAAAAGTTGGTTAATATTTCAATAAATATTCCTAACTTAGGTCAGTCTGTCAAACTGAGCCTGAGAAACCAGGGTGTTGTATTTGATGAAGAAATGTCTCTTGTTCAACACTAGAAAACTGACCAGAAACTGTTTCCTTCAACTGAGAAAAATCTTATAAATTTAGGACAATGTTATTGAATATTGTTTTGATTGTTTAAGCGCTTTGTGACCCTGGTCTGGAAAAGCGCTATACAAATAAAAATGACTTACTTACTAAGTTTGACTTCCTAGAAGATTGAAGATTGAAGGTCTACAGTTTGAAGATTGGGGGCCGTTCCCGGACGGCTGCAGCCCCATTACCCCCGCCCTGCCCGCACAACCGTGGCCCCCCTGTGACCCGGGGGACTCTCACCGGAGGACCTGAGCCGGTGCCTGGCCATTGTTCCCCTGGGCTCATGCGGTGGCGCTCGACCCGGCTACTGGCCGTGTTCGCAGGGTATTGGGGGGGCTCCGCTGCCGCTGCTGTGGTGGATCCCTATCTCTTTGGCTTGTCTTCTCGCGGTCCCCTGCTATGCACTTGGTGGCGGCCTGACGGTCTTCCGTGGCCCGGCCTGGCCCCGGAGCTCTATCCCCTGACTGTTTTTTCTGGCCGTCCCTTGGAGGGCAGGCCCTTGGCCCCTCTGCCTCCGTGCCTGCGCCTGGTGCCTCCCCCTCTTTGCTTCCTCGGTCGTTCCCGCCTGTGCGTGCCCTCTCGCGCCGCCGGGGGTGGTCCGCTTTCTCGCTGGTGTTTGGGGTCGGGCTTGGCTCTGGTGGTTATCTCGCCTGCCGGGTCCTGGTCTCCCGCGGGTTCCTGCCGCGGCTTGGGCCCCCGTGTCTGGGTCCTGCTGTGCTAGGTATGTGCCCTCTGGCCTGGCTGGTGGTGTGGTGCCCCTGGGTCTCTACTTGCAGTCTCTTCATACACACAACCACACTCACCCACACAACCTCACACACACACACACACACAAAACCACACACACACACACAAAACCACACTCTAACATTTCAACCTCCCCCCCCCTCTCCCGTCTATATATCTTCACCCGTCACCGGAGTCTGTATACCTGTGTATTGTATACATTTGTCCCAAACCCACACCTTTTTATTTCTCTCCCAGAGCCCCAGGGATCCACCTCCAGAGCTGCTGCTGATCCAGGATCTTCACCACGTCATCAGATCCCGAGTTCTCTCCAGCACCTCCATGGACTCTCCTACACTATCCTCTTTTCGCTCACTATATCCTCCCTCACTCCTCTCCTTATCCATCTGTCTACCCCCCCATCCTTCCTCCCAGCCAGTCAAAGCGGCAGGCCGTCAACAATGAGTCTGGTTCCGCTCGAGGTTTCTGCCTTCTAAAAGGAAGTTTTTCCTCGCCATAGCTCACTGTACAGTGTTTTGTTTCTTGCTCTTTGTTGAATTGCTGGGATCTATTTTTCCTTAATCAACTGTAGTCTTATTTCAACTGTATAGTGTCCTGAGATAACTTTGTTATGATAAGACACTTTAAATAAAATTGAATTGAATTGAATGGCAAGAAATATGAATTGGCCAAAAACATTTATCTTAATATTGAGAATAATTATTTGAATGAATGACTCAGAATTATTAACTCAATATGGAGCTGCTTTCTATCTTATCAACATTAAGGGGTTACTTTTGTACTTGTTGTCAAGTAAAACATCATCGTATCAACATGACAATACAACGCATAATGTAGAAAAATAAGCTTTAATGTCGAGTCAGAGAAAATAAATAACAAGCAAATGCACCATCAATAACTGAGGCCTGAATGTAACTGAATCCATATTTGAGGCAAAGTTAAAATCAAGCTGATCGTCGCCAAGCAGCGTCTTAGTTAATCCAGCAGAAACCCAGGATCGCCGTAAGAATTAAAGACATTTTTGGTAGAAAAGCAGCAATAAACGTTCCGTTTTACTTTAAGTGCACAGTGGTGGATAATATTGGGGGTCACACGAGAGACATCAGTCTCCTGATGGGCAACAACGTGGGATCGTCTGCGATCAATCCAGCAGCTACCATCGGCATGATGGCCGTGAAGATCCTGTGAAGGTAAACCACGTGAGGACAGAAGAAAACATATGGAACATCTTACAATACGAATCAGTTCTTGGACATAATGTTAGCGAAGGAGTAACTCACAGACGTCTGATGCCTGACTCCGACTGCTCAGAGGGCGCCGGAGAAGGAGACGGTGCACAATCGTTTGGACTAAAATCCTCCTGGGAGTCCTCACTGAGGGACAAGAAAACCTTCAGTTACCTCCTCGTGAACTAAAGTAAACCATTTGTTTTTAAACCGTTGGTACCTTTTGTAGTAGGTGAGTTCCTCCTGCAGCAGGAACACCTGAGACTTGAGTTCATTTCTCTCCTGCAGAACGTCCCTCAGCTCCTGCAGGGTGAACCTGGGAGAGTCGGACTCCTGCTCCAGACTGTCTTCGTCAGACTCGACTGAACGCTCGCTTGTCAAAGACACGTTCGCTGACTTAAGAGAAGGAGATACAAATAAAGAAATGTTTTACACATTGAAAACTATCGAATAATATTCATCAATTTACAATAATACACACTATGAGTCTGCGAGGTATCTTTTCAATCGCCTTCTCTCGATTTAACCACGATATTCTACTATTATTTAAAAATTCAAAATCTTTTGTGGAATGAGAGGAACATTTTTTTGTCAACACAACAAATAAACATGTTTGTTTTTGAAAAGAACAACTGAATTACCACTAGATTTTCCAGTAACTTCTCTGACGTTCCAATGAGCCAAAGCTACACAGACCCGAACTACTGCCAATTTCAATGCTGTTCAAATTGCAGTCAATTGTTTGGATTCACATCAGTGCAGTCAGAATATTGAACGATGGAAAATAATATTTCAAATTTGAAAACCTTTTTTAATGTTGAATTTTTTTTTAATTTATTTAAATGTTGTTTAAAAAAAAAAAAGAAGTAATAATCTTTGTTGAATTATTTAATGAATTGAAAAGTGAATATTGTTTTTATTTTGATTGAAGTCAATAATTTAAATTTTTACACAAGATGCTTTTTATTTTATTTTAATAATTGTAATAATAATTATTTTGATTATTCCAAAAAAATGACCCATTTTGTTTTACAAGTAGACTTTGATTTTCTAATTCCAATGATAAAAAACAAACATTTTCTACATTCACAATTTTTTAATTAGTAGCCTCTTAAATTAAATATAAAAATGTTGGTACATTAATGCCACATCAGCGCTTTGATCAAACTTTCAGCCAATCATGTGACGTGCAGATGCAACAGTATTTAATTTCTATTATTCCAAAAAATTAGTTCAATGCTTAAAAAAAACCCAACAACATTTTAATAAAAAAAACAATTTTCAACATTTGAAACATTACATTCAACCATTGAATGCTCTGATGGTGCTAATATACTTCCATTTTTATGGTACATGTAGTAGTTGAAGTTCTCTTTACTGGTGAGTTTAAAAACAAAAGAAGTTACGAAATGATATTGTGACCTGCATTTAATCGTGGACCTGAAGTGATGAAGTGTTGCGAAGCATTAATACTCATTTAGAGAGCCATCAAGATGGCGCTCTGAGTTACAACCTTTGTTTTAGTTTTTTTAATGAACCTCTATCATCATATACTAATGTGTATAAGATGAAGAACAGAGGAGCCAGCACTGTCCCCTGAGGTGCTCCTGCACCGCTGACCAAAGTGTCAGCCTGACGTCGCGTCATTTTAAAACCTTGAGCGCCACCCATTGGGCTCTGAGGACACTGCTTCCTGAAGCTTCATCAGCAGGAGTTGGAAGTAAATGATTCTCACCAACACAGACGCGGTGATAACATCTTCCACCTCTGGGTCATGCATCTCAGTGGAGGTGAAGGAGGGACTCGTGTCGCCTTCGAAACAGTTGGCCATGAAGCCAGGGTCTCCCCCACACTCCTCCCACACCGACTCAAGCTTGAGGGTTCCACTCATGGCTCTGGTCTGAAAGAACACAGTTCAACATCGATTCATCTGAACATCAGTGGGTTTGTTTTGCTCCTCACCTTCAGCTTTGGTGTTCTGGAGGAGGAACATCTGGACGTGTCCTCGATCTCACTCACTTCTCTTTCCATCTCCATCTCTCGGAGCTTCTCCCTGAGCTGAGTCGCCTCCTGCTGCAGAGCGAGCAGCTCCTGCTGCCGGGCCTGAGCCTCCGCCTCCATCTCGGCCCGCTGCTGGATCAGCGCCTTCCCCTGCGACTCCATGGAGCCCATCCGGTGGCGGAGGTCCTGGTTGATCCGGGTCAGACGACTCTGCTGCATCTGGAGCTGCAGACGCACCCGTCGATGAAGAAGTGCAGAATTATACATGTGGGATTTGAACGGCTTCATCCCATGATGTTAATTGAATTATAGAAAGTTGTTTGAATAGTATATCAGTATCATATTGAATGGTTGAATTTAACATTTCAAACATTAATGGTTGTTGTTTTTTAAGAATTAAAAAAAAATCTTGAATGATATCATTTCTATGTTTAAAAGGTAACATTTTTATGTTGACTTTTATAACTACATTTTAAAAATCGGATAAAAATGTATGATTTTTTTGATATTCTAATAATCCAAAAATAAATGTTCTAAATTCAACCCTTTTTTGTTCCTAGCCTTTTAAATTCAATATAAAAATGTTGGTATAATAGTGACACCAGACATTACCAGTGCTTTGAGTTTGTCACGTGACCGTCAGCATGATTGGCTGAAATGTCCATCTATAGGTATTTTTTTGGTATCGTCTGTTGGCAATATTACAAAGATATTTGTATTGAATTTAAAAGGCTAGAAATAAAAGAACAAATGTTTTTTAATTACTAGAATGAGTTTATGTGTAAAAAGAAAACGTTAAAAATATTCAAATCGTTAAATTCAAGTTCTTTTTTTTTTTTTTTAAACCTTTCAATATAAATATTTTATAATTAAAATATTAAATTAAAACGAATTAAACCTTTCAAAATAAACATTTTATAATTAAAATATTCAAATTATTAAATTACTTATAAAACAAAGTAAACATTTTAATATATATATATTATAGAAATACAATATTCATATTATTAAATTAATTGTAAAAAAAAAAATTAAAACTTTTAATATATATATTTTAGAAATACAATATTCATATCATTAAACTAATTATAGAACATTAAACCTTTCAATATATATATATTTTAGAATTAAATTGTTCAATAAAGAAATATTAAACCTTTCAATAAAGATATCACATACTTAAATAATTCATAAAACAAATAAATTCAACTAAAATTATTCAAATAAATGTTAAATTCAATCCTTCTACATTCTGATGGCAGTGATGTTCTGTATAAGAGACTTTAAAAAAATTCACTTAAAATGGCCGCAATTTTAAATAATTTGTGTAAATGCATTTGAAGAAATAATGAAATATGTTTGTGGTCCAATTAAAAAAAAGAAAAAAGAAAAATATATACGTACAGCGTCGACATCCTTGTTTCTCAGTGACAGCTCGTGATCTTTCGCCCGGATCTCATCTCTCTGTTTATCCACCAGGTCCTTCAGCCTCTTCATCACCTGCTTCTCTTTCTCTGACATCCCTGCAGGTGTCAACAGAACCTTGTTACTGTGACCTTTGACACTACAAGTTGTAGATCAACCACAGAACAAACACAAACTAAACACACAGCAGGAGCCCCGTCATGTCAAGGTCACGTTTAGTCACTTTTTATCTAAACCAGAGCGAACACGCTGTTTTATGCTCATGCTGTCGGATCGACTATCACTTTGTTTCTGATGGAGCGATATTGTTTTAACATGTTTAATATATATTAAATTATATACGTACAGTATATAATGTGTGTGATATTCAAACCAGCCTCAAACCTACGAAGGACCATACATGACACATGTATAAATACATAAATTAAAGTCAGTTTGTGTAAATGACCAAATGTATATATACATAGAAATAGCACGGTATTTCAACAAAAAATAAATCAAAAGGTTATTTATTTATTTTGACAAATTGATATTTATCTACACATTTATTTATACATTTATTTAATGTATTTATATTCACGTCATTTAACGCCCTTCATACAAACCCTCTTAAACAATGATATAGATAGAATTTATTTAATTTAAATGTTGAAATTCAATTATGTCTGTTTAGAATTTGTTTGTTTTTTTAATTCAAAATGTTATATTTAGAGGTCTCATTTTTGTTGTTAAAAATGTAAATCTTTTTTAAACAAATATTTACAAATATACACATATAGTTTAAGAATCTAACTCCAATAAATAAATTCATTCATAACTTTTCAATTTATTATTTTTTTATATCCACTATCCATCCATCCATCATGGCGCCACCAGACAGAACCAAAAGAGCACAGAGCTACCGATTGAACTTCTAACCATTCAGATAGATTAAATTATTTAATAAAAACAAAAACAAAATTTCAATATAGAAATTATTCAACTTAAATTATTAAAATATATATACAACAATTTCAACATTTGAAATGTTAAATGTAACCCTTTAATTTTCTGATGCCACTGATATACTTCCATAGAGTGTTTAAATATTTATTTCAATGATATATTTGTTTTTATTAGATGCTGAGTAAACATTTTAACAGAGATAAGGTTATGCTTAGAAGAACCGGGTCAGTCTCTCACAGGTCTCACTCATGGGCTATTTTTTGTTGTGCTCCTAAAATAGTTTCCTTCACAAGCTCGTCCGGTCTGTGTGACACCGGAGCCGTGAGATGAAGTCACACAAAAGTAGATGCTGATCTCCTCATCTTTATCTTCATCCTATTAGTCATATTATATATATAAAAAGAAGACGTCGCCGCACCTTGCTGTCTCTGCAGGTCTTCTTCTGTGACGGGAGCCTGGCTGAGAGACAGACTCACTAAGAGCTTCTTCTTGTCGGCCTGAAGCTGCGTGATCTGGGAGAGCAGGTCCTGGACTTCTCCTCTCCACACGTCCTCCACCTGCTCCAGCTCCTGCACACCACACACACAAGAGCACGGTTGCAGGTTCAAAATTCCAGATATATGAAGACATTACAACATATATCTAAAGCAAATTATTTAATTTAAAGAACAGCATGTTAAGAAGTTTGGCTCGTGCATGATGGATGGATGGATGGATGGATGGATGGATGGATGCCAGCACAAAGCAACACAGACGATAGATTCATAAAACAAGAACAAAGTGCAATAAAAAGAAAGTGCAAGATGACACAATCTAAATCTAAAGATAAAGAACATGGAAAACCAAGACAAACAAAGACAAAGGATACAAAGATTAACATGGAATATCATCATCGTTTAGACTTTCTTTTATTGTCTTTGCACAGAAAACACAGCAGTGAAACTGGCAACAAAATTGTGTTGCTTAGCAACCGTTAAATAACACAGCAGAGAGATTTATATATATAAAGTATAAATATAAGTTAAAAATAGTGCAATATAATACAAACAGAATAAATAAATAACATAAATATATTATATATATTATAAATATATTTTCACTCCACTCCTGCCCCCAAACTCAGAATTAAACAATCTAATAGCACGAGGAATGAATGAGTCCCTGAGTCTATTAGTGTTGCATCATGGGAGGAACATTCATGCATTTCATCTGCTTCTCTGTTCACTGATGACAGTGTTCAGAGGATGACTGTCATCATCCATGATGGACAGTATTTTTGTCCAGTGATCTCCTCATCTGAGAAAATGTATTATTGCTTTTGGTATTTACATCAAACAATTTTCATTGTATATATATATATATACACATATATATATATATATATATATATATATA
Organism: Callionymus lyra; assembly: GCF_982586985.1. Taxonomy (NCBI): domain Eukaryota; kingdom Metazoa; phylum Chordata; class Actinopteri; order Syngnathiformes; family Callionymidae; genus Callionymus; species Callionymus lyra. The sequence goes on along the minus strand of NC_141818.1, from coordinate 10,376,230 downwards.
CATATATATTTATATATATATATACACACACATATATATATATTCAACATTTCTTTACTAAAACACTACTCTTGAAATGTCAAACATTTTTTTCACCTTAAATTGATATTGTTCTTCAGGAATTTAAACAAAATAAGATGATTTATAAGAGAACGTCGCCATCTTAAATGTGAATTTAAAAAAGGGAAAATTGTCATTTGAAATTCAATTTAAAATGTAAATGGCTTGACTAGAATGATAATACTGTACCGTAACGTTTTGTGTCATTATTTTTTTTTAAATATAAACCAGACACATTTTATGGTTTATTTTCCAATATTTTTTTTACCTCAAATTAATACAATTAATACAACAATACAAAAAAAAACATTTGCATAAAAAGTATTGCTTGAACATAAAAAATATCGTATATGTAGAGATCTTTACTCAAGCAGGAAATCCACAAAGTAACATACGACGTTCAAAAATATATATGTATTTAATGTGTTCCATTTATTTTTTATTTTCTAATAATATTTGTTTCATCAATATACTTTTTTTTATAAAGCAAATTTAAGTTCACACTCTTCTAAGACCATTATTTATCTACCAATATATATATATATATATATATATATATATATATATATATTGGTATATACGATTTTTAAATCTTAAGTTGAAATAAATTGTGTTAAAAAATAAATTTGTTGCTCATTCGTATTTAAACTTTGATTATATGAATGTTTCCCCAGAGAGCTCCTCCACCATCATGAACATATATATTTATATATACACTATAAATATATTGTTAATTTAAAAAACAACAGGTTAATTCATGACTCCTCACTCACCTGCTGGTGTTTCCTCTCCTGCTCGTACCTGTCGCTTCTCTCCCGCTGCAGCTTCTCCAGTTCGCCCCGCAGCTGCTCGGCCTCCTTTCCAGCGGCTCCCTGGCCCACCACCACCTCCAGCAGCTCCAGGACCCGCACCACCTTGGGGATGACTCCCGCCAACACGTCGCATCCGAACACGTCGATGATTCTCTCGAACTCCTGGCCGAACACGGCCGCCATGTCGTACACGTCCACCACCGACAGGTCCGCGGCGGGAATGTCCAGCGGCGACGTCGACACCGCGTCCATGTTTTCTGCTCTTAACTCGAGCCGAACCTTCGGAACATTGACACGAACCCCCGCGAGACGAGTTTCTCCTCACAGTATCTGTTCAGAACCAGTTTGGTTCCGACCCATGAAAGACACGCAGGGACTTGTTTACATGTGACACTTTTTCAACTTTTCCTTTTTAACGTGCTGATGCGTTCACTGACCGTAGGGGAGTTTAAACCCTTATGTCCACAAAATTAAAGTACTAAAATAATAATGCATCTAATGAAAACATTATTTTTCAAAATTAATCAAACTCTTACTATTTGAAAAGTAGCTACATTTTTTATTTTATTGAAAGAATTCGAACTACGGTTCAAACTTTAAAGTAACGCTCCTGAAAGCACCTCACTGACAATCTGCGTGACGCGTCACTGATTTATGATACATTTATTTAGAAACCTTTCTGGTCTCTTTGTAAATTTAATTAAAATTTATGAAACCTTTTTTACTTTTATGTAAATCCGTAATAATGTAAATAAAATGTTAATTATTAAGATGCAAAAGTAACAAGATTATGAACGGGAAAATATTTTCGCTAAATTGTGATTTTGTTAACATGCAGTTTATCATAAAGTCAAAAGAAGAACATTTATTTTATTTTATTTTATTTCATTTGTAACAAAAGTATTTACCATTTGATGTAATCTTTTCAGTGAAGTCAGTCCCCAGTTAAAGCTTATTGAATAGAATAAATATAAGTTGTTTTTTTTCTATTTCAACCTTCACATCTCAAGACATTTTTATTTGTTTAGGCTTTTCCTTGATTTCTGGAACTCTTGTGTTGTTTCTCGATCTTATCTTTCTGGAAAAGCGCTATACAAATAAAAATGATTTACTTACAAGTATATATGTTATTGAATATTGTTTTGATTGTTTAAGCGCTTTGTGACTCTGGTCTGGAAAAGCGCTCTACAAATACCAATTACTTACTAACATACATATGTAGTCAATCATTGGTTAGACTAAAACTGCTTTGTGTAAAACTAAAGTACATCTTCACTTCAACTAATCCATATAATTATAAGAACTATTTAAAAAAATACAATTTCTCCATTACAAGTGTTGAGATATCAAAAAGGTTGTCCGGCTCATTCAGAGACAGCAGCACTAATACACATTTTAATCCATTACTTATTTGATCTAGTTGGATAATGCTGATGAAATTTAAGTGGCTCTACATCTGAGCCCTGAGGATCCCCACAGATAAATATAATGAAGGACACACACAAGTCTGAACAAAAGTTAATGTTGAAGGTCAGCTCGATAGCGGAGGTGGAAAGTGTTTTAAAAAGTTGTCCTTTTACAAAAGTAGAAAAGTGTCTCATATAAGGAACATCGTGGATTCCCATCACCAAACCTTCAGTTTAATGAAAGACAAGAGGGCAAAAGTAATATTTAAATTAAGATTTATTTTCATTTTGTCAAACATTTACAATTCTCACGAGGGAGAAAACACCCATAACCGTTACTAAAATATATGTTTATGTATACATTACTAGATGAAGATTTATATAAAGAGAGTTCTTATATGTGACGGAACATTAAACATTTGCAGACCCCGGTCTGAGAAACTAAAAACCCCTAAATGTGCAACACGTTGATCCTACACCTGTGGACGTCATGACTAATCTCTAAGTGTAAAGAGACATTCAGTGGATAAATGTAGTGTCAGTCGCACCTCTTGTTTGTTATAGTTCTATAGTTTCCATGAAGGCCTCTGACACAATCTTGTACTGTTAAAAGGTTGTTCATGCAAAGATGAAGGCGAAAGCGCGAGGTATGTCAAGAGTTAAGTGGTAGCAACAGTAAGGGCCACACGAGGGCCACATGATAGCTTTAGCGTACATTAGCTTCATGCCACAGTATTGTGCAAAGAAGGTCGTCACAGGCTGATAAAAACAGAGGGAAACACACTTAAAACGATTAACACAAAGAACTTTCAGACACAAACAATAAAATTATTTCCCCCTATCGTTTGCTTTAAATGCCACACCGTGATGTAACGAGTGTGTGCGTGGATGGCATGTAGCGGTGAAGGCAGGGTTTCCCTTCCAGGTGTTAAAAAAAAAATCAGGCTTCTGGTCAATTTGGCAACTTAAATAAAAAGATGTGGAAAAACTTCTATTTGAACTGTAAAAGAAAAGAAAACATGATTATTCATTTGACAACTTATTAATCAAAAACATGTTTCCTTACGATGGATTTCGCCAGGATGTTGGGTTTCTGGGCCAAAGCGGGTTTCCTCATGACAGCCGGTTTGCCCAGTTTGGGGGACATGGTGGCAGGGTTGGGCGAGGAGGAGGCGTCGCCGTTTCCTTGGGCGACCTCCTCCAGAGGAACTCCTGCCAACACGTAATGCTTCTTCCTCAGCTCGCCCAGGCGCAGACGCTCGTTGTCCAGCTGACTCTCCAGCTCCAGGACCTTCACCTGTGAGGGTCCAGCAAACATGTCATGTAACTCAATCCTGTGTCAAGTGTTGTGTAATACACATGATCCACAAAAATATAAAACAACTTTTAAAGTATGTTCTCACCTGAGACTCCATTTCTTCTTTTCTCAACTTGATGAGCGACATTCCAGAGAAGTCCATGGTCTCTGAGTTTGTAGCATAAACACAAGTGAGTCACAAACACACACACACACACACACCATTTTCACACACCTTTCTCCTCAAGGTTCTCTTGCCCCGTTTTGGTTGAAGCCACAACATTTGCTGCCATTTCATTGACGCGACGAGACGCCTGCTGCAGGACCGTCAACCTCTTGCTGTTGCGATCCGCTTTGACCTTAACCACAGACATGAGGAGGCCGTCAAAGGAAAAAAAGAAACATTTTTCATGATCATGCTTTTTTTTTCTGTTCAATGACTGGATGAACTTACAAAAACAATGTAGATAATTAAAAAAAACTATTTAAAACCCTTTTTAAGCCAATAATTTTCAGTACTGGGAAGAAGGTAGAAAGGAAGGGGGAAGTAAGCAGGTAAGGAAGAAAATAAGTAAGAAAGGAAGGGGGAGAAAAGGAAGTAAGGAAGAAAATAAAAGAGGAAGGAAGTAAATAAGAACGGTACAAAAGGAAGAGGGAAGTAAGCAGGTAAGGAAGAAAATAAGGGAGGAAGTAAATAAGGAAGAAAGGGGGAAGAAAGGAAGAAAATAAGGGAGGAAGTAAATAAGAAAGAAAGGGGGAAGAAAGGAAGTAAGCAGTTAAGGAAGAAAATAAGGGAGGAAGTAAATAAGAAAGAAAGGAAGTAAGCAGTTAAGGAAGAAAATAAGAAAGAAAGGGGGAAGAAAGGAAGTAAGCAGTTAAGGAAGAAAATAAGGGAGGAAGTAAATAAGAAAGAAAGGAAATAAGCAGTTAAGGAAGAAAATAAGAAAGAAAGGGGGAAGAAAGGAAGTAAGCAGTTAAGGAAGAAAATAAGGGAGGAAGTAAATAAGAAAGAAAGGAAGTAAGCAGTTAAGGAAGAAAATAAGAAAGAAAGGGGGAAGAAAGGAAGTAAGCAGTTAAGGAAGAAAATAAAGGAGGAAGTAAATAAGAAAGAAAGGGGGAAGAAAGGAAGTAAGCAGTTAAGGAAGAAAATAAGGGAGGAAGTAAATAAGAAAGAAAGGGGGAAGAAAGGAAGTAAGCAAGTAAGAAGGAAAATAAGTAAGAAGGGAAGTAAATGAGGAACTAAGGAAGTAAGCAAAGACAAAAAGAGTAAGGTTGAAAGAAAGGAAGTAACAAAGAAAGTACGCAATTAAGGGAGTACGGACAAAAGGAACCAAGCAAGGTATAAAGGACTTAAATAAGGAAGTTTGGCTAAAAGAAAGTGATAAAGATAATAGGAAGAAAAGTGTAAAGGAAGAAAAAAAGTGGCTGAAAAAGTACTAAAGCAAATGAAGCAAGTAAGTAAGTAATGATGTATGTTTGTAGGTAAGGGAATAAGGTAGGATTTAAGGAAGCAAAAATGGAACCAAGGATGATGGAAGAACAGAAGGATGAAAGACAGGACCTAAGGAAAGAAAGGAAGTAAGTACAAGGAAGAAAAGACGAAAACAAGGAAGACAGGGACCAAGAAACTAAAGTGGGAAAGACGGTAGAAAGGAAGGAAGGAGCCTTTTCTCATGAGCAAGTCTTAATAATGGAGGTCATCACCAACACCTGTCAATCACTGACCTTGGATGCGGCGACCAGCTGAGCAGTGCTGGCAGCGATCTCATGAGAGCAGACGATCAGCTCCTCGTACTTCCCAGTGTGGAGCACCACCTTGTCTGCAGACTCTCTGAGAGAGAACATGTTCAATCAAAACGTGATGCTGCGACTCAACTTTTCTAAAAGTCTCTCGACTCAAAAGAAACGTATCAAAGTCTTACACCATCTCTGACGCCCCCCAGCCGACCGCCTTCGCCGCAGAGATCAGTCCTTCAGTCCAGCGAGAGTTCCGGGCGTAAAACTCCTTGATGGAGGCGGCGCCCTTTTTAACAAGCAGAGCTAGAATGACGAGATGTTCCCCCAGCATGACGGTAGATTGAATCGGGTCCACAGAAACGTACCCTTCCTCCTTCAACGATCTCCTTCTGCAGGTCCGTGGACGCGATGATCAGCATGCGAATGGCCTGAGAAGGAACAACATCCAAGTCCATTTTCAAGTTCAAAGAGAACATTCTTCATCTCCAACACGTGTGTGAGTTCAGTTACCTTCATCAGGTCCGTGCAGCTGAAGAGTATTCTCTCATTGACTTCCAGTTTCACTCCCGTTGTGTCTTTACGCGCTTGATTCATCATTTCCTAGACAGACGACAGGAGAAATGACACTTGAGTGACCCGTGATCAAACTTCTAAACTAATTATTATTAGTCGTACATCAATCCTGCGGACGGCTTCCTCGATGGCCGCTTGTGTCGCAGCCATTTCCTTGTCGACCAGATCCCCCAACTCATCCTGACGCACGTCCATGCCTTTGGGTCTCAGCTCCTGAGACACCAACAGTACAGGGATTTAGTGAAGAACACGTGGGATCACTAAATGTAATCGTTAATTCAATGTACAGGCACACAGGAAGAACAGAGTGTAGCTACGTTCATTTAAACTTGTGCTGTGGCTCAAATCACATACTTCTCTTAGTATACTAGAAGTTAGTATGCATCAGGATAGTGTGCATACTAACTAGTACGCAAGTTCTCAACAGATAGTATGTCTCAAATCAAACACTGTCGCTACGCACAAACCGGATAAGACGCGACAGCTTCTTCTTCTACTACTATTTAATGATGGTTGCAACCAGCTGTTGGAACACTATCAACACCTGCTGGCAGCACGTTTTGCAAGTTTGGAAAAATAAATAAAGAAAAAAGTATGAGAAATGAAATATTCGCGAGATATTTACGCCAGTATCAGCACCGAGGACGTCTAATCCTTCTACTGCTGCTGAAAATATACCTGTAAGTATATGCATATATATGTATATATATATATGACGCAACTTCTGTTTACAACGTCACTAAGATGGCGGCCGTTTAGGGTGGTTAGTGTCCATCGAACCATACTCAGTTTTGTGGGCATTTTAGTCACCAATTTAGTGTGCATGGCGCACTAAATTTCACATACTAAGAATTGAGACGCACTTATGCACTAAAAATACTAACTTTGAGTATGCAAGTATGCGATTTGAGACACAGCTATTGATCTTTATCTATCTGTCCATTTGAGGCGTGACCCACTCACCTGGCCTAGACTGAGAATCTTGTGCACGATGACCCGGATGGCAGCCGGGTCGGCCCTCTGGAGCGAGGTCTTGGACTTGAGCTCCTTCAAGTACTGGAGACTCTCAGTGGCACAGCCTCGGCAGTTCTCCGTGAGTCCTGAAAGGGAAGCAATGAGTCTCTTTTTTTTTAATCGTCCTGGACACTTGAGGTCGTACGGTCGGCGTGGTCGGTCGGCGCCATGTGTGCCGTCGCGCTGCCGTTGATGATGGTGTCGGCGGCCGAGTGCGAGAACTGGGTCAGAGACCTCAGCAGTCCTCCGGCATCTGTCGGTCAAGAGAGGGAGACGCTCGCGATCAATGAAGTTTTCCGGGGAAATACGTTTTGCAAAAAAGACGTTTTTAAACAAACCTCCCATGTTGTTCAGATAGTCGGCATGTCCCTTCTTCACCCCGTCGATGGAGCTCAGCGTCGCCTCGGCGCGACTCACCAGGTAGTCTGAGCAGAAAATATGAAGCATGAGCCACTTTGCTAACCTTGGTGCTATTTTTAATGGTCATTACAATAAAAATGTTAAGTGAGGGGTATTATAAACTAAAAGCCTAAAGTTAGCGGCAGTGAAATTAAACATGCTGTAACGCTCATTAACTATAACTAAATTAAATCTTAATTCTGCACATTTCCAATTCAATAACAAACATTATTTCTAATATCAGTTCAAGGATATTTTCATGACAAATAAATGTAGACCTTGTTATTTCTAAGCAAGTCAATGGTGGCAATTAAAAGACGTACATTAAAAATATGTACATTAGAGTATTAACTCCTATTTTTAAATGATGACATTAGTTTTAATACATTGCATTTATTAAGAGACTATAGTTTTGTAATAATGTTATATATATTAATTAAAGACAAACTATTACATTCAAGTTGTATAATATTAAATCTATTACAAAATTTAAAAATTATTACATTTTTATGAAATTAAAGTCATATAATACATTTAGTAAAAGATTAAAGTTGTATACATTACCTTTATTACAAGATCATTAAGGTATTAAAAGTTGTACATATTACATAGTATAAACGGCATGTAATTATGGGATAGATCGTGAAAGAGGTTTGAAGAAAGGAAAACACCCATTTAACTATTCATTTATTTACTTAAAATATATATATAAATAATATATACAAATGTTATTTTGTAATCAATGTAATGTTTTTTTAATTTTACATAACAATAATATTTTTAACATATTTTTAAAACACTACTTCCATCTTTGAATTAATATAATACACAACTTTAATATATATATATTGACAGATAATATATATAAATATCATGACAGGACCCAGTTGAACGTAGAATTCATCACGTATGTAGCAAGAGAGCAGTGACCTGGAGAGCTAGTGCAGCGTACATGCAGAGGATCATCCAGTTTAGCAACAGCGTCTTGGATGATGTTCTCGGCCTCAGAGACGGTGCACTGCAGCAGAGCAAACTGCTCATCCAGAAGCTTTTGCTTCAGCTGCTGCTCCTGCTTCAACTAGAAAAACCAAAGAGTCAACGTTAAAGTTCAGAACTTTCTGCTTAAGAGAAACAAAATGTACAGAATGTTACGAGGCTCATTTTGAAAGTGAGTCGTTTTAGAGAACATATTATTGAACCAAATTGAGTTCTTGCTTAGAACATTTTAAATCAATTAAACAATAAAAATAGTTGAAAATAAAGACATGTTAGAGAGAATATACAGTATAGCATGAAACAGGGGACATGGAAGAAAAAAGAAATCATTGCAAGAAACAAAACATTGATTCTGAAGCCGAAAACAATTTCTTTGTTCGGTAAATAAAAACATAATCCTCATGGAAACAGTCGTTTTCCTGCCTGCTTATGCTTTCTGAGTTAATATAGTTAATATAGATATAATAAAAGCTACATTTTCTTTTTCCATTTCTCAAATATTTAGACAGATTTATAATGCGTCATAACAATTACAATGCAATTAAAGCATGGATGTGGAAAATATGAACTACTAAGCCAAGCATACCGGTGTTGTTTTTGATAGTAGGTGACTCAGCATTAATTATTTTAGTATAAGAATTAACCATTTATCCATAGAGAGTTTCCTGAGATTTTACATCCAAGAGAGATGTGTAAAAAGATTGCTACTTAAATTTTCTCTGTTTAAAAAAATAGTTCTTGGTCATAGTGGAGCAGAAACAGCAGATTGCAGTGAGAACAGTGACGTCTCACGGACCTTCTCTTGCAGTTTGGCCTGCAGCTCCACCACCTCCCTGCCGCTCCGGTCTCGCTCCTGCTGGAGCGACGACTGCTGCACCTGCGACGACTGACGCATGGACGACAGCTCCGCCTCCTTCTCGCTGACGGATCGCATCAGTCGCTCCTTCTCCGCCTGGAGCGCCGTCATGGAGCTGTTCATTTGCTCGGATGACTAACGGGGGAGCGAGTGGGAGAGGACAGACTGGTGAGTGTGACCATCATCCAGGAATGTATCATCATCATCATCATCATCAGGTTCTCACCGTCTCGCTGGTCTGCAGGGTCGCCTTGATGCGCATGACTTCGGCCATCTTCTCCTCCAGTTCTCTTTTCAGCCTCTCCATCTCGAACTTCTGCTCCTCCAGCTGCAGCACAAAAACACCTTCTTCGTTTGACCGAGTCCACACGGTTTGACCTTCAGACGCTGGACCACACCGACCTTCATGTCGGACTCCTGTCTGATCCGCTCCACCTCGAACGACAGCTGCTGCTTGGTCCTCTCCACCTCGTCCTGGGTTTGCTGCGTTGCCGACAACATCCTCACGGTGTCGGCGCTCTAGAAAAATAGATTCACTTTTAACAGAGAAGTTAAAAAAAACCAACCAAGATCAAGTTTCTCTTCACCTTCCGTAGAAGTTCAGCATGACTGGCCACCAGCTCTGTGTGTTTGTCCTTCAGCTTGTTGTAGCGCTGCTCGGTCGCTTGAGCTCGTTCTGTTTTCGGACAAATGATCAAATGACTTCCACCGTCTTGACTCCTCCCGTATTTCCATTTCATCTTACTATCTGCTTCCACGAATGTGCTCTGCAGGTTCTCGTGCTCGGCGTTACGCCGGCGCGTGGCTTCCAGCTCCATCCGCAGCTGCTCGTTCTCCACCAGGGCGCGCTGTTTCTGCAGCCGCTGCTCCTCCAGCTCCGCCTCCAAGCTGTTGATCTGAGATTTGAGCTGCATGATGTACCGCTGAGCCTGATGGGAGACAAGACGACGGTAAACATGAGAAATACCAGCTGACGTGATTAGAGATGACGACACGGAGAGATGGACGTAATACATTCTTTTGTCCCGAGGTGACTTGTCACATTCTACATCTCAGCAGTGGTTTTTGCATGTGGCCTAGACATCGCCCAGATTCTGTATCATCCATCTTCATATGTAGTTACCGCTGTCAGTAACAAACTACAACTTTATTTAAAGCACCGCGACTATTGCATTTCAGAAATGTGCTATATAATTAAAAATACTATTATTATTTTAAACCATATCATCATTGTATTTAAAATGACCAATTTTTACCCTAGTACTGTATTACGGTCTTTTTTTCCAAGGGTTGCAATTATTGAATAATAAAGAAATTTACTTTCTACCGTCTTTCCCTATTTAGTTTCTTAGTCCCTGTCTTCCTTCCTTCCTTCCCCTTCCTCCCTTAGTTTCTTTCTTTCTTCCTTCTGTTTTTCCATCGTCCTTGGTTCCATTTTTGCTTCCTTTAATCCTACCTTATTCCCTTACCTACAAACATACATACTTGCTTCATTTTCTTAGTACTTTTTCAGCCACTTTTTTTCTTCCTTTACACATTTCTTACCATTATCTTTATCACTTTCTATAATTCAAATGTTGATGAAATTATGAAATGTTCACATTAAGTGTTCGAACGTGTGCATAAAACCACAAATTCTACCAAATTAGTCATTACTGTTCAAAATTATACCAATCAATACAGTTAATATATATTTTTAATTGTGTCAAAATGTTACGTAGTGCTGCTTTAATAACACTTATTTTGAGGAGTTTTGTTTTAATTTTTGTTTAAATAAATACTTGATGACCAGGAATGAAGGGGATTTTTATTGATATAACGAGTGTTGAAAAAAATAATCTCCTTCTCTTTCTTTATTTAGGAAACTTTGATAACTGCCCAGCTCATTTTTGTTGTCATATTTTACCACTCATCGTCTTCAAAGTAAATAATATAATCACACAATGACCAATATTAAGAAATAACTAGTCAGTGACTAAAATAAGTTTTAAGTAAAATTTAAGGGGCAGGAAAAAGGGTAATTGTTTCAAGTGCGATCGGAAGGTTGAAGTAGAATTTTGTCAAGGGGAGGAAAAATGAAACCCTGACAATTATGACCCAAGATTTTGTAAATATATATTTGATTATGTGCAGTGTAAACAAATGTTAAACACAAATTGGCTACGGTCAAGAATCATGTGGACATGATATTGAGATTCTGCCTCTTCACTTCAACACATGAGATCCTCACCTCTGCTTTCACTTTCTCCAGCTCTGCTCTCAGCAGCTCCAGGTCTTGTTTTAAGCTCTCGATCTGAAGGTCCCTGTTGGGTGGGGTGTGTGGGGGGGGCGCGGCAAAGCTCATCGTCATCATGTGTCGATTTCGGCCGTGGTACTGAGACCAACACCACGTACTTTCACAATCACCTGTCATCGAAGCCTCCGTTGGGGGGTCCGAACGCCTGGTCGAAGATGTCGAACTGCTGCTGAAGAAGGAGAGCAATGAATGGAAAAGGAAAAAAGGGAAAGTTTTGTCTGCGTTTGTTACCTGTGGCTGGGCCTGGATGTTGGACGTGGACACGTCGCCGACCTCGATAAGTGGCTCTGGTTCATCGTCGTCGTCATCCTGCGGCTCCGGCTCGTCGTCATCGGGGATGACCACGACCGGCTTCACGTGCTTGGCCAGAGACGCTGCGTGCAGGAAGTTGGGAGGGGACTAAAGAAAGAAAATAATTCACTTTTTAAAACTACAATACAGCCGCAAATAGACGACCCGGTCAGGACTTCTCACATCTGCAGCACACTTACATCAGGCAGCTTTGGGATTTGGATTAGTCTCTTGAAGTAGAGCATGTCTCTGGCTTTGTTGAAGAAGGACTTCAAGCTGCAGGAGGATTAAAACATATTCTTTTAGTGTGACCTTCGCGAGCACTACAACTAAATGTGCCGTCAACTAGAGAGGACAGCATGTTTCTTTTTGGTTTAGTGTTCAGTCTTAAATAGAGATTTACCGTCAGCTTCCTGTGCAGTGACCAGATTTGTTTATGACCTACCTGCGGAACTGGTCGTAGAACCGGTCACGGTGTCCTTGCAAAGTGTCAGCAGGGAGACCTGAATTAAATTAAATCAATATTTTTTTAAGCTCAAATGCTCTCCAAACATGTGGCTGTAACGGTTCTCACATGAATGCAGCTTGAAGAGCAGCTTGACTGTGAAGTGGTAAAGGTGACTGCAGTCCTGGATGACCTGGATGAGCGGAGCCAGTCGACATTGTCCGGAGGTGAGGGTGGAGATGGCGATGGAGGTGTTGAGCTGTTTTATCACTGAGAGAGGGAGACAAGAGAGGAAAAGGTTCAACCCTTACTCAGAATAAATGCCATATTATATCAGTCAAGTTTTAATTGCACTTCTCTTCTCACTTCTAACCAGTGCAAGTTAGAAACCATCTACTTTTTCTAAATTAAAAAATGGCTTGATTCTTCTACTTTTATTTCAATTTTTTTTTACGAGGAAAAGCAAACGTTTAAAAGCAAAACAGTAGGTTAAATATGATTATTTTTGTCGTTTTTTCTCTTTAAATTTTATTTATTCATTTTTTCCATGGCTTATCTTAAAAAAACTTTTAATTTAAATTAGATTGATCTTAGACCTCTGTTGTACTCATCAGTATGTGTCCGCCAAAACTGTTTTCATTGAAATATTTACATTAGAAAATAATCTTAAACCCCACTGAACACTCCTTTTTTTTTTCTTCTGGAGATTAAATCTTGTTTACCACAACCACACGCACTCTGTTGTAATGAATTAAACATTGAGGTTTATCACTGCATATCATCAATACCAGAAGTCACCACCTCCAAGGGACTTGTTGTTGTTGTATAAACAAAGCGGGGCGTGATTACGTCATAAAGGAGTCTGCTCTTATAACCTCTTGTTCGCCGAGATTTCGGAACGTTTACATGAAATTTAGAGTTCCCGATCAACCTCTGGACTGTGGGAGGAAACGGAAGAGTGCCCTGAGTAATCCCACACAAACACACGAACACATAGAAAGACCACATGACGCCTCAAGTTCAATTTTAATACTTTATCAACCTTATTTTTAGATTCTTCATTCCAGTTTTGAGTCGATTATTCAATTCCAAATTTGTCTTCGACCCCCATCTCGTCAGAGAATATCTATTTAGATATACAGTTCAATTATTTTTAAGATGGAGTAAAATAATCTTAATTCAATGATAAATTAATTCATGATTATTAAGCAACTATCTGCTACAGTTTTAATATAATAAAGTTTGAAGTTGAAGTTTGCAGTGCAGATGCAAAAGATGTGTTGTCACTTTGAAATCTGTATTATATTGTAAAGCTTTATTATACATTTCTTGTCAATAAACACTTCATTGCTCGTTTTCTTCAACGGAAATGAATTCTGTGACCCAAAAGAAAGTCTTGGGTGTTTCCCTGCAGAAGTCATTACTGCCCCGACTAGAGGAAATCACATGACGGCCTCTAATTGCTGGCATTTCCTCATCAGTTAACTTATTTAGATCCATGTTCAAAACAAGAAGGACAAGTCAGTCCTCAAAGGACAATGTGTTTGAGGAGGCAGAACTTGAGTTGCTCTTATAAATAGAGAGCACTATCGGACGGGAGCTCGGGTTTCTGTTGCCTAGAAGAATGAGTCGAGCGAACGTTGGGATGAGTTTCTCTTTACCTGTCTCGGCCAACTTCAGCTCCGTGTCCATGTAATCAAACACCTCCACTGTGAGCTGGAAGCTGCAGGACAGACATTAATACCCGTGTTAGAGGCAGGAGGCTTCACGGTGCGTTTGGTTTTCAAACCATCACATCCAAGATATGATTCCTTCTGCTTTTAATCTGCGAGGAATCACTCACACTTTGTTGATGTCCGTTCCAGCGGTGCGCTCCAGGACTTCATCTGTAACCTCCAGGTTGGGTGGAATTTCTGAATGCTGCATGAAAACACAACCGTTATTAGCAAAAGATATTGGGAGATAAAAGAATGCAGGGGTTACCTTTGCATGGAACTCCATTTTAGTGCAGAGCAGCTTTGTGTACAGACCCACCAGCTGTCCGTACCTGTCGTGTAGGTTCCCCTGTTCGCCACAGAAACCTTACTTTAATACTTCTGCATTTACTTTTTATTATTTATCAGGTCTAAGTCATACCCATTGGTGTCCAACATCTATGAGGGAACTGTGATGTCTCATGCAGTCTTGTAGGACCTGTGAACAGCAACAAATTATACTTATTTCACCCGTAAATTATTTTCTTTTATAATAATTGTAAAATATGAACCAAAACAATGAGACTAAATACAGATTTCTTAAACCTCCAGTCAATAGATTTCATTCGACTGCCAACATGGAACGATGGTTCATTTTAATAGTCTTGTTGAACTCCCTCGACGATCAGATTCAATATTGTTTTAAGTAAAACTGTTAATAAAAAAATGTATTTTATTTTCCAACAGACTTATTGAGATAAAACAAACTGCCTTAAAAGAACAGTTGTTGCGTTTTTTGGTAATATTTGTTTTTAGCTCCATTCATAAAATCTAAAGTGGACTTTGACCTATCACAACAAAGGTGGCGTAACAAGGAAGTGAAAACATCATAATACATGTCAAAATAAAATTCCTCTTGTATATAAAAAAAATCTAACAAAAGGACTTTCAAATAATAATAAGATCTGCAAACAAAACAGATCAACAAAAATCAACTTGATCTTGTTTTAACATTTCTCCGATCCTTAAACTCTTCACTGGCTGCCAGTTTCTTTCAGGACCAACTTTAAAATTCTGGTTCTTACTTTCAGATCTATTCATGGTCAGGCTCCTCCTTCCATCACTGATCTGATCCAGCCTTACATCTCATGCCCTTTTTATTTGTGCAGGCCTTTTTAAAATGTGTATTGTTTTTTTATTTATTGTTACCCTGGTCTAAAAAAGGCACTTTACAAATAACTATCACTTACAATATAACCAATAAAAATGATATACAATATTTCATTCTTACATTTCGATGGCCGTCCCGCAGCACTTTGTGCACTACATGGCAGAACTTCCAGCTGAGGATGGAGCTTCCAGCCAGAGGAAAGCCCATAGCGTAGGACCAGAAGGTGTGAGCTCCCTTCTCTCTGTGGGTCCCCAGGATGATTCCTGTTACCATGGTTCAGGAAAAGCACCAACTGAGAAGTAGATAAACAATTTCCAGAAGGACATCTCCAGAGGGATCAATAAAGTTTAATCTATCCATCCCTCTATCCATCCATCTAGTTCGACCACGTGGACCTGCCTTTGATATCTTTCTTTTCATCATTTTTAAAGTAGAACTTCTAACCCTTCCCTCAGTCGTAGACATTCATCTTAACACACATTAAGACAGGGTTTGTTGAAGGATACGTCGAGCATGCTTCTCCTTCACAGGCGCCTCAGAGGAGTTGATGGCTTTACTGATGCTGTTCAGCTGTGGAGGGAAGAGAGAGAACACACTCAGCAATGGAAAAAAAACAGCATGCAGTCGAAGCTCAAGATGTGATGATATCCAGATTACAGGAGGAACAACAGTATTAAATGTAGAGGTCAACGTTTTGTTAGAAACACCGAGAGAACAACAAGAGGGTGAAGCTAAGCCGACACACGATAGTTGACATTTCTCAGTACGTTTTCTTTTTTTTGGTGGATGATAAACACACTCCTGATAATGACTTTGTGCCACCAGGACCAAACTGTCTGCCGAACAGGTCGAGCAGGTTCAGCAGGTTCACCAGATAAGGGTGAGTCAGGTGCACTGACTCCATGCAAGGAAACCATTGCAACGTAGTACTTGAAGGGATTTAAATACAACCACTTGGATTGAGAATGTTTCAGACACATTTTAAATGTCATTTCTTGACTTAAAAAGAAGCCAAGATAACAAGGCCCGTTATTATAGATATAGGTACACAACCCTCCTCACAATGGTACTACTTAAAGTTAAGCATATTAAAACACGACTGGTGACCTCCATCATTGTGTTAAGAAAGTAGTTAAACAAAACAAATGTTAACTCAGGGACCCACATAGAAGAGAGATGAGAAAAATTGGAAAACGGCTGATGTCAGGAGAAGAGGGAGAAGAAGAATGAGGTTCTGGGGGTGGGAGGTTCCACAGGGAGTGAAAGAGAAGCAAATAAACTACTGTATCATCTATTCAACTAATTCATGTCAATATTAAACCCATCGAGAACAAGCGTGATCATGATAGTTTTGGCACCATTTACAGCAAAGCTGATACTTATTTTATTTTGAAGGGTGAAGTTTAAATGTTGATAAACAAATCTGCTAAAACAAAAATAAATGACAGTAAAGACAATTACACCCAACACTGAGTAGCAGAAGGTTATTAAGTGTTGCAGTACAAACAGAGCCAAAGGAAAACATTTACTTTGCTCATCATTTACAACATGGATGTCAAACTCCAATCACACAAGGGGCCAAACCAATGTATATCAACCTAATAAGAATTGTCACTGTGAAAATGTATTTTAATTTTTTTAAGGCTAAATTTAACTCAAATACTTTTGTTTGTACTTATACAAACACATTCTTAATCCGTCCCTTATATTACCTTAAACACCATCACTTTTATACATCACTAGATAAACATGAACAATAATATACTGTACTTTGATTTTGAGACGACTCTCTGGAGGGAAAACACAGAGAATTGGCTGGATTTGGTGAAAACAAATCATTGGACAGCTTTTAAATTGCAGTTTCACTGTGTACTTAAATTAATGGAGGACATTAATTGCAAATGTATTCGACAGTATAACTTTGAAATCCTCAGTAAATATGTCAAAGTATGTACACATAACCAGATTAAAGCTCGAGGTTCTGTTATCGTCGGTGTTCCCGTTTTAAATACTAATACTGCAGTGTCTATTGAAGACATTGAAATAACAATATTTGTAATGGATAAGATAAATAACAATAGTGTTTTTCAAGCCAATAACTGCACCAAACATATGACCATTAATCCTAACAGATAGTATCGAAGTGTGAGCACAGTTAAAGTAAAATTATTCTGAGGTTTAAAGACGGGCCAAATATTGAATAAAGTCAATTAAAACATAAATAATTCTGATTAACCATGTCTAGGCAAACCGTCTGGGAAAATTAAATATTGCATGTGTTTGGAGAGACGCCATCTTTATGTCATTATTATGCAAGAGATTAATCCAGATGAACAAGTGATAATCCACGGATGATGACTTCTACGTCCACCACCATTTCAGATGATTTGATGTGAAAACATGAACGGAGGTTCATTTTCATTAACCACCGTCAATTAGTTTTAGTAGAAACTAGTTAAAACAAGTCATCGAATTAATCTCTAAATGTCTGAAAGCCTCTTGAGCAGATCGTACTTGCACAGAGGAGCTAGTGTTGGTGAGAACCGAGGGGGTTAAAGGGAGACCCTGGGCCCGGTTCACGCTCCACCTCCTGACGCAAATGAATCGCCCCTTGGTGGTTTACACAAGGAGAGAGCGGTGGGCTAACGTGG
The DNA here is from genome assembly GCF_982586985.1 of Callionymus lyra. Lineage (NCBI taxonomy): Eukaryota > Metazoa > Chordata > Actinopteri > Syngnathiformes > Callionymidae > Callionymus > Callionymus lyra. The sequence continues at coordinate 10,358,532 of NC_141818.1, read as the reverse complement.
ACGCCCGGGTGACAATGAGGGGTTTGTTGGGGGAGGTGGGTCGGCAGCACCATGGCAATGAGACGCTGGCACAGAGGCTGCAACAGATGGCAGCTGAGCCTAAAGTCGTCCAGGGAGCCGTCATTCATTGATAAGCAGACGACTGGAGCCGAGCTCAGGACTTTTACAAACACTCCGATTACATGTGAGAAAGTATTCTATATGCTGCAGAAATCAAGGCGTGCAGACCTTCGCCGATCAAAACTGAATATGAAGAAATGGATGTTAATTTCCAACTTCATTTGGTCTTATTTAACTTTTAAAATTCAATGCAAATAAATTATAAGCTTCTCAAGTTGAACACAATTTGATCAGTTTTATCTTAGTCCACTCCCCATAGTGTGTGTGTTTCCATAGCTATTTAAAGTTAACATTTAATTTTGCCTCAAAATGTCTTATTCCTCAAAATAATAATGATAAATAAATAAATTCCTCTCTACCGTCTGGTTTTTGTAGGCCTGGGCAATATAATGGACAAAAATTGATTAATTTGAGTTTTAAAAAACTTAAAATACAAAAATCTAATTTATTATCATTTCTTTTTTTCACTCTAGATTTTGGAGAGATTGAACAACTTTATAACAATATTCATTTTGCCAAGAGTAGGATGTATTTCATCAATCTAGATAAATTAAAACATTATCTAGACATTTTTTAAAGCTAAAAATAATGAACGAAGTCCTTGCTGTGCATTTATCTTCATTAATGGGATAATTATTTGATAAAAATAAAGCTTTCAATGTGTATGTAAAAACTTGTACTTCAATTCCAAATCTTAGTTTTTATTTTCTTATCTTTCATTTATTTTTTCCCTTAAAATACATATGAAAAAGAGAAAATAAAACAAATCAGATCTTCTTTTAATCCGAGACTACTTTTCGGCCATATCGTCCAGACGAGTTTGGTTTGATTGCCCTTAACCAAAGTCACAGTATATATTTTATTAATGTGAAGAATAAATGTGGCTCCATTTATTAGAGAAAAAAATAATTGCTGCGTGTGTCATAAGTTTGTTTCTCTCAATGTTTCAGCCATATTTGTAGTTTTTAAGATCTCCTTTTGTTGTGCAAATGCAATCCATTGATAACAGTGTAAGCTATAAATGACTGGCCAGTTCTTATCAGCGTACTTAGATTAAATACAGAATATGCTGCTGCTTAAATAAGTGTCACTCTTGAGAGGTTTTAGTTTGATATTATGTATTTAAGAAGAACAACCATGAACTCATACCATTTTAAACTCATTTTTACCTTTTTGACCATTACATAATGTGGCATCTTCTTGTCCATATTTATAAACGCATGGTTTAACCTGGCATTACCTGCTAGTTCCAGAGCCAAGTCAAGAATCATGAGTTATTAAAAGACCAAAAACACCAGACTAATTGTTTTGTTTGTTTCCCTCAAACACAACAACAGCTAACACACACACACACACACACACACATGCTAGCAGCGTCTCAACGAAAACAACTCTACTGACGGAGTACTTTCGTCGGAGTGGACCAGACATGGTGGTGCGGTTGTGGTCGGCGACTCATTTAGATCGAGCTTCTGGCTCGAGCTTCTTCAGTAAATCCTCGCACCAGCAGAGGAGAAGTGAGTGGCAGAAAAAAAAGACTAATCCCTGAAAGTCTGTGGCCTCGCAGCTTTAGCTGGAAGTCACTTTCGCGTTGAATCAAGTCCCAAAATATCAAGACGTAGTAGCGCCAGGTTCAGGTGGTCAGCGTCGAAGAAGAGGGTCTCACCATCGTGGACTCGACTCTTCAGCTCCACCGGTGGAAGCTCCTGATCAGCTTAAGTCAACAGACGAGGGTTGACGGCGTCACTCAGACTTTAACAAGAGCTCAGTGTTGAACACATGGTGAGCTTTCAACATGTTTGAGTTTCACGTCAACGATCGAAACACTAGGTTATCACAACCAAACAAAGAAGATCTCAGACATATCTTTGATGGTTATTCTTTCCTGTAATGCACTTCATGAGGAAGTTGTTTTTGCTTTCAAAGAAGTTACGGGATAAAGACGTTCGGATCAAAGCCACTAAAAAAAAATGGTGTTTAAATATTGTATTTATTAGAATATTTCATTTTTTAAATGGATGTAATCACAATAAAATGCTGCCCTATTACTAAAAAAAGCAGCAAGATGGCCAATACCTCTGCCAAGGATGTCATCCTGATTTCCAAAACTATATACAGATATAAATGTACCAGTAGATGGTCAAGTAATTAAAACTACTTCCACAATTCAAGAGAGAAGAATAATTGTCTCGATGGGGATTCCAACAAGCTTGACCTGGATATCATCTAGCGCCCTGAAAAGTTTTTAAAATTTTAAATAAACAAAATGTTTGTTTTTTTAAAGGCGCTTTACAAATACTTTTACTTACTTACATGGAAATTGATTATTTACGTTTTTTGAGTGTTTTTCATGTATTTAAAGTCAAGTATAGTTTTTTTTTGGCTAGTTCTAAACAGACTAGCACTGGATGGATGACGGTTACTGCAAAACCTTATATAAAAAACAAACTTCAGACCCAACATTCATCCATATTTACTATTGAAATATTCTCAATAGTTTGAGTCGTTTTCATTTTTTTTTTAAATTAGCTTTAACATCTGAATCTTTATTTGCGGCATTTGTTGCCGGTATGCATACAATAAACTAAGATTTGGGAAGTAAATAGTGGTTTAAACTTCTCTTAATTTGTCACTAATCATCATTAATCCAGAGAACAATCTATTCCAGATCCACATAATATGCTCACTTAAGAGTCTCATATAACTGGATTACTTCACGATTCGGAATCTCAAGTTAGGAAACACGAGTGACATTTTATCATCTTCATATTCCTCGACTCACACACAAAAAAACATGAAAATATTTGAGAAAGCGAGGATGACGATCATCTTCAATCAAAAAAAAGAATTCAGGTTTTCTGGTTCAAGCCTGAGAGACGCCACACAAATGGACTATTGAGAGGTAGATTTGAGGGGTGCCACTCAGGGGTCTCCTAGGCAACGGCTGCACAAGTAAAAAAAAAAACAACACTACGACTACTCACTACTATTCTCCCATATTTAGAATCTTTAGACGGTTTCTTTAACAGGTTTTGTTCTTGAACAGACAACATTAATGAGGTGCTGGTTAGATTATTTTAAGAGCTAAATAGGCTCAGAAAGAATCTCAGCATTTCATATTGAGTTGTTTATTCATTTTACAAGGTTGTGTGTCGAGCACCATCACAACCTGAAGACGAGTATTATCAAACAAATGACGTATGAAAACATAATTGAACAAGGATTGGTTTTTAACAAGGCAGGCACTATTTTGTTTACCTGAACAACACTCGTAGGATATAAACAATACATTAAATAGTGCTTTTTAATTCACATACAACTCCTACTCAGTACTTGTGTTGATCCTCTCCCTTCCCCCCCCCTCACCCTCTCATGGGTGTTCACTCCGGCAACATGGCTGGCACACACACACACACACACACACACACACACACACACACACACACACACACACACACACACACACACACACACACACACACACACACACACACACACACACACACACACACACACACACACACACACACACACACACACACACACACACACACACACACACACACACCACCTTGAGAATGGTCAACATTAAAATGGGAGAACACAGACGAGGCGTTCAGTCTGTGAATATGATGAATCATCAGAGTTTCGCTTCAGAGAGAAACACATGGAAACGAGTCACAGTTTTCACCGACCATCGGATTAAAAAGAACAGATTAAAATCAAATGAAGAGCGAGAACTAATTTATCAGCTTAAATGGCACATTTTCTCCAGACCATTAAATCATCTTAGTTTTATCAGGGCTATTTTTTTTATACAGTAACGCCACAAAATGTGTTATATATATATATGTATATAAATAAATATGACATGAAACATCTTAAGACGTTTTTATTTGTTCAGGCTTTTCCTTGATTTTCTGGAACTCCTGTTGTGTTATCAGTTTTATCTTGACCTTTAAAGTATATACTTTATTGAATATTGTTTTGATTGTTTAAGCGCTTTGTGACCCTGGTCTGGAAAAGCGCTATACAAATAAAAATTACTTAATTACATATATAAATATATAAAACATTGATTTATTTAAAAGAGCGATTGGTTGACTTTGATGCGACACTTTAATCGCTTATACTTTGTTCTCGCTGACTTTATCTCTTCATAACCAAAGTAGCTACTATTCATGAGTCTCGTTCTGTGAAGGTTTCTGCCTTCAAGAAGCTCTCTGACACACTTGCTCCTGGATATTCTCTCGGCCTACGAATAGTGTCTTCATTTCACCTACTAAAGTCCATGTTTTAATTTGTCCGATCACCACATTGCAAAACCCCCTCAATAAAGTTTTATCTATATGTAGTTTTTTGAGTATTTGGAAAAGATATATCGACCACTGAGGGACTGTCATGGAGGGCTAGAGAGTGACAAGAGGTCAAAGGCTCTGAAATGCTGCTCCACCCCTCAGCCACGTGTTTTGAAAAGCAAATATAACACAGTGCATCACGGATCTGTTCACAAGATAAACCAACAATTATTCTTAAAACAAAACAAAAAAACTGCTGTTTAAACGATCACGAGACGCTTCCAAAATAAAAGTAGTGCTTTTGACGACACACGACTAAACAAATGGAAATATTTTTTAGAAATACGACACTTTTAACTTCCTTATGGACAACAATTCTGAAGTGACATTCAAGAAGATTCCAGACTCGTCTTATCAGCAAAGGAAAAAGCGAGTGAGATGGAAGAAGGTGGACAAACAGGAAGGACAAGATCAACAGAAGTGTGACGTGAGAAAATGAAGCTAAATATTCAGATGGAAAAACACGTCAAAATAAAAGATTCAACGTTAGTATAAAATGAAGTGTTTTCGAGAGACCTCTGAGAATAGTTTGGCGTCAACAATGACGCAACTATATCCACCGTTAGTTGTATTTTGTTGTTAAAAAGACTAAAAATATGAGGTGAAAAAAGAGCGTGTTGTGCTCCACGTTACCTGCTGCTTCTCGAAATGCTCCCTCTCGGCTCCCAGGTTGGCCTCCGTCCTCCTGGTCTTCACCCGGGTGGGCACATGCCTGATGCTGTTCATCCTCCCGGCGAGAAATAACACAAATAAATCACCTTCACTTCCCGGTTTCTTGGTGCTAAACAACGGCGCAGGTGAGCAGCGCGCGGAGGATCTATGACGCCAGAGCTCCGGTGCGCGGAGGAAACATTTGTGCTGAAGGAGGACGAGCTCACAGTGATCGAGTTACGAGGAAGGTTCCTCCTCCCCCAGGGTGGCGGGATTGATCTCCATCACGTCCTCTGATGCTCTCACAGACACACACACACACTCCATTTCCCTAAAACTATTACAACTAAAATCACATTTATCGCTGTGTGTGTGTGTGTGTGTGCTAGGCTAGCTTAGCCTGTGACGTCATCCAAGCGACACTGATATTTTATGTGAGAATTTTTGTAATTTATTCAACGTGTTTATATTAGTAATTTTAGTATGGGTTTATTTTAGAATATAGTTGATGTGAAAATATATTAACATATCATTTAATTAAAAAATGTATTTAATAAAATAGTATATCTATACGATGTGACTTTCATAAAAGCTTTTATTATTTTGTTAATTTAATACATTCAATATATGAATATATGAATGTATAAGTTATTTAATAAAAAAAATAATTATGTATAAAATACGTAAATTAATAAATCAACGTGCCTTTCATAAAAGCTAATGTGAATTATGAGTTAATTTATATGAATATATGAATATATAACACATTTAATAAAATAGTTTTTATCTAGGATGTGACCTTCATAAAAGCGTTTATTATGGGTTTATTTTAAAATATAGTTAATGTGAAAATATATTAATATATAATTTAATTAAAAAATGTATTTAATAAAATAGTATATCTATACCATGTGACTTTCATAAAAGCTTTTATTATGTTTTTTTAATACAGTCAATAGATAAATATGTGAATATATAATTTATTTAATACAATAAATTATGTATTAAATATATAAATTCATATATCAATGTGTCTTTCGTAAAAGCTAATGTGAATAGCAATAAAGCTATCATTATTATTATTATTTTTTATTATTATTTAAGTAAATATATAAATATTTAATATATTAAATAAAATAGTATATCTATACAATGTGACTTTCATAAAATCCTTTATTATGTTTTGTTTTTTTAATACAGTCAATAGATAAATATGTGAATATATAATTTATTTAATAAATAAATATATCAATGTGCCTTTCATAAAAGCTAATTTGAATAGCATAAAAGCTATCATTATGAGTTTATTTAAAAATAATAGTTAGGATATAAATATTTAATTTATTCAATAAAATAATACATCTATACAGTGTGACTTTCATAAAGGCTTTTATTATGTTGTTTTTTAATACGTCAATAGATAAATATATGAATATATAACAGATTTAATAAAATAGTTTATATCTACGATGTGACCTTCATAAAACCGTTTATTTTGGGTTTATTTTAAAATATAGTTAATGTAAAAATATATTAATATATAATTTATCTAATAAAATAAATTAATATATCAATGTGCCTTTCATAAAAGCTAATGTGAATAGCATAAAAGCATTCATTATCAGTTTATTTAAAAATAATAGTTAATATATAAATATTTAATTTATTCAATAAAATAGTACATCTATACGATGTGACTTTCATAAAAGCTTTTATTATGTTTTACATACATGTTTTTACAATACAGTCAATGGAAACATATATGAATATATAATTTATTTAATAAAATAAATTATGTATAAAATATACAAATTCATATATCAATGTGCCTTTCATATAAAGCTAATGTGAATAGCATAAAAGCTATCATTATGAGTTTATTAAAAAAAATATATATATATAAATATTTAATTTATTAAATAAAATAGCACATCTATACGATGTGACTTTCATAAAAGCCTTTATTATGTTCTTTTTTAATACAGTCAATAGATAAATATATGAATATATAACACATTTTAATAAAATAAATTATGTATAAAATACATAAATTAATATATCAACGTGCCTTTCATAAAAGCTAATGTGCATAGCATAAAGGCTATCATTATTAGTTTATTTTAACCAATATATATATATAAATATATGATTTATTTAATAAAATAGTATTATACGATGTGACTTTCCAAAATAGCTTTTATTATGTTTTTTTTAATACAGTCAATAGATAAATATATTAATATATAACACATTTAGTAAATAAGTTTATATCTAGGATGTGACTCATCATAAAAGCATTTATTATGGGTTTTATTTTAAAATATAGTTAATATGAAAATATATTAATATATAATTTATTTAATAAAAGCGTGTATGTCAACGATGTGACTTTCATAAAAGCGTTTATTATGGGTTTATTTAAAAATATAGTTGATATGAAAACATATTAATATATAATTGATTTAATAAAAGCGTGTACATCTACGATGTGACTTTTATAAAAGTGTTTATTATGAGTACATTTTTCAAAATAAACGTAATATGAAAATATATTAATACATAATTTATTTAATAAAAGCGTGTATATCTACCATGTGACTTCATAAAACATGTTTATTATGGGTTTAGTTGAAAATATACATTTTAATGTTTAATTAATTGATTAATTAAACATTAAATTACGTTTTATTTAGGACCTATTTCCCCCTGAAATGTTTGTTGTATTTCTGTTTAATTTAATATTATTATTTATTTTTGTATTATTGTTTAATACAAAGAAATATAAATACATAGTTTTTCATAATTAATACGTTTTATCAGAATCAGAAACTTTAATTGCAAGTGTTGTAAACACAATTTAGAGATTATGTTGTGGTTGCAGTACAGAATAAAATAATGAAAAAGGATAAAACATAAAATAAGCTATGGAAAAGCAAACCAGTCATTCTGCAGCGCCGGTTATTAATTATATGCAATTGTATTTATTTCATTATCCCTTTAGTCATTTTTGAAATGTGTACTGTAAATCTTAATATAATGTGTATGTTTGTTTGTTTTTTATCTTTTTTTGTGGACTGCTTTAACTATTACCCCAATGTGGCAAAAATATAGGGGCATCAATGAATGAATACAATGTGATTTCTGTATTGAAATCTATCACGAATTTAAAAAAAAAAAACTAGGGTTTCTTCGTTGCTTCTGACGGTGGAAAAATCCATCTTTTTATTCTTGTTCTTAATGCTAAGATTTGTTGGCAGAGGCAGCAGATGAAGGCCTTGAATGACCTCAAGTTCACCGGTCAGAAGGCGGAGATGTTCGCAGGAAAACGAGGATATAAAAAATCCTTCAGTGTGACATCCTACCATTAAGAAGAACCTATAGCTAGTCCTTCAGTTGAAAATGACATATTCAAAAAGATAACTCATATGAATACAAACCTTAGTTGTCGCATTGTCCAGGTTATATAAGGTAAGCTAAGGTAAAACTTTATTGATCGATTGTTTATGATAAAGTATATGTATATGTAAAGTATATTGTATATGATAAGTTATCTGTCACTACACAGCAACAGTTTCCATTGAAAACCTGAACATCTTCAACTCTGCTTCTTCTAACTCTGCTAAAAATCACAAAATTGAAAGGATACTTGAATTCAAGAATTTAATAATTTAATAGGAGGCACTTTAATTGAGATATTAAACCATTAAATTGTTAAACTTTTAATCTTTTCTCATTCTAAACTCCGCCCTAAAGGAGTCCAAACCAACTATCATGGTATGTAGAAAGACCTGATTTTTTATTTTTTTTTACTTTGTAGATTTTTTAAGAGATTGTTTAACGGTTTCAAATCAACCTTCCACAAAAATATTGCAATCTAAGAGGATTAAATTAGAAAACTATTTTCCTGCCAGGAACAGAAAACATGGGGAAAAGGGTCAAGAATGAAGAATGAATAACATTGTTGTGTCTCTCACACTTCAGGTGGTGTGACCTGATTTTCGTGTTGTCTGTACAGGTGTTTCCCTGTATGCAGGTGGAGGAAACACAAGAGCTGATGGGACAACAGGGGACGGGAAACAAAAGGGCTGACGTGTTTGCCCTGCAGGCCAGACTGGCTCTTTCACATTCTTCTGGACCGTCTGAAGCGTCCCACACACTCGCTCGACTGGTCTGTGTGGACCATCCGTGAACAGGCGAGGATTGGATCATGGAGAGAAGCTACAATGATGAACCCAAAACTTGAGTCTATTAATATTTAGACCCAACGAATACAATAACACTAGAAATTGTGCTAAAGCTAAAACAATGTTTTTAAAAAAAAATATACTAGATAAACTATATAACTTATGTTATTTTTCTACCTCTCAATATACTTTACTTGGAGCCTCTCATGTTCTGTGCTGTAACCTTTGGTATCCACTAGGTGTCACTGTGTTTGTGTCTTTTAACCTTTAATGCTATTTTTCATAATAGGAGGTACATTTATATATTGTTTCCTTGCCATCTGTGTCCGGGCAGAGTATTTTTTTTTAAGTACAAGCCTTTCAAAAATGTTTTTCTTTTTTTTTTAAAAAAAAGATACAAATACAAAACTTTAAAGTATTGATACTGACGTAAACAATGTGTAAATGTCATGATATATATACTGTAGAATACAAAATGACTTACGTAGTCATTTTGTCAAGAACTTGAATAATTTTTCTGTTGATATTCTGTTTAGTTTTAGTTGAATTATTTAAGTATTGTTGATCATTTATTTCATTTTCTTGGTTATTTATTTATTTTTATTTATTTTCTTCAACCGTCTTGATGTTTTGCATCGTGGGTCTGAGAGGACCTCGATTTCATTTATGCTGTATGTCTTGATATATGGATATTTGACAATAAAATAACTTGAACTTGAACTAATTCTTCTTATTATCGTTGAGAATTCAGGTCCTGGTCTTATGCGTCTTTAAATAAACTTAATTTAGTAAATTAGTTCATGCGACGAAACTCCTTCACGTGTGGTGAGAAGGCGTTTTATCTTACAAAAAAACTTTGTCGAGAACATGAACATATAGTATTTACCGCCCGACTCCATACAGCTGAAATGTTCTAATTCAACGACTACATGTTAAATATGGCAAAGGTTATGTTTTCATTTCTTGCATTCATATTAAATAAAAATATTTTTGCTTTGAGTCAATATCCGATTGATTTGGTTGTAAAACTATTTCAATAATTTTTAAATAATAATGAGCGTCTCTCTCTCACTCTATGTATTAGAACACATGCGACAGTAGGAAGAAAGAAAACAAACGACCCATGTTTATGTGATACAAATAGATCCTATACATGATGTTATTTCTGTCACAAACATTACAACAACATTAGACGTGAGGATCCAGTGCTTTTCCTGGTGGAATCCGATCATCACTGGATTCAACTTGATGCAGACCAGATCTCCACCTATGGTCATATATGTTCCATGAAAAACAAAAATTGGTTGAAATCCCTTTAAATTATAAATCGTTAAGAAATCAAACAATGAGTGAAAACACTTTACAGCTAAATGTGGACAAAACTGAAACTCTGGTGATTGCTCCTGATGATAAAGTTCCAGGGTTGAGTCAGTACTTGTGTGATTTAGGTCAGTCCGTCAAACTGAGCCTGAGAAACCTGGGTGTTGTATTTGATAAAGACATGTCTCTTGTTCAACACTGCAGAAAACTGACCAGAAACTGTTTCCTTCAACTGAGAAAAATCTCTAAACTTGTTGTCACAACATGATCTGGAGCTTGTAATCCATGTGTTTGTTTCTTCTCGTCTGGACTATTGTAACAGTTTGTTTATGTGTCTTGACAAGAAGGATCTGTCTCGCCTGCAGTTAATACAAAACTCTGCTGCGAGAATTCTGACCCGCTCAAGTAGAAGAACTCACATTTGTCCGATCCTTAAAACTCTTCACTGGCTGTCAGTTTCTTCAGGATCAACTTTAAAATTCTGGTTCTTACTTTCAGATCTATTAATGGTCAGACTCCTCCTTACATCACTGATCTGATCCAGCCTTACACCCCAGCTCGGGCTCTGAGGTCTGTGGATCAGAATCTACTGATGGTTCCTCGCACACGGTTCAGGACCAGAGGAGAGAAATCCTTCCGGACTGTTGCTCCTAAGCTTTGGAACGATCTTCCTCTCCCTCTGTGTTTGATGATCTACTGACTCCTTCAAGAAACATCTTAAGACATTCTTATTTGTTCAGGCTTTTCCTTGATATACTGGGATACCTGTGTTTTTCTCTGAGTTATCTTGATCTTTTTTTGATTGTTTAAGCGCTTTGTGGTCTAGAAAAGCGCTCTATAAATATAAATTACTTACTTCCTAATTTAAATTCCCATCATTTGATCCGACATGAGAATTTCCCCAAGATGTAAAACATATGGTTTCAACTAGAGTCGTGCCATTTTGGGGGAAAATTGTTTTTTTTTTTTAAATATACCCTTAAATACATTACACCAAAGGTGTGAACACGGATACAGGAAACCATTCTTTCATTTTCGTCCATGATGTCACAGAACGCTCGCTTCTATAGCAACTAGAGCCGAGTCAGTAAATATATAAATGAGAAGCAGAACCTCAAAGGCGGCGCCTGAAACCACAAACACTTTTTTTTGTTGATACTGTGTTTTATGAGCGTGATCGGGTGCTCGAGGAGCAACACTCGAAGGAGTCTCCGCTCAGCCCTCACCATGAAATGCTTCTTCAACGGAACGCTGCTCACCACGATCCTCCCACCCGTGCTGGTCACGCAGTTCATTCTGGGAGTCCTGGGCAACGGCTTCGCCCTCTGGATCTTCTGCTTCCACCTGAAGCCCTGGAAGAGCAGCACGGTGTTGCTCTTCAACCTGGCCGTGGCCGACTTCTTGCTGATGGTCGCCCTGCCCTTCCGCGCCAGCTACTACAACTCGGGCCTCCAGTGGATCTTCGGGGAGACCTTCTGCAACATCTGCCTCTTCATGCTGCAGCTGAACCGCAGCGGGAGCTCCGTCTTCCTGATGGCCATCGCCCTGGACCGGTACATGCGCGTGGTTCACCCGCATCACTCCGTCAACTACCTGAGCGTCGGGAAGTCGGCGTGCGGCGCCGTCGCGCTCTGGTTGTTGTGCGCGTCGGTCAACGCCAACATCATGGCCCTGAAGCAAGACGGCAGCTACTGCGAGTCGTTCCTGATCGACACGAGCGCCAAGCAGACCATCAGCTGGCACACCTTCATCTTCATCTTCTCCTTCTGGGCTCCCTTCGCGGTCATCGTGCTCTGCACCGTCCGGATCATCTTCCACCTCCGGGGGAGACAGCTGGGTCAGCAGGCGAAGATCAAGAAGGCCATTTGGTTGATCACGGCGGTGTGCGCGCTCTTCAGCATCTGCTTCCTCCCCAGCAACATCACGCAGATCATGATCTGGATCGAGACCAAAGCGCTGGCGCCGCTGCCGGACGAGGAGAAGTGCCGCGCCCTGGACCCCATCACCAACGTGTTCTACGTCACCATCATCTTCACGTACCTCAACAGCGCCCTGGACCCCATCGTCTACTACTTCTCCAGCCCCGTGTTCAAGAACGTCCTGAGGCGAGCTCTTCGGCTGCCGCAGGCAGAACCCACCGAGAGCGTCGAGAAGAAGACGCGTGAAAGTAACTCGCAGTCGCTCAGTCAGCTTTGATCACCTTTGATCATCTTTTCAAATCGCTCTGAGAAACAGGTTTTCTTAGTAAACTCCTGCTTGATTTTTGTTTTAAACGGCTGTTCAAATAAAGTTGCCACCTGGACTGTTCTTTTCGAAAATTGCAACCACTTGTCCTCATGATGCGATCACTTGCTTGAAAAAAATAAAATGCGTAAGTTAAAATAAACCAGTTTTCCTGATATGTGTCGTTTTTAGCACCATAAGCAAACAATTCATTCATCATCACTAAAAACAAAGATTGCTTTGTGTTGCAGGAATAAGAAACATCTTAAGACTTTTATTTGTTCAGGCTATTCCTTGATTTTCTGGAACTCCTGTTGTGTTATCAGTTTTATCTTGACCTTTAAAGTATATACTTTATTGAATATTGTTTTGATTGTTTAAGCGCTTTGTGACCCTGGTCTGGAAAGGCGCTATACAAATAAAGATTACTTACTTATGTCTTTAAATAACCTTTATTTAGTGACTTACTTCACGTGACAAAAAAAGGCCTCCACGTGTGGGGAACCAAAGAGGAAGTTTATTATCGGCGGCCAGACATACAGGAAACTCCTTTCACCACATCTTCACATACATGAGAACAAGAACCACAACCTACTCGAGTATTTACCACACAACTGGACACAGGGGAAATCTTAGCATGAAAACTACAAGATATCATTTCGTCTTTAAAAGTCATGTTTATATTCCTTGCGTTCGTATTCAAGATTTGGATTTGACAACATTTTTACGACAAAATTCAGAAATACATTTTGGAAGAAGTATGTACAGCACTAATGATTCAAGGCCGGGGTGACAAACTCAATTTGTGGGCCAAACAAATGTAAAGAAAGTCTGATTTGGAAGTCGTCTTTTCATTCTTCACCAAACAAATTCATATCCGTCTCTCGTTTATCTTTAAACGATGGTATAATTATAGGTCACAATATCAACAATACTCTACTTGGATTTTGCCATGAGTTTGACAGAAGAAAATCAGTTTTTTTCAAAACTGACGCTTTATTTCCAATGATATTCAAGACTTGATAAATTATTTTAAATGTAATGCAATTTATCATCAGACTAATGTCGATTTTTTATAAACCATATCACATTAGTACAGAAGAGCAGGCTAATGAAGGCCATTTTCATCCATCAAGATATGACTAGAGATAGAAAAAAGGTGTTCACTTGTATTGATTACCCATCATCCTTCAATGTGAGGACGTGGTCCCAACAAATATTTTCACACAGATCCAATTTTGATAACCAATTTATAGACACATTCGAACAAGCATAGTGAACAAATAGTGTGAGAGACGGAGACTAAACTGCAGATAGATTTGATTTTCCATGAACTACAATAGTAAGAAGATAAATAATGTGAAGCAAAACGATGCATTTATTCAAACATTCATGGAAGAAACAGGCGTAAAGAAGAGGGGAAAAAAAAGCTTAAGTCACTTGGGTGAGGATGAGCCATTTGCCAGCATTTTCCCTCTTTGACTCTCTCTGTGGGTCTTGTACTCTTTCTCCAGTGACCGGGCTTCGTCGTGGCTGAAGGGATGGAAACAAACTTTAGAACATGAACCAAGAGATGAACCAACTCAGCCATACAAGGAATAACATCTTTCAGAAAAAGCGCTCCAGGGCGGATCAAAATGTGTTTTCAACAAACTGTCTGAGGCTCCATGAATGAATAGACAACATCACACTTCTGGTTACAATCCATCTTAAACATCAGTTTTACCATTATTGGAAGCTTAATTCAAAGCTAGTGTGTCGCAGGACACACAACCATTCCTCCCACAGTCCAAAAACATACCCAGAGTAAACCCACGCAAACTCCACAAAGAAAGGTCACAAGTTTTAACACATTTAACAAAAACTCTATTGAAACTATATTGGAATCATTTGGAGAATGATTTATTCTTAGAAGCATTTCCTCTGTTTTACTTGTATCTGACGTCATTATCAACAAATAACATCATATAAAGTTGAGGATTAGACATCTTATACAAGTTATTTACTTCTCCATGGAATTCCTGCTTTTTTAAAACCTCTTTGGGTCCAAGCACTTGACAACAGAGAACCCTGCAGTATAATAATACACAAGTATACTTGGAGCAAGACTTTACTTAAATATTTTCATCATATTTCACTTCCTCTGTATGTTAAAAAAGGATCTGGATCTGACATAATACCTGTGAAGAGGATCAGCTTGTTTTATTATATAATTGTATCAAGAAACAACCCAACAACTTACCAGTTGTGGTTGATGAGGCGGTCCACCAGGTCCTCGACCTGGTCGGGTTGGCCCCTGGACATCGTCAGCCTCTTCAGATGTTCAAAGTGTTTCGTCCGGAAAAGCTTCTGCTGCTGCCCACTAGTGCTGATGAAGGTCAACGTCGCGTCCCGGATCTGAAGTGCAGAATAACATGAGCTCGACTAGTTCATTATACACTGTGTGAAGGAAATAAATTAAAAATGAACCCAAGATAAAAAATACTTCAATATATAATGAATAAATTGATGACGTTATATTTTAATATCAAAGTTATTTTGTACGATTCCACACAGCTTTAATTCAAGGGACATTTATTTGTTATCGTTTGGCTCTTTAATTTTCTCATGGTCGACTTGTTGTTTGTGAAACTTCAATTTATCTCACAGAATGATCTGATATTAACATGCATCCTTCCGCAATTGACATTTAAAAAGCAGCGCTGTCACATCAAGAAAAGTCCCTATTCATTCGTTTTCTTACCAAATTTATCACAGACATCTCTATTTTAAAACAATGTACAATATATAAGTATTAACTATGCTTTCACACCCCAGAGACGTCTCACACATACAATCATCTTTCTTGTAACATTGACGTTCCTTTTAAATGATTTCATTTTTAATAAAGATCTTTGTAGTTTCCCTGGAAAGAAAAAAAACGTGCCCAAATAAGGGAAAAATAATAAAGCAAAACATATAGCCTTTTTCACACTTCATGTTGGATCTTTAAAACATTTTAATGTAAACCCTGAAATATTTGTTTTTATACTGTGAACATTTTAAAACAAAACCGTTTAAAATGATTAAAGAAAGTTATAGTTAATATATAGAATATTAGAAAAGGAAGTAGAAGAGTTTAGAAGAGATGAAATAAAATGAATTAAATCTCAAAGTCATGTTTTCTTTTAGTTATTTTAATTTTTACTCTTCCAAATCGTTATTTTCTGTATTATTCTTGCAAATAGGAAGTTAAGCAATTAATGTCACAAGTTTGGAATCAACATCAGCAGAATTATAATTTTCAGCCATCTCACTTCCTGTAAAACCATTTTAGACCGCTGGTTTGACCTACTTCAAATCTCTCACGAGAGATATTTTCCCACAATCAATGATACAACACGAGAACCGAACCTGGGAGGGAAGACCCGCCAGCTCTCCGGTGTTCATGTGCTCGTCCACCTGCTCCAAAACAGACACAGGGTTGCAGACGGACAACAGTCCCTGAAATGATGAAACAAAAACCACATTTTTAAGCTGATCAAACACTATGACTTCAACAATTTCCAACCTGAATCTGCTGAGTTTTCTTTTTCACACAAGGGATGAGGAGGAGAGTTCCTAGGGCGAAGGCCTGGAGATCAAACTGAGCGTATCCTTTCGCGACTCCGATCAGGTCCAGACTCAACAGGAATGGACATCTGAAATACACAGCAAGCATTTAGAAAGTGTCTGCAAAGCATTGACAGTAGGACATGCAGAACAAGTATCATTAAACCCTTATTAAAACACCTTTAAGATAAACTTCAAAGTGTGCAAGTGTTGTTTGAAAGATGTCATATTGCAACGTTATTAACAGAATAGTCTAAAAAGTCATCAAACAGACGCAATTAGATAAAAGACAGAGTCTTAACGCAATCAAATGGCTGCAAAGAGACTGTTTTGAGTCAGTTAATTTAGCTGCTCAAGTGAAGAAAATAAATAAAATCGAGCGTACTTGAGGAGAAGAACAAACGTCCGATAGAGTGTTGCTTGCTGAGCTCGGCTGAGGGGAAGAGATGCTGGAGGAGAGAAGCAGGAAAAACATGTTATTTTCAATTGTAACCATGCTACTGACATTAACTCACAAGGTATGACCAGACAGCTTGGACACGAAGAGGTTTTAAAAAGCAGGAATTATGTGGAGAAGTAAATAAGTTGATGCCCAATTCTTAACTTCATTTATATTTTTCGTTTTTTTTTTAATGCTGTCAAATATGCTTAACAGGGAAATAAGCGAAACTTTATTCTTTTCCTGCAAAAAATGTTGTAATTGTCATGTTATTTGGATTTATTAAAGACTTTCTTCTGAACTTTTCCTCCGTGGATATATTGACTCTTCCGCATCTGGGTCCCCTGCCCTGATCGGATCGTGACAGTAATTCTTCAAATATATCTGCTAATTATGTTTTTTTGTCTATTTCTTCTCTACATCTTATAGGTCAGTTAATCACTAAAATCATTCAGGAATAAAGATAACAAACCGCAAAGAGAGATCACAACAGAAAAGACTTAATTACCGGAGACAAAAGGTGCCAAGATCATGCTCTTCCAAGTCCTGGAGTAGCTCTGAATCTAACAGAAAAAAATTCAAATCATCCAAAGCTTTTACACACCATTTTCAAACAATAACAAGGAGTCTGTTCATGATCAAGATGAACAGCTTCCACTAGTACAGTACCTCCCACAGAGCCGGCACCGCCACAGCTGCCTCCAGCACTTTCTGGAGATCGCTGATCTGAGGACGGAATCACAATAATGGATTTTTAAAAAAGGAACATGTGCCAATGATACTTGTTTCGGACTCAAATACACACCAAGTTAAGGCTCAGAAGTTTTTGAAGGAGACCGTTCCAGAGCTGTGTGTCGTAGATTTGGTACTCCAAACACAAGTCCGCCACCAACCGTACCGCCTGAGGAGCAAAACTGAAGCTTTAGAGTCTTTCAAGACCACAGTCCTGTTATAAGAGATCGAGATGAAAGAGCAACGTTTCCAGTTACCTGCGGCTCGTGGCTGTGATTCTTCCACAACCCTTTGACCAGGCCTTCTTTCGGGCTGCTGAGGAAGGACTGTATCGTGTACGGCATGTTCAGGGCCTCCAGCTGAGACACAATGATGTAGCATTTAAGGTAATATCTGAAATGGGGAGAAAAAGAAAAGGTATCAAGTCAAAGTCATCGTGCCATATTTTGTGCCGAGTCTTTTACTGGATCTTGTTGTGAGGGATTTGAACATGAGTCTCCACTGTAGCTGCGTCGGTGAGATGGATGAGGCAGAGAAGGGCTCGGGTCCGATGGCAATAGGTGAGTCGTGGACCAGAAGGTCCAAGAGGCTGCATTAGGAAACAGAAATCCTTCAAACCCTGCAGATCCAGATGAAGATGTTTCGCATCACGAGAATCATACCCAGCTTTCAGCGGAGAGGAGTGGCACGAGAAGTCGGACGTTATCCTCGGTTGAGCTCGACTGCAGCATGTACACCACCCTGCGCACGAGTGACCACAACTTCTTTGATTGAAACAAACTTTGACCAAAAATTCTTCAGAAAAAACTGTTGCGAAACCATTGGCTCGATGATTTAGTCACTGAACCACGAGTCAAGATGTTCATAGACATGGAGGTGATACGTAAAAACATTTCTACCTTTTTCGGGTGTAATTCAGCGAGAATAAGTGTTGCCTTATTACCTCATTAAATCTGGATCCTCCTTGATGTTGCTGATGCAGTCCCTGTTGCTTGTGTCCTTCAAAACAATGCATCACAATAATCCTTAAAGATTCAAAGGTAGTTGCAGAAGACGATAAAACACAGAACCAGATACATTACGATCTAGTAAAAATACTGCTTGTGGCGGAGAAAATAGGCCAAAAAAGAAGATGGTGGAAGACGCCCCAAAAAAAATACTCTTTGACAAGTTATCAACCATAAGAAAATTGAGAAAAAGAAACGGTGAAAGCTAAAACAAAGACTTTTATTATTGCTCACTGAATAAATGGATAGCTTGCGATACCGTATAAGGCTAAGGGTGTTTTAGGCAAAAAAAAATCTGGCGAAACTACAACGATACATTATATAGGGATTGAAGTACTTGACTCTGGTGTTGCAGAATTAACAGACCATATGACTCTTGACAAAGTCGTAACTTCTTTCATTTGTTTTTACACCAAATATGTCCTAACATGGGCTTTACAAGCTGCTGGAGTCGAGTTTAACCTCTAGTCCTCAGTCATCACTGGGATCTAACAGGATTTCATTGTTCCTTGAGCTGCGGAGGACATTGCGACTGTTACTGCATTATAGTGGCAAGAAGTTTAATTGCAACATAAACAACATGAACAGACACTTTGAATATTTGAATGTTAATAGTAAATTTAAAAAAAACGATATACTGTATATATATATATATATATACAGTATATCGTTTTATATATATATATATATATATACACACACATATATGGATATCGATAAAATATTGTGAAAAAAAAAAAAATCGAAAAATATTTGCGATGTAAAAAGAATCATATTAAACTTTTGAAAAAGTTAACATTCTGCTGGAAACCTGCATTCTCTCAACTGTGTCACTTAAGTAAGTATATATTCTTTGTTATTTAGCTTTCCTTTTTATTGAGAAACTAAATTACATAGCATATGTAGAATAAAACGTATAGAAATACATACATACATAAATGCATTTAACTGAAAAAAATTAAAATAACATAAGATGGGGATGACTCTTTAAATAAAATTGATTTGAATAGATGAACCTACCTTGGCCATAGCTGGCCCACTTTTGCAGATCCACTTTTCCAACAGCATGTTACGAATTTTAAACAGGTCCACGTTATTGATGCTGGCAATTTCCTTTATAACTGCGTGTATGTCTGGAAAATAAGTTTGTTCTTATTCAATGCATTTAAAAAAACAAGATTATTTTTCCATTTTAGATGTGTATATTATTCTGTAAAATACATGTTATTTACCCGGATAAGTACGACCTCCAGACTCCCTGAATCTCTCCTCCACGCTGCTGTGCTCATACAAGGCCACGATCAGTCGCGGTGGAAGTCCAGTCAACTTAAGATACTCCGCGCTGTTCACTTTATTGCCGATCAAACTGTTTTCCGTGGCCGACCTCTGGAACTGCAGCTTTAATTTGGACAGGAAGGTGTCTCCTTTCGCTCGGGCGTCATCCTTTCAGAAAACAAGTAACATAAAACAAACAAATTAAATCTGAATAATACAAAAACTAAGAACTTCTTCAGAGGCACTTACATCAAGGTTGGGATTATTAAGCCAAGAATCTCCTAAAGCCAAACAAAACTTTAGGGACTGCGTCTTCTCGTAGCCTTGTTTGAAAAACAAAAAGAATAAGGTTTCAGAGCTACGCACAGGTCTAATTACTTTGTTAATTCTCCATTTTAACACTCATCGTAACAGACTATAATGTTATTTACATGACAAGGGAAAGTAAAATTTGCTTCATTCTCACCTGCCGGCAGCTCCTGGGTGATCTTGTGGGCCGTGGCAGCAGCCCACTCGGGGCTCTGGATGCACTGGATGTACTTCATCATGGTCTTGGCCACCCTAAAACACTCTTTATTAGGGCTGAGAGCACATTGCTCCTTTCTCCTCTGCTTCAGTAAAAGAGGTTTCAGCTTCCTCTCAAACACATGGTTTGCTGCTGCCATGTACAATTTATCCAGGCTCATCTGTAAACAAAGATCATGCATCAGAACATGTTTAGGTTAGGTAGAACTTCATTGAAGAACTGTGTCGATGTACTTCACCTTCATCAGCTTGCTGATCAGCAGGAGAGTCGGGAACGTCTCTTCGGTAAGCTCTGGAGCTGAATACAAAAATGTGTTTTTAGGATTTTTGAAAAATCGGCTCAAAAAGTAGTTAAAGTTGTTTAAGGGATCATTTTTTCTTAAATCGGAAAAATATTACAATGTATACATTTCACATACTTTTTAAAAGCATTCAGTAATGCATAAGTCTTGACTAGTCATGACTGAAGCCATTATTTTGCTGATGCGCTTCACTGTGTGACCTGCCCGAAGAGTCAGTGAAGTGTTTATATATGACTTACTTTCGGAAGTTACCAGAAGGATAAAATGAAAAACTGACACAACTAGAGCCTTTTGTTTTGTAAAAAAAAAAAAAGCACATGTAATAAATGGCAACGGCACAACTGAGGAGCTATGACAGCTAAACTGTTCTGACACTAGGGGGAGGCAGAAGCAATATTGCTCCTTTTAAAAAAGGAAAACAGAATAAAACTTACAGATAATTTTCCAGAAATGTTTTGTTTGCATGAGAAGGTGAAAGGGGAGTCTGGTGTCAGAAAGAGGGTTCGGCTGCAGGCAGTTCTCGAGGAGATAAGTGTTTTCTGTATCCGAGGGGGCAGACACTCGAGTGTAGGACTTCAGTTGCTGAAGGAGGCCCATTGCCTGTGGAGAAGTCGCAGCGGCCGTTAAATCACCTCTCAGTTCATTGAAAATATGCTTCGTTCATCTTGTCTTTCTTACCTGACTAAGCGAAAAGGTGGTCACACACTCATCGGCCACCTGGATGATCTTCAACACGACTTCAATCCGCTCGTAGTTGTAAGGACTCAGCTGTACATGATAAAACAGTTATACATGTTGAAATATTTCAACAAATTAAATCTTAAATCTATATTTTTAACAAAGTTGATGAACAATGTCTGTTTTGTGAATTTTAATCAAAACAACCACTTTATAATTACTTTATTGTTTTTAAATTCAAATAATTATCTAGACCAAGAGATCTGTTACATGCTTAATAACTGTGATAGTGCCTATGGAGTTGTGCAAAGACGAAAAAAAAAACACTTCTGGTTAAGGTTTTTCTATTTCTATCAATTGCCACTTCCTTTTTACATAAAGTTAGGACTGCATTTAAAGTAATAGACGAGACACAGTAGATTTAAAGCTGTTTACCAACCTTAAAAATGGCAGCCGTGAGACTGTTGGTGAGCTCGCTCATGCTGTGTAACATGGGGATGATCTGCAGGACACGCTCGAGGGCATCATCGTTGCATAGAGGCTCCTCGTCCTGACACAGAACCGAGTCACGTGGATCTCCTTCGTCCTCTTGGAGCAGCAGAAGGGTCGTGATGTACTGATTGATAACACTGTCACGATCGAGGTCAAATGTGCTGCAGGGACAAAAAATATATATTTTAAAAAATAAATCAGGAACAATGCATAATTACAATATTGATTTTCTAAGGAGCTGTTACATTGATGCAGAGTTAATTCCACTCACCTGCAGTACTCAAGAATAATGTCTGGCGTAATCCTCTTGTTCTTGACGAGCACAGGGACCAAACTGCTCTTAAGCTCAGGGTTCTGTCCAAAGACTGGTTGAATTGAAATCTGCAGTGAGAAAAATGAACATACAACAATATTAGTCAGCGACAACATGTTCCTTATTACATCACAGTCGACTGATTGTGTGTTTACCCCAAGTTTGACAAGTTTGATTCCCCATTCAGCGTCTATGACGATGGACCGAAACTTCTCATTTTCCTCCTCAAGGTTGTACAAGCAACATAGGTTGGCACCTACTTTGGCAATAGCCTGGGTGAGATAAATGTCGTCAGTTCTCCATCTACTAAACAAAAAAAGCGTATCCATTGTTTACCAGGATCTTGTCATAGTTCTCCCAGGTGTTGTTGATAACTTCCCACAGTATTTTCAAGGCTTGAGCTTTGGGTAGGAGAGTACAAAGACCAGTTGCCAGATCACAATCAACTATCCTCCAGTTGAAGACCTGCCATTGAAAGACAACCAACCGGACAGTTGAACAATAGTGTGTAGTTTGAACATCCAACTACCACTAACCTTGTTCAAGAGGGCCACAGAAACGGTGTTCAAAACCGATGTAGTTGACTTTCGAAGCTCGTTCAAGCATATCTTGTACTTGGAAAGCTCCTGAGGATCATATAACTGAAAAGGAAAACAACATTTAGGATTATAGACATTTAAGTCAAATTAAAGTCTGTTTTCTTAGCAAATGACTGAAAATACTTATAAGACAATTGGATAAGTAACATATTTTCCCCCAGAAATATACATTTCCCTGATTTTATATTAGCATGTGTACTTTTTTGGTGAAGAATGTACCTGTTGGGCTAAAAAGAAAAGTTAATTTTAATAAATGCATGTGTATATAAAGACATTTATGCATCTTATGTCAGTCAAACTCTTGAACGTCTTCTTTCACGATGAAATACTCTAAGGTGCACAGGTTTCATCAACCATTTGGTTAGAATGAAAAATACAACACAGGCTGTGATTGCATCCATTCCAGTACTGGATGTTTAGTGAAATCACGCAATCTTGTGTTGCCTTGTGTATATAACAGAAAACATTTTCTCTGATTTATAAATATAACAGACTTTTGCAAGATCTTGAAAACAGCTTTTCATTCTATTATTTTTAAGATATGGTGATAGTTAAACAATAAAGTTATTAATTATTATTTTTCTGATGAGTTAATTCTATCAATACCTGTACAACAGCTTTAGCGTTCATCATATTGGAGGTGACATGTTGCAGGCAGCTGCCGTAGCAGTTGACAATGACTCTCAGTGCCAACTCCAGCTGACTGCATTCCTGTAACATCTGCAGCATATTGGACATCGGTCCTAAAAGTGGCTTGATGTAATTCGAATCTGTGTCAGAGCAAAATGGCAGAAGATTTCAGGCATACAACACAAGAAAATAAAAATAATTACAGGAAAATTGAAGTCAAATACCGTCTTCAAATGAGCAGTGTGAGAGGCAGGAACAGTCCAGAGGGTACAGTTTAGTGTCTGTAACGTTTTAAACAAAATGAGTGATCTTCTAAAGATATATTTAATAAGATTTTCTTGTCACCAACCATGAGATTTAGGCAGCAGGCAGTTTGTGATCTCATACTGCACTGGCAGCACAGACACAAAATCCAGGACGATGCAATCCTCCTTAAAAACGTCTTGAAAGCTGCAGTGAGAGTACGGATCTTTCTCCGAACCAATTGTTGAATCCTGGAATTAGGAAACGTCACCGTTGTTTTCAGATGTTCTCTCTAAATAGCCTGAGAGTATACGGTCAAAAACACTGACCTTCGCTATGAATCCGTAATTGTCTGACAACTGACACTGATGATAGACATCCATTGCCATCCGTGTGCATTTAGAAAGTTCCAGACAATCTAAAAGCAAGTCTGGAATACAACAACGTAGCACAATGTATCAGGAAAACAACTGTTGTCTAGTTGAAGTAATATAGCACATCATCCATTTTATCAGCTATTTAAACTCGCACAGACACTTCTTGCCCCATGATATCAAACATCATCAATTAAAAGTGCGTCTCCATGACTACCTGAGTGGCACAAGGTGATCGCCTGACAGGCCAGATTGTGAATGACGGCGGGTAGATCGGCGTCCTCGGGCAGCACCATTGGCACGTCTTGCTCCAGCATGTGACACAATGTTTCGGCGGCTGTGAACAACACTTTTCCCGTGCTTGTGTTGTAATGGTGTTCATAAAGCTCTCTGGAGAAGAGAAACACATGATTTGCCTGGATGTTACATTTAGCTTTGATTAAAACATAACAATACATGCAGGGAAACATTGCTTTTCATTCTATTATTGGTGGTCTTTCGCTTACTTGCTTGTGTTCGTGTACCTTCCATTAGCACCTTTTTGAAATACAAATTGGAAAGAAATTGCTTCTTCGTTTTCAATTTGTAAAGCAGCAAAAAATAATCTTCTTTATTGTTAAAATTGGATTTCTGTCATTTTATTATTATGGATTTTTGTGGTCGCAGGAACAGTCATTTCTCTTAATTTTATTTACACATGACACGAGTGACAACATCGTCTTATACGGGTTTCAAACTACTGCAAAACCGGATCTGCTGCTGTTGATTTTGAATCATTTTAGATTCTTCAAGTTCTTCAAACATCCTCACAAAAATGTGTAGAAGGAAAAAATAGCAAAAAATCCAAAATGTCTGTACTTTAATGGCAAATTATATTTTATTTTTAAACCTGCTAAACAAATTTCAAAGAAGAAAAATGTTTTTTCCGATTAGCATTGATAGTACTTTACGTTGCCAGTATGTCTCAGATACATTTTTCAACTATTCTTCAATCAATATAAAAGACAAGAAACCTGGCATACCTTAGGATTTTAATAGCTGTGTCCACTTTCCCCACTCCAAGCGCTCGCAGGGCCAAATCGGACCAGAGCTCTTGTTCCGTGCGCTGCAACTGCCTCCCTAGACGCCGCAGACCTGCCTCTGTGGAAATGGTCTTTGTTTTGCCATCGGAATCGTTCGCCACGACTGGGGTCGCATCGGCCTGTGCCTTGTTGGAATGACGTCCGCGGGTGTTTTCGTATGCTGTGATGTGGTGCTCCTGGATCTGCTTTCGAATTTTCGGATCTTCATAATTGCTCGGAGTGAAGAAGACGTCAAAATCTTCCTGAATTTACGGAAATAGAAAAAATGCAAAAATATTATTATTTCCCATTGGATCCTATCCCACCTGCTTGAGATGAAGGCAGTGGAAACCCTTAACTGGTTTTCAGCCTGACACAGGAGGAACATCTCAAATAATATCTGAAGTAAAATTAAAAACATTTGAGCACTCGTCTTTTACGGTTGTGTTAACTTAAAAGTGTTATTCTCTAGGATAATGTATACATTGATTGTCTTGCTATGATATAGTTGCAATGAAGACTCATAGAAAAAGATGAAGCACCCACCAACAATAGTATAACAAACTTAAGCAAAAAGAAGCCAATAATGAAAAGACAACATCACAATCAGACCCATAATTCCTGTTGATAAATATATATTTTGTTCGCAGCAAAATAGCAAAAAATATTTTGGCCCCTTGAGTTTGACACTGTTGAACAAGACGCACAGACACAACGTTTTTTTTTGTTTTTTTATAAAGGTAAAAAGTAAATGCAACAAACCTGGAGATGTGCGATGGCCTTGAACATGATGAGATCATTTTCACACTCCAGACTTTTAAGAGCATCATCTGGCAAGAAAGTTAAGCATTAAGATTTTATTTCAGTTTAAAAAGAAAATTCTCAATTTATATATAAACCTTACGTTTTTGGATCGTACGCAGGTACTTCAGAGCCTCAACCATTACTTGAGCTATCACCATCTGCAGTTTCTTGTGCTATTAGGAGGGAAGATACATGATGAAGAAAGGCGCGAAATATTCCTCTTTAAGTGCACTAATTATGTTTGAAAATATTTTATTTTGTTTCTTTGAAATTATGCGATGGTTCCTCACTTCATCAGACATGTGACATTTGTCCTCAAGTTGGAGCAGAGCCCATGAAGTTAGGCGTTTCATCACACATTCTACTTCTGCAGACGCCAACTTCCTTAACACAGCCAGACATGCTTCCGACTGTAAGATACAAAGAACAGAAGTGAATGACAAGATCAGAAAAGTTCACACCTCCCCGATGACTCTGCAACTTACCTTGCCTTGTCCCATCAGCTGGGTGAGATACAAATAATTGACGTGGGAGGTTGGAAGTTTGTACGCTTCGGCCAAAGTGATGGCGTCTTCTAGGGACGTCGGGCAGTCTTGCCTCAGGATATATCTTATAAGCGTCTGTAAAAATCAAAACCCAAAGTTAGGAATTCAAAGACACGTTGTAAAAGAAGTGAACGATTGATCTCACCATGACTTCGTTGACGCTCGACACGTTGGAGCCTCTGATACCATAACCTCCGAGAAATTTTCTGATCTCCATTAAAGAGTAGCTCTCTTTTAAAAGTTCTTGCCTAAAAAAAAATACAATTATCATTAAAAATAAAGGGCATGCAACCCACCCCCCCCCCCCCCTTCTTCCTGCATTGTACATACTTAGGTCCTTCCATTTCAAGGTACTGTTGCACAAGTTTTTCTACAACATTACTCCATGGAACGACTGCTTTTTGCATGATCTCAAGAACGGCATCAACCATCAGCTGAAAAATATCGTATTGAGCTTCAATATTTAATGACATGAAAATAGTCATTATTCAACAAAACTAGATGAACGTAAACCTACATCGCTGTCCGTCATGCAGCCCAATACTGCGACTGCTTTAGCTTCCCACTCGGTGAAGAGAGTCGTCGTCTCGGAGCTGCAGCGTTCCAGGAGATCCTGTTGCAAAGTCATTTAAAACAAAAATTGAATAACCTATGTTGCACATTTAAAAACATTTCTGAATGTTATTGACTATTCTAACCTCGATGTACTGAAGCAGCAGCTCATCAAATGGGATGTCATGTTCTTCAGCGTATGGCATGATGCAGCGCTGCACTGTCGCCGCGATCAACTCTGGGGCAAGAACTTTGTCAAGCAAGAGGAACGCCACGCTGCGCACATTTGCCTTTTTTTAAACAAAAAAAAAATTGTTTATTAAGAAATACAAAAAGAGTGACAAATAATAATTTTTCAAATAGCACAAAAGCTTTAACAAATATTAGTGAATGATGTGAGGGTGAACTACTGACATCTACTGACACAAATAAGAAAAGCTGCCACTACTTCTTCAACTTGTTCTAACTTTACAAGTAACTTTATGATCACATCATAATAATCAATGTCATTAACGGAGTAGAAAAAGAGAAAAACAAACCTTCTCAAAGTTGGACAGGGAAAGCATACAGCTGTATTTATTGTGAAGATCCAACAGCTGACGGAGGTTGGAAACCAGCAACCTGAGGCTCTCAACTTCTTCTGAGCCGTAGTTTTCATCCTTTAAAACAGCCAGATTCAAATCATGCAACATTGAGAACCAACTAGATTAACACACTGGGAGCAAACAATCTGGGTCACTTACAGATTTCATCGACGTCCACAGGGTCGGCACTCCAAGAACAGCAAATTCCAAACCATTATTGGGCCAAGCTCCCTGAAATGTGGTTTTACTCGTTTAAAAATAGTGATTACCTTCGTATCGAAAAATTAACAGAAATTTGAAAACGGTTGGAAAGAAACTTTGATTAAAATAAAATCTGCGACTCGATAAGTGAGAGACAAATGTGTACGTTTACAAGTATATGAACGTTATTTTTTATTCTTGAATATACTTTTTAAGGGAGTGTGCTGTATTTTCTTATATTTTCTTTATACCTTCACTAATGTTTCTTTTGGTACCTCACATTATGATCATTACTGCTTTGGAACGCATTTTAATCACATAAAAGGAGATTGCGTCTTAAGGTAATTGCTTTCGTATATCACAAGGATTACACAATTATATGGTTACTATAAAGAAGGGGGACCACCCTATAACACTGTTGGTCTGTGGTCAGTTCTCAGCCTATCTGGGCACAACTGCCACAACCAATAAAAAGGGAGGTTGTAGACTTTACAAGTTAAGGAAGGGAACCTACATTTTCTTACGCCATACGTGTCAAACAAATGGCTTGGAGCAATATCCATTATTTGTTATTTGTTACATTTTCAACATTTAACTTTGTATTAACGCCAAAATGAGTCCAAACATCAGCTTTAAAAGCGGCTGGAGCCTCGTGTATCCTTTCCCCTTCACTCATTGCTGCCATTTTGCCCGTTTTGTTGTTCCTTTGGCACGGAGGAAATGACGAATGTTGCCATCTAGTGGCCAGAGGTTTAATTGTACCACACAAATGAATAAACGCTGTGAATATTTTAGTGTTAATTGTTAAATAAAACATCGAATGATTGTCTTTTACACACACACTACTAAAATTTAGGCAATAGAACTAATTTGAATTAAAATAAAATGTTCAAAGTTCAAAGGCTTTTTTTATATATCAATACAATGCAATTGAATATCGATACAGTATAGGGAAAAAAATATAGCTATAAATATTGTCATATAGATATAGAAATATCGTCATTACTTACACCCTTAATATATAAATACCAAGAATAGTCTTTTTTCAAAAAGATTAACATGTGCATATTTCACAACTATAAGTTCTTTACCTTCTCTGTGAGCTCCATGTTTCTTGCTCTGTGCTCAATCCACCTGGCCAGAATTCTCTGTAAAATAACATGTTTTTTCACTTAAAACACAAGATTACTTAATTAAGCCATGCGTGTGAAGCCTACCTGTCCTTCTGGTAGCACTTTCCTCACGAACGGAACAACAACAGTCCTGAACCAAGGACAGAGGTCTTTGGAGGAAATATCTTCTTGAATGGCGTCCAGAAACATCTCAAGTTTCTTGATATCAAACCCTGCACCGATCTGACCCTATCAAAAAAAAAACCACAAAATCAAATGTATATAATTTCTTAAGCGGTTCAGATTCTTTCCTGGTTTGTCGATACCTCGAATCTGAGCCAAAGCAATTGCGCTCCCATCAAGTCGCCCTCTCTAAGATGGGAAATAATGTCTCCTAAATCATCAGTGCCGGTAAGAAACTCTATCCAGGCAATTCCGCTGCGCAAGACAGGATAAGAATAGTACATTAAATTTACAGTTGATAAAGCACATAAAGACTTTACAATAAGACATGAATAATACTTGAAGTTGTGTGAGCCATGCAGACTGCAAAATGTTGCCAGTCTGTCTAAGGCTTCCTGGATCTGTGTTGATGAGTATCTCATGGCAACGTGGTTAAGCATCTTCTCTGCCGTCTCGAACGTTGGCCATGGAGCCTTCAGGCAATAGTCCACCACATACTGCTCATCCTGGAAAATACATGTGAACAGTTGTAATGAAGTTCAGTCAGGATTCCCTCAACCACATGTTTTGTTGTGAAGAGACTTAAAAAGAGAGACAAAATATACATTTTATAAAAATGACGACTTACCATGATCTTAATCAGGTTGACCTTGGCCTCCTCAACAAGTTCCGACCAAACATCTTGTCCACATCCGCCGGCGGATGCGGAGGCTAGTTGCTCAAGTGTAAAGTCCAGCTTCACTTTGTAGACGAGCTGAATAAAATTCACGTTTGTCAGTTTAAACCTTTATTTGAATTTAAATAAATATACATGTTATATACTAAAGGACAACATAAACAATGTCTGTAATTAAATATTTTCACAATGATATGAATATTTAAAAAAACAAAAAAACATTTTAAGAAGTGGGTCAAAGCTAAATCTTACCTCCAAGTCCAGCTCAAATGTGATGGCAAACTTTTCTGCTTCTTTGAACATGTGCTTCTGAAGGAGCCTGCTTAGCCTGGGTGAAGGGTATACATTAAATGGAGACGTCAGAAAGTCATTCAAACAATAGAAGGTTGATAATATAGATTAGCTACTTGTTCTCGGGCAAAGTCTCAGTGAGACATCTGATGACAACAGCAGACACTGGGTCCTTACGGCTGTGTGAAAAGTTGATATTGAGATTATTTTTTTTGCATCATTTAGAATATAAATAACACCAAGTCTCACCTTTCAGGGTTCCCACAAACTCCCTCCACTAAGTAGATGGTGTCCTGCCATGTGAATAGATGGAAAATATTTAAAATACTTGAAACAATAATTACAATAATGTTACAATATTTGTTTTTACCATGTTTGTTTTGGTATGGACCAGACAGGAAACAGAAGATAACTCCAGACAATAACCAACCGCCATGGAGGGCAGGGATCGTATTTGTAGGGACTTCATCTAAAATAAAGATATATTTGTGTAAGAGAAGTGAATTTTTTTTAAACTGTTATGCGTTCTTCACTTCTACTACCTGACTGTTGACTTGTTTTGTCAGCGTGATCATCTTTATAGTACCCTTTTCCTGGCTGTAACACACAGTTGCAATCATTACTTTTGTATGTGTGATAGAACTAAACCATCAAGGCAAGTACTGATACATACACGGAGGCGGAGCCACTGTCTGTGGTGAGTTCAATGTCATGGAATTCAAGGTTGGGCCAACAATGGATCATCACCAGGAAATGCAAATCCCAAAGACTCAGGACATCCTGGACAATAGAAAAAAAAAAGGTTTAATGGATCAGCAAGATATAAAAAATAGTAAAATCACACCAGAAGACTTGCCTCAGTGTCAATAATGTAAAGAAGGTTTTCCACCACCAACATCTTTCTTACACCTGAAAAAAGTTACTTTTGTTTTAGTTGATTATTATGTTCTGAATGTAGTGTAAACATATTTATTATTATGCAAGTTATTTTATTTGTTTTACCACAAGGGAATATTAATTTGTTAAAACTACAAACTGTATGTTTAAATCATAACTAAAATAAGCAAGCATGTGTCATGGCACTATTTATACAGTTTTAAAATGTAAGTTTGACCTTCAAATGAAATACTTACCGGGTATCAAACAAGTGTCCACAGAGTTGGTGATTCTCATTTTGGATTTTTCTGGGTCCCATACCCAATCAGAAAGAACATTTTCTTTATTTCCCTGCAATAATAATAATGATTATTATTAAAATACAAAGATTTTCTTTCCATTAAACATCATAAATATATATAATGAAATCATTAAAATGATGTTCCATATTTCATTACAAATGCCACTTTTCAACAGAGTGAAGGTCTAAGAAAAGACATTTAGTTTGTGTCTTTAATTTCAAATTCATTGTCTCCATATGCAAGTATTAAACAACCAATATGAACTTTACCCCTATTATCAGGTGGACTTCATTGCCCAGATTGAACATCACGGCAGTGCTGCATCCGTCATCATGGTAATCTTCGGTGCTGCAAAAGTCAATCTTCATGAGAGACTGGAGCTGGAAGAAGAGACATCCATTTAGTTTAGTGTTTTAAAAACGTTAACATTTGGAGAGTAATTGGGAAATAAAACCTACATTCCTTAAAGCCTCAATGTCCAGAATTGTAATTGCTGGAAAACAAAAAAAACAATATTTAATAGAAAGATTATTATTAAATGAACATTTTCCATCATATATCCACGTACATATAACACATCTTTACCCTAAATAATGTTTCATACCTTCTTCGATTTTTGCCAAGTCAAGATGTGCAATATGGAAAAAGCCGTCTTTAACAAGGAAAAAGACATGGAAGACTCCTGTATAAAAACAGAGAAGGATAGTTGTTTTAATTCTTTCCATCCATTTATCGTTTTCTTTAACCATAAAGACAGTTTACCAGGTGATGACTTGTCCTCTTCTATGGTAAGATAACGGAATGTTTTCTGCTTGCCACTGGATGGTATCTCCACCAAGGCCTGTAAATAAAAAAAGGAAATCCTAATCATTAAATCAATTGAATTAATGTTATGAATTGTATTTGTTTATTTTATGCATCGAAAAGGTTTTAAAATACAATATTTTATCATCCAGTGTTTATAATATCTAGGTTGGAAATGGCATCAGCAGTTGTTAAAATAAATAAAAATAAAGGGAACAAACTCCACTTATGAATTGTTGTGATTATAGTTAATTATTTGTATTGTTCAGTAGTAGATGTACAGTATCTTATAGACCATTTAATAAACATCCATAACATTTTTACAAACGGAGCAAATAATCCTGACTATATCATCAGAAAATGAAACTCTTACTCGTGTGAAAAGAGTCTTTTTCTGTGGGACATAAATCAAATGAATCTTTCCATTTCTTTCACAGACAATCAAAAACTGTCCTTCGAAGCAAACGTCGATGGCATCCACCGCTGTGTCTGAAAAAAAAAAAGAAAGGAGAAAAAGTATTTATTTATTGTTATTATATTAACAATGATGACATTATTATTTATAGTATTTATCGTCCAGTCATTACAATTACAAATGTTATAATGATCACCCTAATAAACATACCAAAGTGAAGGAGGAGCAGGATGGTCTGATAGGTCTGGTCAAACAAAATAACAGTTTTGTCAACAACAACATTGCTCCAGTTGGAGCCGCCGGTTGAGTAGAGATGTGGATCTGACAACACCTGTGTAATAACAATTACATTATTTTAAAAAAAGACATTACGAAGACAAACTTGAAGTAAACAGGGAACAAACTCAGCACCTGACTTGAAGCATTGATCTTTGCCAGTGTGTCGACCTGATACAACACACTCCCATCCTCCTTCGACACACCGTTGAGCCGAAATGCGTTCGTATCGTCATTTGACAAAAGCTCCACGTCTCCCCACATTTCTGAAACCAAAAACACATTGTTAACTAAATATATATTGGAATTGTGAACGTTTCTGCATCTTGTAATGTTTCGCAGTGGCCACAGCTTTACATAGAAACTTCCGTGTCAAGTTAAGACAAAGTACTTTCTATCTTTCAGTGGAGGGAAACAATTTGGTCCAAAAACAAAATTAAAAAAAGACGAATAACTTACCGAAAACTGATATTAACTCGCATAAACAACACGAAGTATCAACATGTCAAACTTGATAGCTTTAGCTTTAGAATTTGGCGGGTTGTTGCTCCTGTGCTGTCAGCCACCCAGTGTTTGTATCCCTAAATTTGGACTTACAGGTTCACATTTTTTTGTATTGTTTTTTTTTTTTTGCAGCGGGGATTGTTTCGATAAAACATTTGATGCATTCAGTCACATTCATCTAATGCATATATATCTTATTTTAAATCTAGTGATAAACCGTATGGTGCTAGGATCACTTGAACCTGCAAGGGGAAAATCTGGGTATATTAGCAGTTAAAAGGCGGAGCTTTGGCCGGGCATTCCATCTCAACACCGTGTGTTGCCAGATTTTTCCGAGTTGCGGGTTTTAATAACATTATTTATTACTGATTTCCCCCCCCCCAATATTTTAACACAGCATTTATAATAAACATTAAAAACTTTAGAGTAGTGGTTCATTTTAAGCTTTAATTGCTCATGTAATTTTATTTATTTTTTAAAGATCATATTTAAGATTGAGATTTTAAGATCAAAACAGTAATAATGAATTAAAACAATTGCAACGAGGCGAGGTTTGGATAATAATCCCAAAAATCGCCCTCTTTCAAATACTTTTTTTCCCCAAGACCTGGCAACCTCGAGTGACCCACACAACATCGGCTCAGCGGTGAGTCGCTGCGCTATTGTGTGTGTGTGTGTGTACACTGAACATCATCGAAACGGTGAAGAAATTCGCTTAAAATACGAGTTGTTCCGAACGTCATGTCGGTAAGTACAACGAAATAGTGATATTTGCTGTTTGTGGTGTTATAGATAAAACGCCAATAGACGTTTCTTTCGTTTCAATGCTTAATTAAGGGATTTTTTTTAAGATGGCGAGTAAGGCTTTGCGGCCTAGCTTTTGCTAAATGCTAACAGTATAGCCAGGGACGACAAATAAACATCGACACAGATATCTTCCGCTTTAGATCTGGATCTAATTTGCTTTCGTTTTTTTTTGCAGTCATAATGTAACATGCGATCTTTCCTTGTATACGTCAACGATTAGCTGCAGACGTAGTTTTTCGACATGGCTTGTTTTAAATAAAAAGTGAATTAGATAATGTTTTATTCCCCCTTGATCTAATTCATCTGGGTTATGATAACACTGCACACTGTCCTAGTAGGATATACACGCTTCTATTTAGTTCTGGGCCATATGGCGAAAATAAATATCACGATATATTTTGTCATATCGGTTATTATCGGTTTTGAAAGTCTTTAGGAGCAAGAGGAAACATTAGAAAGTACAATTATTTAAAGATTTTATTGACATTAGAACATTGACAAAGCAAGAGCTTAAGTGATCCAGCCTTACACCCCAGCTCGGGCTCTGAGGTCTGTGGATCAGAATCTACTGATGGTTCCTCGCACACGGTTCAGGACCAGAGGAGAGAAATCCTTCCAGGCTGTTGCTCCTAAACTTTGGAACGATCTTCATCTCTCTCTGTGTTTGATGATCTACTGACTCCTTCAAGAAACATCTTAAGACATAAAAATAAGAAATAAATGTATTTTTAATGCAACTTGTGTTGTTGGTGAAAAGTGGACATTTGTTCTTAAGTAAGTCATTTTTATTTGTATAGCACTTTTCCAGACCAGGGTCACAAAGCGCTTAAACAATCAAAACAATATTCAATAAAGTATATACTTTAAAGATCAAGATAAAACTGATAACACAACAGGAGTTCCAGAAAATCAAGGAAAAGCCTGAACAAATAAAAAGGTCTTAGACTTAGACTTAGACTGCACTTTATTGATCCCGATCAATAAAGTGCAGTTGCTGATCTTTTAAGTATATACTTTATTGAATATTGTTTTGATTGTTTAAGCGCTTTGTGACCCTGGTCTGGAAAAGCGCTATACAAATAAAAATTACTTACTTACTTAAAAACAAATGTCCACTTTTCACCAACAACACAAGTTGCATTAAAAATACATGTATTTATTATTTTTATGTATTATATTTTCTTGTTGGCTGCAGCTTTTTATTATTATTATTATCATAGTTATACTCCAACCACAATTAATATACAGGTATGCCATTGAAAAGCTGCCTGATCCACCTTTAATTTAAGAGATCAACAACATCAATTGAAAAAAATGATCTATGCTGCAATTAATTACTGTTTTTCCCGTTTGTTTATTCCAGGCAAGCGACGACTCTGCCGACTACAACAGAGGCGACTCTCCAACTCGCCACAGGAAAAAACGAAACATGGATGTGTCCAAGTCTCCAAGAAACTCCAAGCATCATCACTCGCGATCAAGGTCACGCTCCAGGGAAACTAAACGTAAGATTTATAGAATATCATCTATGATTGTTATTCAGCATATAATGTATAACAAAGCTGACCATTGGTTGAGTTTAGTTAAGTTGCTCATTTGTCATGATATCCTTCGGTTTTTTTAGGTGTAAGAAAACACAGACGAAGTCGGAGCAGAAGCAAAGAGGTAAATAATCACATTTCGTTTGTGTAAACTATATTTACTTTTAAGAGGCCTTTTATCTTAGTCTAAATTAAGTTTAGGTCCAGGTAAGTATTACAGTTATTACAATTGACAAAAATTTGTTCACGAACATGTCTGCACTGACGTGGCTCAATCAAAATCCAAAGATGACTTAATTTTCAACCATGTTAAATGGAAAATACTATATTTCTTTTATGCAAGAACATTGTGTTTAAACCACATGATAACATTTCTACAATAAATCATACTCAGCGTGCAATAGCACGAAGAGACTGAACGGAAGACGCTGCTGACATAGCAAATAAAATGTCAACCGCTGGGGCAGGTAACTATCTGACACTCAAACTTTTATTTGATCTATCTGTAATTGTGGAATATTGTTTTTTAATGAAAATGTTGAAGCCAGGGATCGGCATAGTACTGTACATTCTCCTTTATTATCGACCTTAAAGAGCAGTTTGGTGTTAATTTTCTGTGTAGTAATATGCCTGTGGATAAATCCTCTTCACATTGTATATTAATCCAACTTGCTC
Source organism: Callionymus lyra (assembly GCF_982586985.1). Taxonomy (NCBI): domain Eukaryota; kingdom Metazoa; phylum Chordata; class Actinopteri; order Syngnathiformes; family Callionymidae; genus Callionymus; species Callionymus lyra. The sequence continues at coordinate 10,322,267 of NC_141818.1, read as the reverse complement.
GTTCGAAAAATATTATGCCTATCCCTGTTGCTACCTTTTAAACCTTACCTTATCTTTTGTTTACCTGAGATTGTCCTTATTTTTAACATGTATTTATTCTTGAGCAATATGTTAGAGCTTCGGCCAAGCATTTAGGAAAACTTTTTTTAAGATTCAGCTTGTTATATCAATGATTGAAGTCACTGCGTCTCTTACAGGTTGTCAGATTAATTACATAAATCCGCTGCAATCCATGGTACTAACTCTTTTTGTTGCACTATTTTCCTGAAAGAGACAACTTCTTCTTAAAACAGGCTCGTCGGCGGGATTTGGAGAAGCCGTCGAAGTCTCACAGAACCTCAGACGACCAACAAGAGAGACATTCGTCGGACAACGGAGAGGAACGATCCAGGCGGAAAGAAAGGAAGCCTTCGAGGGGACATAGTTGTTCCAGGTCAAACTCCAGAGAGAGGTGGGTTGATTTTTGTTGTTCCATTTCCCCCACTTGGTCAACAGTTGTCATGAGGGACGTTATAAAAAACATCCGTTGTTTTTCTCCTCTTAATTGTCTGAAATAATGGCTGACGATTTGTATCTGTCACTCGTGGTTAAAGTTTTTTCATTCGCCCTCAGGCGACGTCACAGCAAGAGCCGAGACAAGCGGCGCTCCAGATCACACAGCCGGGACAGGAAGAAGAAAGCCCGATCGCGTTCACGCTCAAAATCCAAGCACCGCCATCACAGCAGAAGTCGCAGTAAAAGCAGGTAAAAGAAATATAATTTTTTTTTTGATTTGTAAAACTGTAATTTTAAATTACAATAATTCATTTCATCGCATCACCAGGGAGCGAAAGAAAAAGCCTGAAAAGGTACGAAGAAAGGCCAGCAGTACCGCAGTGGTTGAACCTTCATTTCGTGGCCGAAATGCTGCAATGGATGCACAAGAGGCTCTTGCCAGGAGGTAAAACTAGATTTATTTTTTTCTGTGGAACATTTTTATTTAACAACTTAAATAAAAATGTAAATCAATTTGATTTTACTTTTGTTAACAAGCAAATTAAAAAAAAAAATCTTTATAATGTATAAAAATTAACTTTTTATTTAAATGTCAGTCGTATAATAATAACATCAAAGTTGTTCAAGATAAGTGCATATAATAGTGTCTTTTTTAATATTATTTGCAGGCTAGAAAGAGCCAAGAAACTGCAAGAACAGAAAGAGAAGGAGTTGTTGGAGAAACGGCAGCAGGAAATTGCCGCAGGTAAATCATCATCATCATCATCATCTACTTCTTTAGAAGTTATTTTGGCTTTCAATTTGAAATCTCAATGTTTCTGTTCAGCTGCCGCACCCATTGCTGCTGTCGCGGCAGCAGCTGCCGCATCAAACCCGACACTCAACGTGGCCGCTCTCCTGGCCACTGGGACGCAGGTCACTCCCCAAATCGCCATGGCAGCACAAATGGCAGCGTTACAAGCCAAAACCCTGGCGGAGACGGGCATTGCCGTTCCGAGCTACTACAACCCATCGGCCGTAAACCCCTCGAAGTTTGCAGAGCAAACCAAGAAGAGGAAAATGTTGTGGCAAGGGAAGAAGGAAGGGGTAAGATAGCGCTTTGGTTGAGAAATTCTACTTTTTTTTACCAGTTTACTTAAAAATAGTTGAACTTGTTTTTTCTAATAGGACAAGTCACAGACAGCTGAGTTATGGGAGAAGCTTAACTTTGGAAACAAGGACCAAAATGTCAAGTTTCGTAAACTAATGGGTATTAAAGTAAGTATAATTAAAGTAACTGTTGTTTTCCTGTAACTTTTTTATTTAAGCTTTTTTTTTAATTGTCTGATCAGGGGGAAGAAGAAGGTGAAGCTTCGAAACCTCTGAACGATGAAGGTTTAAAGACTCTTCAGAAGCAAGAGGAGATGTTTCACAATCTGGATGTTCAGTACGAGATGGCTCGATCTCAGACTCACACTCAGAGGGGAATGGGCCTCGGCTTCGGCTCGCTTTCCCGTGGGATGGATTATGTATAGCTCCGAGTCCTCGCCGTCTTTGTTACTCATCGGTCCGTATTGCATCCATGGCCAGCCCTCGGAGCTTGCATGGATGTTGCTCAAAATCTGTATTTTATTTATAGATGACCCTCTTATACATTGTGTAAATAATAGGTCATGTTAATTCAAGAAGGAGCGATCACTTTAAAGTACAATTAGAGATGTGATTCATAATCATGTCTTCTCATACAACATCGGTGTGTTTGAAAAATAAACTGAATATGACTTCCTTGAATGGATGCCTAGCCGTCACCATGATTTGCGTTGGATCTCTTAAGTGAGTACAAATGGACTTTCAGAAGTTATGTTTCCCAAACTAGTGTGTTGTACAAAATGTTATGTGACTATTTGAATTAAAATTATTGTCAATACGCTTTTGTCATGATGTAGCATTTCAGTTTAAAGTGAAGTAGGATCACTTTATTATATATGCATTTATGTTGGGCATGGATTGGTGTAATTGTCAGTCGGGTGTTTCTATGTTTAATACTTTACTTTGGTATAGACAGTTCTCTTTTATTGTTTCTCAAAAAACCTCAACATTTAAGATTGATTGACATTTTTTAATAACATAAATAGGAACCATTTAAACCAAGCTCAGACAAACCAATGATGCACTAGTTCCCTTGATGTTTTTTAAGTTTAAATACCTTCAACACAAATGCGCTTTATCATACTTGTGCATAACTATTTGCAGATAAGAGTAGAGTAGAGTACATGTGCCACGCCAGTGATGAGGCTGTGATTGGCAAACTCAAGGATGAGCAGTAAAATTGGATATTCGCTGTGTCTCTTGTCCGTGGACGACTCCTCACTCAAGCCCATCCAGTGAAGCAGCAGTGTTCGCATGGCTTCCGGAAATAGTTCAACAGTCAATTCCTCTGCAGGTGGCAGTTCAGTGATGCGTTCAATGTGCTGCAATTTAAATCCTTCCACCTTCTGACTGATGCTGCTGTTGGCCAGGTGAAACTGACAGCCCAGCCATCGAGCCACACTGTTGAGTAAGGAGCTTGTAAACGTAGAGCTCCAGTTGCTGCTATTTAGCAAGTTCATCACAGTTTCCGTCACTTTTGTCTCTTCCAGATTATCGGAGATGAAAAGATCAGTTTGTTCTATGAGGAGCAAGGCGCTCTCCAGCTGCTTCTGTGTGAGCGGCTCGGTTTTATGAGACACTTTCTCTTCCAAACTTTGCAATCTTTGCCTCACGGTTTGCAAACATGATGGAACAAAGTAACAATAATTATGATCCTCTGGGCTGCTTGCTGTATTTGCACTTGTGGTTGCAGCTCCTTGGCTTCTGTGGCAATGTGAAGGCGACGCACTTTCCACTCTCGATGTGCGGTTCAAAGCCGTGAATCCCACGCGTTCACTGAGGTGGTAACTGGTCTCCAGCGGGGATTCATTTACGTTTGATTTCCAAACATCCTAGAGTTAAATCACAAGGTATAGTCAAAAATGAGGCAACCATGGCTAAGAAATAATCCACACCATTAAACATATACTGTACCTGCAGGGTTTCCAGAACTGCCAGCTGTTCTTGTTTACTATAGATTTCAAAAGCTACCCGGAAAAGTCCTTCAATGCTATAGAACCAAAGACTGTTGTGACATGTTGATACTTTTAATCCGTGGAATCTAAACTCTAACGCAGAAATAAGTTTTAGGAGATCTGGATGCAAACTTGTATGTATTCATGTCATTTACCTGCAGAAAACTGAAGTTTTGAGGAAAGGCCCTTTTTGGCGAACCTTGCATGATATCTTGGATGGTTTTCAGTGCGAATGGTTGTGTTGGCGAACAGATCAGCTCCTAAATAAAGTGGAGTCATTGTGTCCTGATAAAGGAAAAATAATAGATTATTAATTTAAACAGTTGGTTAAGCATTGCTATAAATACAGCCAAATTACAAAGTGTTAATAGTTGTTGTTTTTTACCTTTTGTAGACATTCATTTAAAGTGAAAGTAGTTGAATTTAACAGGTAAATATAACGAACTTTTCGCAACCCAACGTCCCACTCTGGCAACTCGATCGTTGGAAAATTAGACATTGTTAACCGAACAAAAACTTGCTTCTTTTTTATAGTTTAAATAGTAACAAACACTGAAAATAAGTATAAACTACACATACGTTGCGTTTAGCTCGCGTTAGCTTTTGCGTTCATTGTGCTTACACCCTTCGACGTAGGCTTGCAGGCACATACGTTTAAGGGTTAATTACGCGTAACACAACAAGGACATACACGCCCAAAAATGTAATTTTATAAATGTTACTTTTATTAAGACATATTAAATTCCGATAATCCGTTTGTTAATTTGAGTTTAATAATGTCACAATATAATAAACTCGTGTATCTGACGCCGTGAAGCGTTGCTATAAACCTTAAAAACGTAACTCTGGGTAAACTTGTCCACCAGTAGTGTCCAATCAGACGTCGTTTTTTAAACCACGTGTTTAACTTAAGCCCAATGGCAAAGCGGCGCTTCTTCTTCTTTCACAGCAACGTTAGCATCTGTGCTAACGGTGCTAACAGCTAGCTACAATGTCTGAGGTTGATTTTGGTGACCAGGAGCTTTTCCAGCAGTTAGACGACAATGTCCCCACAGTCCCGAAGCACATTCGCTTCACAGATGATGACGTTGACCAGGGGGAGTCCAGTCACTCACAGGAGGAGGAGCTGGACGTGTCTGACGAGCGTATACTTAAACTAAACGAAGAAAATATCCTTGCATCAGTGTCTGTTAGCTTAAGTAGCATCGCTGGTTTTTGCGTTTAAAAACGGTCTAAATGCAAACTTCAAATGTCCTTTAAATGCGTTCTGTCATTTTTTTTGTCCTTAATAACTTGATCTACTCGAGGCGTTAAGAAGGAAGGTGAATATTCTGACGCATCCAAGGTAATTGACAGTTTAGCATTACGCGCCAGCTACAAAGTGAAAGCAAACATTTCCTGATCAACAACATTGATGCTTGCAGTGGGATGACCATTGAGGACGTCAACAGTGACGGCCCAGTTCTTCAAATCCTCTACTCAAACAATTTTATATCGAAGTAAGACGACTCATTTTGGCAAAGTGATTTCTGCAAATGTTTATATGCTTTAGACTCACTGAATACTTGTTTTGACTGGACTTCACTGGAGTGTACTTTGATTTCAAGTGAGATACTTGTATGAAAAGATGTATAGAAAGTTCTGTAGGCAAAGCACAGTGAAAACATCAACATACATTTTTCAGTGTGACTAAACACGTTGAATGTCTTTATTATTAAATCTTCTTTGGTGTTCGAATACGTTTTTGCTACTTGAAAATATAATGCATTTAATTTAACCTTTGTAGAACATGCCGCCAAGAGATCGAAGACTCTGTCTGCAGTATTATTTTAAAGCATCAAAATCCCGCCAGTCAAAAGGAAGGCTCATCCTACCACCTAAAACCTCAGGTATCTTAACTTAAGTCTTAAATCTGAATTAGAACATTTTAACTGATTTTTATTGTCATACATAGAGGTCAGCCTTTGTTTTGGATGATGATCCTCAAAAATCCTGTGCTAATAAATTGAAAACAACGGCAGAAGCCTTTAAAGTGAGTATCAAAAAATAAAACGCACCATTTTACACTGTTTATGAGTCACTTTTCATTGATTATTCACTGGCTTTTTTTTCTTTCTTCATCACAGGTGGTTGGAAGTGTTTTGTATTTCACCAGCTTCACCGTTGATAAACTTGGACAGCCTTTGCTGAACGAAAACACCCAGTTGACGGAGGGATGGGACGTGCCAACGTATCTTTTGAAATAAACAAAACATTTGTGTATGGAAGATTGCACTCTTTTCCATTAAGCACATGTGCAAGAAAAGTTAGTTTAGATAAATATACATATTCTCCCTGCAACTAACATATCCTCAACTGCTGCACAGCTATCAGCAGGTTTTCAACCATGTAATTGGAACAGATGGCCAAGAAATTGAGATGAAAGACAAGAGGTACATTTGGATCATTTAATTGTAATTACTTTTTCCATTCTGTTTTACCGCAATTGAAAAACTCATGAGTCCATATATGTTATTCAGACCGAAATCGATGTGTTTCAACTGCGGTTCAATCAGCCATCAAATTAAAGACTGCCCCGAGGTAAGAATTCTTCAATTAATAAACCATTATACTAACTTGCTAAGCATTAACTGGATATGTCTGTAGCCCAAAAACATTGCTGCAATAAACGAGAGGAGGAAAGAATTTAATCAAAACAACCAGGGGATGCAGAGTAACCAGCGTTACCATGCAGACGAGGTTGAAGAACGGTTCTCTAAATACAAGCCAGGGGTTTTGAGGTCTGTGGACAGTCATCTTCTAACTTGTTAAATCCTCAAGCAAAGTGGCAAGGATTGAAGAACTGTGTCTTATTGTTTTGAACAGCAATGAGCTTTTGGCTGCCCTGGGAGTGGAGGCCAACACCCTCCCTCCTCTGGTCTACCGCATGAGGTTGCTGGGATACCCACCAGGTTGGCTGAAGGAGGCGGAAATGCAAACGGAGAACTCTGGTTTGACCATGTACGATGGGAATGGTATGTTTGTAAATATTCTGAAGACATGTGGTCTATGACTGTCTGGCTGCATCTGATTTTTTTTTTTTTTTCTCATCCTGTTCAGATTCCAGCAATAACGATAATGCGACCAACAATGCCAGTGCTCAAAGTTTATCTTATGATCTTTCAAAACTGGTAGATTTCCCTGGTTTCAATGTGCCTGCAGCGCACAAAATGAAAGATGTAAGTTGGTAAAAAGTTATAGCCCACTTGCTTTTTCAAAGTTTTCCAATTGACCAAAAAGTAGCTCACTAATGGTACGTCAACGAATGTCTTTCCTGGATTTACCTCGGATGTCATTTCATTTAAGACTTTAATCACAAGTGGATCAACTCCTGAACAAATGGTCTCAATGTTGTGTGTTTATCTTCTGTGTCTAGGAGTTCCAGATGTACAATTCCGTTCCAATGCAAAGCAACCATGTGAAGCAGAACTATGCTGCATATTTGTCTTCTAATTTCGCCACGGTAATTTTCAACATATTTTTATCTCTCTGTTGACAACACATTTGATGTGGGCCTATATGCATCTTTACGTTGTGAAAATCAACACACTAGGCCTGGTTCATGCTTTTTTTCCGTCAGTAATCTTGCCCCTACACAGAATAGAACGACTAGTGGGGGCAAAGACATTTGGCTGTCATGGTGACAAACACTGAATGGTCTGCTTTGCCGACTCGCCCACGCAGATTCTTGACACCTCTCTCGTTGACATCCTTTTCTTCTTGCTGCATATCAGAGCTTAACATATTTATTTTTACCTCATCTTTGTTTTGCACCAAATCTAAATCATTATTCTCTTCTTTTTATGATGCACCAGAAATGGTGTTGGTGAGGAAAAAGAGGAAATTCAAAAGTTAGTTACTTCCTTTTTATAATGACCCAAACTAACACAAGATTAGCCAATTGTTGGTGAAACTGAGACGTCTCTGTGCTGGTCATGCAATTGATACATGTTATGGGGTATTAGGGAAGTTTTAATGGCAGTTAATAGATTAAAGATAACAAAAACGATAATAAATAAATGTAAAAAGAAAAACAAACTTAAGCCACATTAATTCAAGACGTACATTACACATGTTAAAAATAGGAAAACTAAATAAAATGATAATACAATGATAAACACTATAATAAATACAATTATTCTAATCAATAAATGTATGTTCATATGCACACACTGCAAAAGTAATCAGAAGTGTTGAATAAAGACACTTATAAGCACTAATTATTAATAGTTCTTTTTAATGAAACAAACTTCCATATGATATTTGGCCTATCCTGTTTTTTTTGCCTTTTATTTGAATAAAAGGTTTTTGCAATGGTTACCTCTGAGATATGTTTAGCTGGTACAAATGGAAACTTTTTTTTTATACCCAACAGTCAAACAGTCAAGCCGGTAAGAGAAGGCATGAGTCTGAATCCTCTGGTCATTCAAGGAAGAGGTCAAAGGACAGCCCGGATGCCAATTCCAGCCGCAGCTCCGATATGGATATTGAATCAGGTACCGATGATGTTGATGTTTTCCCTGTTCATTTCACACAAGGGCAGGACAACGCGTCACCTACAATAATAATCACCTGTTATTCTTGTTTTTCTCCTTTTTTTTCTTCTAAACTAGACCCAGGCACATCTTATCACAAGGGTCAAGGAGAGTTCAAGTTCCAACAACCACGGCCGCCAGGCTCCCCATGTTTCAGTTCACCTCCCCCTTTGCCACATGGCACCCCCCCTACAACGCCCACTCCTCCACCTCTGCCTAAAGGTACACCCCCTCCCACACCCACCAACGGATCGCCAGCTCTCCGAGGGCAAAATGACGTGGTGATCGACGAGTCCGACGAAGGAAAGGAGGACGAGTTGTCTCTCGAGGAACTGGTGGAGCAGCAGAGGTTAATCTGGGCAGCTTTGGAGAACGCCGACACGGCAACGAGCAGTGACTGTGAAACGCCGGCGATCGGAACCTCAGTATCAACTTCAACCAGCGCCTCCACGCCGGCGCATGCAGACGCAGAGATGGAAGAGGGGGAAGAGTCCATGGATGTTAGACCCAGTGAAATTTCTCCAAACAGCGAGATCCAGAGTGAAGCTGAAGCTCAAGAGGATGTTCCTACAACAATCAAATCTCAAGAAGAAAGTCCACAAAGCCCGGAACCAACGAATGGCAGCGGCCCGAGCGCGACAAATCTCTGTGCGGATAAATCTGCAGACAAAATCCTGAAAAGTCCAGAATCGGTTGGAGCAACCGACAACAGCATGCCAAGTCCTGGTCCAGTCCAATCTCAGAACGACAACCCACAAAGCCCTGATCCAGAGAGCTCAACAGTGGAAGACATCGCTTCTCTGTCTAAAGCCCCTGTTCCTCATCGCAGCAAGTTCGCAGCTGGAATTGTACCTTTCGAGGACACACCAGAATATACCGAAGTTGCCGAAGCCACGGGGACTTACCTTAAGATAAGGGACTTGCTCAAGGGATCACCACGGAGTTTAGGGAAGAAAAAGTAGATACTGAAGATCCAAAATTTCGGACAACGTACATATTTTCATGACAGCTTTTACGTGGCAATTTTTTTAGAAATGTTTAATCTTTATTGTAATGAATTTACAGGACGTTTGGACCACTGAGTGCGGCAACAGTTGTCAGTCTCATAATTTATGCAACATCGGTGTCATGTTTATATTGTTTTTTTTAATTCATTTGTTCCAGTTGTCCATGTCATGAAATGTTTTTTTTTATTCTTCAAAGGATTTTATTTTATATTTCGTTACGGTTTTCTTTGTCAAAAGTATTTGGTTGAATACTTATGGCCACCACAGATACATTTAGGGTTGTCAGTGTGTTTTTATTGCTTTTAGACGATTAAAGTTAAACTATCAAAAATCCATATTAGTACAAACTAAAAATCGACTGATTATTTTTCTATTTAAACTTTAGATTTGATTTGATTTCCCACTGTGTAAAATGCTTTTACCAAATATTCATCAAAGCAACAATGAAAATTTGAAATTGAAAACGACATAAAAAACAAAAAACGGGTAAGAATATAGGAGCTATCGGTGACAAGGTCTGCACAACTTTGTATGTCAATTATTTTGTTTTTGCATCACAATTTAACATTGCGCCTGGGTCCGTGATTGCTTTTGTTAATTTTGGATCATTCCACAGAATTGGTGCCTTGTGTCAGTTGAGTAAAATTCAACACCCTGCGAAGAAATGCATCCACTGGCAGGAGTGCAGACTTTAAAGTCATAACATTCTTATTTTACAAGGTATTAATAAAACAAGCAGCAAAATATTATTTTGTTTGTACACAAAGCAAGATATGAATTGATTTCTTTGCTCTATATTACATAGTATTTTAAACTCGCTTATTATACTTATTATAAAAGCATCAAACTGTCCACATGAGTTAAATAACTAAACGTGTATATATGTTAAGAGCAAACGGCACATCTGATTGTATATATATATTTTTAAATGTTTTAAATCTTATTTGCTCAAACAATTATTGATTGAAACATCTTTATTCATCCTACATAAAGGGAAACTTAGCCGTTCACAAAAAAAGGGTTGAAAATACGGCATAAGACAAGTACAATTATTACAAATATTAAAAATACAATGTAACTCATTTTCTATTAAATAAGTAGGTTTGATAAGTAGTAGCTTTTATTCTCACATTCCGGAATACATTTGTAGAATTTTTATTCAAGTGAATCTTACAAAGTTTTTTTTTTTTTTTTTTTTTAATTTCCCAGAGTTAGATTATCTGAAAAGCGGGAAATGAATTACTTAAATTGAAAACGTATTCACAGTAGCTTTTCTTTTTTTTTTCAAATCCCACACATAGTGGGGAGGGCAGCTCTCGTGACAACATCGGCTTTGATCGGCTTTCATCGGCCGGAGGTTGGTTGAAGCCTGTCTTGACTGCTGGCGTGTGTGTGTGTGTTTGTGTAGCCAGTGCTAGCGATTATAATTTCTATTTCCCCATTGAAGTGGACAGTAACAGGTCAGTACCAACAACCACAGAAGCTCTTGAATAAACCCTTAATTCCGTCGCTGGTTTTTTTCGCACCGAAAACGAGCCACCAAAAGGAAAGTAGTCCATGTGAGAAAGTTGTTCAGGTGCTCCTCAGAAAAAAAGGTGTCAGTCGAGCTAACCTAGCTGTAGCCACTTCTCTACCAGGGCCTCGCTGCTAACGTTACTTAGCAACTAATCGCGTCCGTAATCTGTGAAGGATTGTCGTGAAGCAGTGTCGACTGTCATCGAGCTTGGGTTGTGTTTTTTTACTCCACGAAAGCGGATCGGTTTTTGTTGGTGGACTTGTGTTGAAACTTGCGGCAGCAGTGAGCCCTGCTGGAGCCTCGCTATTACTGCCAAACTCTTGGAGGAAATGTTTCATATTCTGGGCGGACGGCGAGTCCGGCGGATGTGTGTGTTTTTTAGCTGCTAGTGTTTGACAAATGGATGGATAAAAACTCTACACACGTGGCTAAGAGGTAAGTTCGTTTCCCCCCCCAACCCTCCTCACACTCTGGGTCTATTCTCGCCAGATGTGCCACCTCACCGACGGGCTTTTTTTTGACTTGAGTGACAGACAGGCCATTTTGTTTGCTACAAGCCTACAAGTGTGTCTTAATGTTGGTTAAAGAAAACGCAGTGCGACATGTTTGTAAAGCGATCTGCTGTGTGTGTGTGTATATGTATTTATGCGGTCCGTGGGTGTGACCCGTGACTATACTGTTCTTTTATTATTTTACTGCTGTGTTATACTACTAGAAACGACACCTACTTTATATGATATACACCACGTTTTTCCTTATTCAGAATGTACATATTTCCACCATAATCTACTGGCTAAAGGGGATTTTTCTATTTGAATTCCTTCCATATATGAAACAACCACCAGCCTTGTTCTTTCTATGCATCAACACTCCAAACTATCAGATGTTATCTTCTAGAACTCTACTCCCACATACATCCATGTCTCTTTATTCTGCCTGAAATTGTTATGAAATGTACAGATTATTCCTGTCGGTGCTGTGTATGGTATTAATATTTTTCAGCAACTACCATTTCCTGACCAGCCCGATGGTTCACAAGAGGAAGTTGTCTTTGTGCTCGACTAAAGGGGTGGGGGGGGGACTGGACATTGTTCGGACCCATCAGTACTATTATCACTTAAAGGATAATCCAGGTCATGTGCAGCCTGAGTTCACTACCATTAAGAGCCATTGAAAAGCTTAGAGATGGAGAGTTATGCAGAGGGTTGGACACCCTCTTGAGGGTTTTTTCTGAGCCCAAAGAAAACTAGTAGCTAATATGTGGTGATTGTTTTCATTTATTCGTGCAGGCTTTTCCTTGTTTTTTTTCCTGAGACTCCTGTTTGTCTCAGTGGTGTCTTGACCTTTTAAGCAAATATTTTATTGGGTATTGTTTTGATTGTTTAAGTGCTTTGTGACCCTGGTCTGGAAAAGCGCTCTACAAATATGAATTAGTTACTTACATACTTACTGTTGTGAGAAATTAGCTCTATTTCAAAGTCAAAGGCAGAAATGACAACCAGCATAACTAGTTCTGAAAAAAGGTTTTGTAACATTTCTTAAAAGGAATTAGGTGACATTCTGTTGAGAGCTACCACTTAACAAATAACTATTACTTACTTAGTTAAAGCGCTTTCTGACCCTGGTCTAGAAAGGCGCTACATAAATAGACATTATTATTATTATTATTATTATTATTATTAATCAATCAAGTCGATTTTATAATTGATCAGGTGTCAGAATCGAAGATGAACAATAAATAACCTTTGATTCCTACTTGGGATTTTAGATTCAGTCAATATCTTCTTCTACTAGTGCCCTGATATGAGATCATTTTAATTTTCTTTATATTGAAATGACTAACTTGATTTCATAATTTCTGGGAAGCCATTCATCAACTGTTTCCCTTCTATTGTATGACTACAAGAGAAGCCTTTGATGCAGAAATGAGGATGTCAAAACTTGAGTTGGGGAAACTTTGTGCACTGGGCTTAATATTATTATTATTTTCCAGCAACTATTATTACCGCTCTGAGACTATGACCAGACTATGTGGAATGACACTGAGCACTTATGTAACGTAGCGACTCTCAACTGTGATTTGACACCTTCTTTGCTGGCGTCTAGTGTTGATAATGTGCTTCTGCTATTATAATGTAATTTATAATGGGATATTCGGGCACAATTGTTGTATTCTAGGTAAAAAAAAACAACAACAATGTAGGTTTAGAAAAGCATATTTAGATGACTCATTTGCTGCTTTGAAAAGGGAAATTCACATGTTGTGTACTGAACTTATAGTAGAAAAACAGGAGTAGAACTATACAGACAGATGCACTGTTACGAGAACCTCTCAGTTTGACCTGACCTTAAAGCTGAAGGCTCTAATATAGAACTTGTTGTACGTGTCACAAGCATACTGTTCATTGCTGAAATACTCTGAGGGACACAGTATGTTAGAAACAAAGTCACTCACTATAGCATCAAGTTTTCAGTTAATCCTCTAGAGAAAATCAGAGCAAAACCAATTCACTGTGAATAACTTTATCAAACGGGTACATGGACAAATGAAATACTGACATGAATCATCTTACCCACATGACTGTGTCTGTGTCACTGATCTGTGGCCGCACATAGTCGCCATATTTTTATCTGAAATATTTAATCACCATTTCTATTTGAAACTTTTCTAACATTACAGTAAGGTGAGCATATTTTGATCTGTAAAAAAAAAGAATACACTATAATGTCAGTACACACCTTCTAGTGTGTTTTCCAAGAATCAAGGATGACATTTAAGAGTCATTCATTTCCAATAACAAAATGATAACATTTTTCAATAATTGTTTTTTTAAATTTATCCCATAGATAATTAATTTTAACAAGAAGGCTGGTCATGGTTGAATTTGTCCCAGTTACCTTCCTGGCATTTCTCTTCAGTGTAACTGAAGACGTTTGATTGTCGGTTGACTGTGCGTAGGGAATGAAGCGTGGCCAAGCTGGATGCGAACAGACAGCGACCTAGTTTCACTTTTCACCCGCTGTGCCTTCAATGGTGATGGTGGAGAAAGCCTGTGGGTCAAAGAAAGTGCCAGGGGGAAAAAATCATTCTGATCCCTGAGTAGCAAAGGAGGTGAAGCATAGAGCATCTAAAATGTCACAAAATCGTACTTTTAGAATAAATAATACTTGTATCAACATTTGAGTTCATTCCTTTTTCGTAGCCAAACCCCGTCATTGTATTGTTTCTTCGGTTTGCTCTGTGTTTTTGTTGTGGCTCGACTACAATTCCTGTGGGAAACATGGTTTCATCTCTGACTGGCTGAACTCAAATGATCCACTTAGTTTGAAGATTGTCTTTTGCCTGAGTCTTAATCTTTTGCCTTAGATATTCAGCCACAAGGCCAAAAGTTGATTACCTCAATTTAAGTTTCTACTAACACTGGATAGAAACTAGAAATTCCATATTTTACGTTTGAATGTCAAAGACCGGCCTGACACTGATCGTTTTCCGCATGAACCAACTTGATCCGTAAATGTTTTGTTTCCCCAATCAAAAGTACTTTGAGCTGTCGGCGCGCTTGTAAACGATGTCAAACAGACCTGTGGGGAGATAATCTGACGGGCCAAATAATCTGTTGATGCTGTTCATCACTGTGTTTCTAGACTAATCCTGTTTTAAAAAAGCCTGCCAAATTGAACCTCATGATTTCCGAGTGGGAGTCTGTGCTTGTGGTGTTGGGTGTACTGTGGCGGTCAGCATCGGAGTGAATGTCAACACGCATGTGACATGTGTATTTATAGGCCTGTGAGACTGTCTTTACTGTGAAGAGTGTTGTCAAAACAGACAAACGAATCACCCTCATTGAGTCAGAGTACCCAAAACAAAAAGAAAACATGCCTTCAAAACATGCCTTCAAGGCCATGTTATACACACATGGCCTTGAAGGCATGTTTTCTTTTTCAAAAGGTCATCATAGAAACGGCAAGTGCAAACATTTTACTTTTTCCATATTTTCTCTCTTTTCACAGGTTGCCCTTTTTGGAGTTTTCCTCATTTTCTCCCTCATCCCCCTTCCTTTTTTTGTTTTGTTTGTTTTGTTTAAATTCTCTTTGCAGAGGGAGCACTACCTAAAAAAAAGAAGCACTGCAGATCATCTGATTTCATGATCTGGGGTCACCCTGCACCCTCTCGCAGAGAATTTCCGGGGTTTCATCGATCACAAAAAGAAACATGAGCACGGCTAAGCCCAGTGGAATCAAAGTGCCCAGCAAAATAACCAAGCCAGCTGGGACTAAAGCCCCCAAAACCAACCCCAGTGCAGGTAACTTTTATAAGTCTTTCTTTTAGCTTTTATTATCTGTCAAATAGTATCAATATTTAACGATATTTTTTTTATCTGTTCTAGCCGGAGTCAAAGCTGAGGCTGACAAGAAAGCGTCATCTCCGGTGGGAGACGACGACCAAAATGGGGGCGAGAGCTTCCAGGTGGGGGAGCAGGTGTGGGTGAACGGGAACAAGCCCGGTTCCATCCAGTTTTTGGGAGAGACGCAGTTCGCCCCGGGACAATGGGCGGGGATCGTTCTCGACGAGCCCATCGGAAAGAACGACGGCTCCGTGGCCGGCGTGCGATACTTTCACTGCGAGCCGCTGCGAGGAATATTCACCCGTCCGTCCAAGTTGTCCCGCACGGAAGGAGAGGCCAATGGCACCACGACGGCGCCGCAATCGCGAGCCGGGTCGCCGACCCCTTCCGTGGGCAGCGTGGCTTCTCACACGCCTGCCACCAAGTTGAAGACCGTGGCGACGAAGAAGGCTCCGGCCACCACACCTGTGGTGCCGTCCTCTAACCTCGCCGGAACAAACAGTGAATCCATCTCCAACCTGTCGGAGACCGGGTCTGTTAAGAAAGGAGAACGAGAACTCAAGATGGGAGATCGTGTCTTGGTAAATATTCTCATCGTGAACCACTTTTTTTTCAATTTAAAAGCATCAAAACTATTTGAAGACCAAAAGTAGTTGAATATCTCTGGGCTGCATAAGAAAGTTGCACCACCTTTTAATATTCCTGAGAGCATTGACCAATGGGGAGTGTTCCTTTTTTCACAATGGCATGTATTTTAACTGTCGCTTTGATGGGATTATATTATAGTATTAATCATGCAGAAGCTGATTACTCCGCAGACCCTTTTATCTCTTAAGTAGATTACAAGTTCGCTGACGTTCAGTGCGTTCGTTGCAGGTTGGCGGCACAAAAGCTGGCGTGGTGCGTTTTCTGGGAGAAACGGATTTTGCAAAAGGGGAGTGGTGTGGTGTCGAGTTGGATGAGCCTTTAGGAAAGAATGATGGCGCTGTGGCTGGCACAAGGTACATCTTGTTTTAATGATAAGAGTGTTTTTTCTTTTAAGGTGTAATATCCCGACTTATAAGGATTTGAATTTTACAGATATTTTCAGTGTCAACCCAAGTATGGCCTGTTTGCCCCAACGCACAAGGTTACAAGGATCGGTTTCCCCTCGACAACACCAGCCAAATCAAAGACATCGGTTCGTAAATCGGGTGCAGCGTCGTCATCGGGACTGAAGAGAAGCCCCAGCGCTTCCTCCGTCAGCACCATGAGCTCGGCTGTTTCCGTCAGCGCGACGCCGAGTCGCTCCGGGCTGGTGAGACAAACATCTGCTGTGAAGTGTTGAGATTTCGTCTGCAAACATTTGCATGAGTCTGGTCTGTTTTTTTTCGCTCCTCAGCTGGCAGAAACATCATCGCGCTACAGCCGGAAGATTTCCAGCACCACGGCGCTGCAGGAGGCGCTCAAAGAGAAGCAACAGCACATTGAACAGCTGATGGTTGAGAGGGACATGGAAAAGGTGGAGGTGGCCAAAGCCACGAGTCATGCTGGGGAGATGGAGCAAGAAATCGGCCTGCTCAGAGATGAGCATGAACAGGTGAGGAAAACTTTCAGTACCTACATCATTCTTTTCCATTTCGTTTTATTTGTTTACTCTTGAAAACCAAGTTTTACAATTTGAGTTATATTTTATTATGAAGAATAAAACGAGAGTTCTCAATTTACTCAGTGCATTACTACCAATAGCCAATTAACCTGGAGAATAGAATTAGAATTTATTTAAGTTTCAAATGCATTAATATATTCAGAACATTTTGCTTATTTATCGTTTTCCTCATAACTTTACAAGATTAAAGTACTGCATCACTTTAGATAACAGCAGCATTGAATTGTTGTCCCACTTTCATAATTAAAAAAAAATGTATAAAGTTTATTTTCTCAAAGAATACACCAACTTTTGTTATTATAGTTTGTGTGAAAATGTGCAGTTATTAAAGGTTTTTAAATTTGATCTATAACTCGGATAATTCAACATAAGGTAAGGTAATTACCTTACCTTACCTTACATGAGATGGATGAAATCTGCATCTGATATTAATTTTGAATTGTGCGAGTATAAATTGCAGCATCATAAATCAAATAAAAGTAATTAAGGTTGTTAAATATAATTTTTGATTTTATTTTTACTGTCCTCAAACTGGACTCATAAGTAAAAGTAGAAGGTCCTAATACAAGTCGCATTTCTTTTTAGGATGCAGAAAGTTATTTATTTTATTTATCTATATATATATATATATATATATATATATACTGTATATATATTATAAAATACTAATAATATAGATTTGTCTTTATATAGCAACTGTCAGACTGACTTTCAGTGCTTTACATTAGCCAATACACCTTATAAAAGAGAGCTGTTAAAAATGACACATTTATGCATTTAGACCTATTACAGTAAAAAAACTAAAACATTTTGGGTTTTGGTTGGTTTCCAAGAATTAGATGGTTTCAATCTTCTGTCTTTTGTCATTAGAGAAGTCTAATTTAGAAACACCTAAACCTGTCTAAAATGTTGTTTTTGTGCATACTGTTACAGATGGATTCTAAGATGGACCAGTTGCGTGCCTTGGTAGAAGCTGCCGACAAAGACAAAGTAACGCTGCTAAATCAACTTGAGGAGGAGCGTAGGTAAGTGAAACCTGAAATGATTAGTCTACAGATGCCTGACAAATTGGGGGGGGGGGAAGCTGCAAAATGTAGTAGATTCTATACATGTTTGGAATAACTATTTGGTGTTGATAACAATATATTTTTAATAGGAAAGTGGAAGACCTTCAATTCCGAGTAGAAGAGGCATGTATTGCCAAAGGAGAGTTGGAGGTAAGTCAAAATTTTAAATATCATTATTTAATATGGTTTAACTCTTTCTGTTCTGCATAGTATAAAAGCCTGCAGCGTTCAACGATCAGTCATAATCTTGTGAAACCCATCATTATATTTTGTAGTTTCCTCTCTTTCCATCCACATATGCAACAGAAGGAAACTTAAACAGAAAAGGTTAAAGGTTATATTGTTTAAACAAAGTGATGTATGCAATAATTGTTCAACGGTAACCTATAGATCTTGATACTTCTTCTGGATATACCAACGAGATTCACTTCAATTTGTTTCCGTTTCATAATATTTGAATTTGATTTCACAGTTCTTCAATTGGTCTTTCAATTTTTTTTAAAAAGATTTAAACTAGAAGTTTTTTGACTAACTTCCACGACCATTTCTCACTTGCAATGACTTCATCTTAAGAACCTGCATGTAGTTTGAAATAAACAACCTGGAGGCGTTTATTTTATTTTTTTAATTCCTTCGTTAAACAAAATCTGAAAATGTTGTGCTATAACCTTTTGAAGCCTCACTCCTGAGCGATCATCGTATCATGATCCCTTCTTCTTCCCTTCTGTCCTCGTCCTTAATGTCGGCCCAGTGCTCAGCATGGAACCACTGGACGAACACCCGTCATGCTCCACCTCTGTATATTTTGTTTTTCCACCTGACTCGAAGCTGTTAATACTCGGATACAATGATTCCCTCGTTCAAACGATTCTGTTACTTTGAATTCACTATATTCTTTGCAAATGGATGAAGCACATTTCCACTGTGTAGTCTGGATCATACCCAGTTTAGTTTAAAAAATACTCTGAGTTATAGAAGTAAAGAGGCAGAAAGAGGTCAAGATTAGCTCCGAATTCTCTCTTTCACCATTTGTGGTTGTTTATTTTTCACGGCATGTGTTCATCTCTCTCTTCACTAGGTGTCGGTTTTGCATGATTTCTTCCATCAACATGATACCACTCACAAATGTGTTGCTTTTATATTTCCCTCCATTAATTCCCAGAGTTCCACCTAATGCTGTGGATGGCACACCTGTTGTCCTGCTCTTCCAACAACCTCCCAACATAATCTGGACATCCACTGTTCACATCCCTCTCTTTACTCTCCTCCTCCTCCTCCTCTCTGTCTGTTGGGCTGGCATGTGATGGTGGCACTGGTGTGTTCTCTTCCTCTCCCCTTGTTTACTAACAGACGCAGACCAGACTGGAGCATGCCCAGATTAAGGAGCTTGAACAGAGCCTGCTCTTTGAAAAGACCAAAGCTGAGAAACTCCAAAGAGAGTTAGAAGACACTAGGGTAATGAATTCTGTTCTGTCCTGCGCTGCGTTGGAAAGAGTGCAAGGGTAAACGGTGGTCCACAGCAGCAACTGGGTTTAGCTGGAACTAAAGTGTAAATCAATGAATTCCCAGTGATATTGATCAGTATATTTGCTTTATTATCAATTTATCATTCATAAGAAAATCTGGAGTTTTATTTCATCTGGTAACCAGCATGAACTCACTCTTGTTTTACTCGTATCACTGCTAAACCAGACAGACAAAACTCTATTTAGCCACTTAAGGTCATTTTCCTTATTCCAAAATCCTTCCCAGCATCCATTTGTCCTGCTTACTTGGTGTCCCTCTGTTTGCTAGTCTGAACCTGTTCCCCTGCCGCTCCAGATGAGACAACATTGTGTTGTATTTTCATATTCATATGATATTTTTTGCAGTTAATGTACAGATGTTGGCACATCAAGAGTTGCATATCAGTATTCATTCTTATTATTTTTTATTAATTATCATGGCAGAAGGCTTAACTTCAGATTTTGAACAAAGAATTTGTGGTTTTAAAGGTCGCCACAGTGTCTGAAAAGTCTCGCATCATGGAGCTGGAAAGGGACCTTTCGCAACAAAACATAGAGGTGGCCGACCTGCAGCTTCGTCTCGGGGCCAAAGATGGCTCCGTGGACCCGGAATCCACCCTCTCCACTCTTCTGGAGGAGGTGAATAAGTTGAGAAGTCAACTTTCCTCACAAGAACTCAGCCACCGAGAGGAGATGGCGAAGCACAAGGTGGAGCAGGATTCTCAAGAGAAGGCTCACACGGAGACGACGGCTCAGCTCCAGGCCTCTTCCATTCAGCTCTCCAGTGACAAGGAGCAGTTGCAAATCCGCTTGAGCCAGGCTGAGAAGGAGAAGGCTGACGCCGCGGAAGCTTGGAAGTCCGAGCTAGAGGCTTCCACAGCCTCGCACCAACAAGCCATGGAGGAGCTGAGGTTGTCCTTGAGTTCAGATAAAGGCGTTCAAATGTCACAGCTCGAGGAAACTCGAACGGCCCTCGAGAAGCTGAAGCTGGAGAGCAAGTTGGCTTTGGAAGAAATGGAGGCCAAACACGGCGCAGAGCTATCGACCAGCGTACATAAATCTAGGGAGCTCAAGTCACTGCTGGCGACTATGACCGACGAGAGGGACCAACTGAAGGAGATGTTGCATTCCAGTGTCGACAAAGCTGAGGACCAGCACCTTGTGGAGATGGAAGACGTCCTTGGAAAGCTGAATGCTGCTGAAGTCCGTATGAAAGAGCTTGAGGAGAAAGAAGTTCAGATGGCAAAACAAGCCTCAGAAAAGGACATCAAAACCAAAGAGCAGACGATGGAAGTGGAGTCTCTACGCAGCCAAGTAACTCTGAGTAACCAGGAGCTTGAGACCTTGAAGACACAGCTAGCGGCGGTGGAAAAACAAGGGAGCACTCAGGACTCTAAGGTACTCATGTTCTGTTGAATCCAATTAAGCGTCATGAGAGGGTAACGTTCCCAAATGTTCTACAGGTTGGTGAGCTCGGATCCAAGTTGGAGGCTCAAGCACAGGAGGTTCTCTCCCTGCAGCAGAGCCTGACAGCTGTGCAGCAGGAAAAGAAAAGTCTGGAGCAGCAGCTTGTCGACACGGTGAGAGATTCATCTTTGGCACCAGTGCTGAAATATTTATTTGTGTGAAATTAAACCATTTAATGGTTTTAGTGCTCGGATCACTTTGAAGCTCGTAAAGATTTGGATTTTGAATTTTCGTTTCAGAAGCAGAAGTTGAGTGACAGCACAGAGGAGCATTCAAAATCTGCAAATACTATGCAAGGTACAGAAAATGTCTTTTTGTTTTGTCATCTTTTGTTTGGTAGTCATTGTTTAGTTAACAACTGTTTCTTATCTGGTCATGATCAGAAACCATCGAGCGGCTCAGCAAGAAGGAAGAACAGTGCACGTCTCTGACAGCAGAAGCCGAATCCCTGAGAAGTCAAATAAATGGTTGGAATACAAAGCAGATATACAAGTGTTATTTCAGGATTCCTCAGTAAGTTTCTGCTCTTGTCACTCAGGCCTGGAGAGAAAAGTGGGGGCTGGAGACGAGAGAGTGCAGCAACTCGCCGAGGCCAAGAGCAAACTGGAAAATGACATTTCAGAGATGATGAAGGCGTCTGGAGATAGTTCATCCCAGCTGACCAAGATGAACGAAGACTTGAAACAAAAAGAAAGGCGAGTTGAGCTACTTCTAAAAAAAAAAAGAATGCATCACATATTAATATAAAATGTCCTCCGTGTTCCAGGAGGGTTGAAGAGCTACAGAGTCGGCTCGCGGAAGAGAAGGAGAACATGTCCAGCGCGAATGAAAAACTCAAGCATGAACTGACTTGTAAGGAGCAAGAGCTCACAGACACCAGAGGAGGACTTCAATCTCAAATTAGCAGTCTCCAGGAGAAGATTTCTTCTTTGGTTGGTGACGTTTCTTTACTTTGTTATTTCAAATCAATACTATTTTCTTCTGTGGGACCATTTGTCACCACTCTGAAATGTTATTAAGACACTAACTATTTTGAACTTGACGTTTGAACTTGTGTGATGCAGCAAACAAACATTTAATATATTTCATTCCTGTTTTAAAGGAGAAGACGGTGGTCCAGGGTGAGACTCTTGCAGAGGAGCTGAAGCTGTCTAAAGAGAAAAGTCTCTCAGAGGCATCTGGTCTTCATGCAAAGGAACTTCAAGTGCTGCAGGAGCAGGTGGAGAAGTTAAAGCATGAGACCTCACTGTCTACAGACAAAAACCAGCAGCTTGAGAAGTTGGTAACTGAGTTGAAGCCATACAAAGAACAAGTCCAGGTAAAAAAGAACAAATTAATTTTATTCTCTGGGGTTTTAGATTTTAATAAACCTGCAGGATATTTCTTGCAGAATTCTTTTTCTTTTTTTTTAGAGAAAAAATGGATTTTGAATTTTTCATCTAATACCATCTTTCATATCCTGCATTTTTAAACCAACATTGATTAATTTCTACACTCATAACATGCTTCTTACATTTCCAGCGGCCGCATTTTATGGTCTTAGTTTTCCTAAATAAAACGTTTTCACTCAGTGGTTTCTTGCTAAAATATCAAATTTAAAATGTACAAACCAAAGTTAGTTAAGGGTTTTAATGAGATCATTTAAACCTAAAAGTGAAAATGTTTGTTCTTCAGTTTTTGAGAATCATTCTGGTTTAACTTGTGGTGAAGTCCCCGGCTCCTGCAGCTTATCTTTTTTTTCAGTTGCCTGTCTATTTGAATCCATATCTGCTTGGTTTATTTTTGTGGATTCCTGCATTTCTTTGCATTTCACATAAATACATGCATTATCCCCCTTTTTCTTTCAACTTTATTTTCCCAGTGTGTTTCTGCTGAGCTTGACTCCTCCAGGCAAGATGTCAAAAACTTGTCTACAAAACTGGAGAAACAGAATGTAGATCTGGAAAACATGAGTAAAGAACGCACGGACGTTAAAGCCGGGAATTGCGATCTGGAGAAACGGCTTTCATGTGTACAACAGGAGCTGTCTGAGAGCGAGGCTAGTCTCAAGCAGCTGTCTGCACAAAATAAAGAACTGCTGGAATCTAGAGATGCATTCGCAAAACGGCAGGATGAGCTACTCGCTAAAAACACGAGTCTGGACCAAGAGAAGGAATCGCTGAACGAAGAAATCCGGGAGCTCAAGAGATCTTTGCAAGACGCCGAAAATGGCAGTTCAGCCCTGAATCAATCAATTAGGGAACACCAGGAGAAAATTGAGGCGCTTCAAAAAGAAGCTATAGTGAGCAACGAGTTACTCCTTAAGCATCAACAGGAAAGTCAGAAAAATGAGGCCAGAAATAAACAGCTTGTAGCCGATTATGAAAATGTTTGCAGGGAAAAGAAGAGGGCAGAAGAAGACCTTAATGAAGCCAGGGCTAGCTTTGCAAATGAGAAGGAGACCTTGCTTTCAGAAATCGATGCTGCCAAAAAAAGTAAAAAGTCCAATGATGCTAAAAATGCTGAGCTGCAGGCGAGATTTCAATCGATGAAACTAGAAAAGGAAGACCTGACGATGAAAAATACTGAGCTACAAGCCCTCACTGAAGCTTTGAAGAACGAGAAGGCAGAGATGACCTCCCAGATCAGCGCTGTCTTGGCCGATAAGAAGAATGTAGAAGTGCAGAAGGAGGAGGTTCAAAACAAGCTTGTTCTCACCAAGAAAGACCTGGAGACTTCAGCGCGGGAGGTCGAGGAACTTCAAGCTTCGAAGCTGAGTCTGGCCCAGATGCTGGAAGAATTCAAAACGAGTAACCAGATCACTGATTCCGAGAGGATTCAGCTCATGCAGGAGAAGGAAAACTTGCTCACCATTCAGAGGAAGGTCTGCAATGAGAAAGAGGAGCTTGGAAAAGAAGTGGAGGAGTTAAAAGAGAAGATGAAAGACGTGACTCAGCAATTGTCGCAGGCCAACGACAGGTTGCAAGAAACGTTGTCATCTTTTGAACAGGAGAAACAAGCCTTGACCACTCAGAGTTCTGAATCTAAGAAGGCTCTGCATGAGCTACAGAAAGAGAAGATGACCTTGGAAGGAGTCCTAGAGAAGCAGAGGAGTGACGTTGAGCACTTGTCAGCGGAGAAAGGAGAGTTGGAGGAGAAGCTTAGTAAGATATTATCTGAGAAAAGTCTTCTATCCCTTGAGAGAGAGAAACTTAGTGGTGACATTCGGACAGTTAAAGACCAGCTAGACAGTCAAAATAAGGCTAACGTTGAGCTTAGCCAAGAAAAGACCAATTTATCCGCATTACTGGAGGAAACTCAAAACAAGGGTAATTTGGTAGAAAGCGAATTAAATTCATTGAAAAAAGAAAAGGATGAGATGAACAAGAAACAAACAACAGACCTCCAAATGTTTGAAAAAAGACAAAGTGAGCTCGTTCAGGAACAAGAGAAGCTGAAAGTTGACTCAGAAAAAAACAAGACTGATCTCACTCAGCAAATTATTACTCTTAGACAACAGTGTGAGGATCTGCAGTCATCGCAAAGCCGAGCAGACGCCAGCCTGCAGGGCTTAGATCTGGAGAAAACTAGTCTCTTGAAGCAGATTGAGGGCCTAAAACAACACTCTAGGTCAGTGTCTGAGGCAAAGAAGCTTCTGGAGGATCAGCTCCAGGCTGAATCTGGAGAAAAGACTCAAGTCCTCTCTGACAAGGACGGCCTGGAAAAACAAATTGAAGATCTTAATAAACTGGTGTCACAACTGAAAGAAGAGCAGGCACAACAGTTGTCTCACCAGAAGGATGCCGATGAACAAAAGGCGACTTATAAGAGTGACATGGAAGAGACGAGGGCTCAACTGAAGAAGCTAGAACAGGAAACTAGTGGGTTGTCTCAAGACAAACAACAACTTCTGTCTCAACTCGAGGAGATGAACCAGCGAGCAAACACACTGGCCGTGGAGAAGAATGGTCTTTTAGAAGACAAGTCCAAGCTAGAGCAGACATTAACCTCCCTTCACGGCAACCAGGAAGACTGGCAGACGGAACGTTTGAAGCTCCTCGAAGATTTGGCTAAAGAACAAGCGAACTTGCAACAGTACGAGGTCCAGCTCAAAGGTCTGCAAGCCAACAAAGATCTTCTTGAGAATCAGTACAAGTCTAGCGTTGAGGAAGGAAAGCTCCTAAAAAACAATCTGTCCTCCGAAGTGAATGCTTTAACAGCTCTTAAGGAGTCTCTGCAAGTGGAGAAAGACGAGTCAACGCAGCGAGTCCAGGAGCTTGAGTCCCAACTTAAACTTGCTCTTTCTAAGCAGCTTGAGGTATTCTCCCTGTGCAGGTCGCAAACACATCGTAGACTGGCTGGGGCTGTGTCACCTTCACACTGCATGCCTAATGGTCCTTCCTTCCCCTTTTACTTTGAGTTCTAACTTTCATCCTTCATTCACTAACACTGGTGATTAATATGGGTCCCAGCCTTTAGTGGTGACCCCGTGGCCTCATAACCAGATTGACAACGAGGCAGAATCTTCAAATTTCCTATTTTGAGACTTGAGACAATATTTTCTCATATTCTATTGGAATCATAAGTCCCTTGTTTCCGTCAGTTCTGAGGCCACAGGGTTTTCTAGAAATAGATGTTTCCTTTTCATGTTTTGTGTCACTAACTTTTACTGTATTTACCTAAAAGTTATTTGGACGAATCCAAATCTGGGAAATACTTTAAATTGGGGCTGTCGTTGATGATTTTATTTTTTTTTCAGTTTATTCTTGATGATTGATATTTATTTCTAGCTTCTTAACAGTATAAGAACATTTTAACTTCCATGTAGTGGCACTTCCGTTGCACTGTTTCATTACACCGCATATGTAGATGTTTATAAAACAAGGTCCTTGTTTGGTTTATATACATTATTCTCTTTCTGCCAACTTAAAAAAAACACCTCAGTTCTTTAGCCTTATAAATAAAACAGTCTCTAAACCAACTGCTATAAAGCAGGTCCAAATGTTTCACGGTGTTGTGAAGAAATGAGACTTACAATCAAAGGTGTTCATTCTTTAAGCATGACGGCCCTAATTTAATTTCTTCAGCACCATGAATGAGTAATTGAGCATGAGAATAATTGCCTTGGCAAAAAATATGTGTCATTAAATTTGTAATAAGGAGCTTCAATTCATTTCCCCTCCTTGAATTCAGGCTTCAGAGTCTTCCGGTAAAACTAGTGAAGCCCTTGAGCTGCTGACAAAAGAGAGAAACGGTTTGCTCCAAGAAAAGGGTGAAAATGCAGCGCTGATGGAGGAAGTTAGATGTTCCAAACAGGAGTTAGAAGCCCAGGTAATATATGAAGTTACAAACTCGCTGACAGGATATTAATTGATGTCTTTCTTTGTATAGCTGGCAGCGCTGAAGAAGGATAATTCCAAGTACAAAAAAGACCTGAATGGATCCAAAGAGCAGCTCAGCATAGAAACTCAGAAGACCAAGAGTCTGGCTGAGCAAATGTAAGGCTTGCATGTCATGTGAAAGTAAACCACCTGTTGCTCCAATAAGAACTTTGTGTGTGTTTTCAGTAAAAAGCTTGAAGACGAGGTTAATGAGAAATCCACAGCCCTTCAAGCGCTGCAAGAAGAGAAGAAGAAGTTGACTCAGGACCTTGACAGCAAGCATAAAGGGCAGAGCGAGCTTGTGAAGGTAACTCTTAAAGAAGGATTAGGAGGTTATCACTTCATGGCCCTTTTTTTTAGACATTAATGTTCTCGTATCTTTTCCTAAGCTCAAGGAAGACCGGTCCGCCCTGAAGAAACAGCTGGAGGAGCTGAAGAAACGGTAGGAAGAGGGAAAAAAATAAAACAAAAATACATTTTAATAAGATCTACAGTAGCAGAGTCGCATGTTCCAAAAAATACATTTGATGCTTTATTTTGATTTGTCTGTCACTATAAGAAAATAAATGCTGACAGAATGTACAACAACAAAAAAAAGTTCCACCAAGTGTTAGTGTTGAAATCTTAGAAATATGGACTTTATATAGAAATAAAATAAAGTTTAAAGAATGGGAAATATATTTTGCTGTGTTACAGCTGCCGTTAATACAGTAAATACACCGACGTCCTTTCAAAAGGACCAGTTTGTCACTGGAATCGGATCAAATCCAAACATATTTACGATAGGATTTTTAATATTTATATTAACCTACTTGACTGTTACACTTTTGTTACTGTGCCGTTTACTTAAAATCCTTTTTTCTTATTCAAAGCCTGCCTAACAATGGTTTCAGGTAATCTTTAACGACTCACACTGCCGTGTACCGCATGAATACATGTTTGTATTGTCAGTCTTCCTGTTGCAGATGTATTGTGTATTTCTCTAAGATTCTTTGTCGCTCATTGACAGCGAGAGTAACTTGAAGGAGAAGTTTGACAAACAGAAGACGGACCTTCAACAGACTGTCCATAAAAACGGTGCCTTAATTTCCGAAAAGGATAAGCTGGTGGAAAACCTGAGGGCCGAGGTATGATCACAGAGGACTCCCAAATATTTACCCAGACATCAAGTTTCTCACACTTGTCCATTATATACTTAATATAAGAACACACACGCCAACACGAGTATGCAAACAAAGGCAGACGCAAAGTTTTCTTACTCGTACGTGTGTGTATTTGCTTACTTACTTGTCTGAACCACGTTTTTAACCCTTTAATGTAAATGTAATGTAAACTGAAGTCTGATTTTGAATTGTTTTTTTCTCTTTGAGACTTATCTTTATTATTTGTATTATTTTCCTTCTTTAACCAACACATTAATTTCCTTCAACATTGGCTTTACTCTTATTTCTACCTTTTTATAATCTCATTCTCTAAACACCATATCTTTATAAATCGCCTCCTGAGGGATCAATAAAGTTCTATCTAAGTCTACGTGAACAGAAGGCTACTTTGATTCTGAGGAAAGCACAAAGCGGGCAACAGAAAATGATTTGGCCCCCAGTTAAGTTTGTTTAAATGTGGTTTAGAGTTTATTTAACAGGCATGGTATGACTGAGTAGCCTGGCTACTCGCTGACGTGTTATTTTAAATTTAATTATTTTTTATTTTAAAATGTATTAAGTCTCGCTACCTCTCAGTGAACTCAGCGCTGCTGTTGTGTGCATTCAGAAACTGTTACTGTCCATTCTTCTTTTATCGATCAGTTCTTTATTTAAGCCTGCCTTAAATGTCTGAAATCCACATTCTTCACTAACTTGAATGTCTTATGGAAGCAGATTTGATGTTATTTTTATCTGAACTGAGAACTGAGATTAACACCCCCCCCTCCCTCAGCTGACCTCTCTACGCTGTGAAAGTGCCTCAGTGAAATCTCTGCAAGAGACGATTCAGACTCTGGAGAAAGACAAAGTGCATCTGAAGCAGCAGGTGGACAGACTGGAGAAGGACGGAGCTGCAGGAGTCAATGCATCAGGTACGATGAGCGTATTTCTCACTTAAGTTACTGGCAGACGGATGATGAGAAAAAACATTTTTTCCCAGGTAATGCAACTCAGGGCAAGGAGAAGGACGAAGAGGATGAGTTGGAGGGTCAGGTGAGTGTTTCAACAACTGACGTTATTGCTCTGCTCTTGTGCTGCAGATGTTTATCTTCCTGTCATGGAAAATGAAACTTGATTGATGGCTTGTAAAAGAAAACTTTACACCCTAATGCTGCTGCTTCCTTCTGTATTTCTGACTTTAATGGCTCACATCTCCATATAAAGGCATGAGTTATTGACATTAACTGGTTATTATTTTCTTTAAGATGAAAAACAAAACGTTTATCAAAGTTACCAGGGGATGTGAAAGACCATTAAAGACGGAATCTGGTTTGATCTAGTTTCAACTTTGATGATGTCTTCTTTCTTATAAGTCACATTAATGTATTGTTCTCCACGTGTTAAAATCATAACTCAATGTAATACAACAAAAGCAGGGTAAGAATGATACATTTAATCACATTAATCTGCACAAAAGACGCAAATAACATCTATCAGTTCACCTTTTTAAGAAATGTCTTCAACATAACTTGTGTTAATGTTTCAACTGTACTGTAAATATATTTTCTAAATAGTCACAGTGAGGTTTAATCGGTTTACCTTCTGCTGATGAATATTCATGTGTCCAATAAACAAGCTCGTCATGGGTTTGGCCGTCACTAATAACTCGGCACAGACACGCCTTCCTCCTCCGTTCTATCGTGCATGCGTACATCAGACTGAAGGTGAATTGAAGGTCGTGGTCATGCATCAGTCGTGTGTTTACAGGATAATGTTTTTCAGTTTTAACCTGTTTTTCCCTGAGGCTCATTTCCGTCCCTCGGACTGAAATGTTACACTGTATCTTTGTCTCATTTGAATCTTGATTTTTCTCTTCTCTCTTTTCTGAAACGCCAACTTCTCGCCCGCCCTGTTTCTGATGTTGGCTTCATCAGGCAGCGGTTTGTTGTTTTTCATCAGCTTCACTCGTGCATGTCTGTGTGTCACCGGTGTCGTGCAAATGATATGTACTTGATATGTATCCGTCACACAGACGTTTGTTCACTCACTAAATATGTTTAGATTCGCACCACAAGGAGAGCGATGGTGGAGTGAATATCAGTGGGTTTAACGGCTGCTTATGTTTCTTAGATACAGTTTTTAAATTCGGTCATCGTGGACCTTCAGAGGAAGAACCAGGAGCTCAAAGAGAAACTAGAGACAATGGCCACCGCTGCTTTAAATGGGAACAACCAGAGAGAGCTGGATAACTACAACAGGTGAGCGTCTTCCCTCTGTGCACTCGTGAAACTCAGTAGACCAGATCCAGAAAGGAACATTTTCAGATTTAATAATGAAAATTGCTATGTTGCTAAATTTAAATTCCTGGTACAGCCTCAAAATGCAAAAAAGAAGAAATGGTAGTAAGATTCAAAAGAGAATTAATTATTTATTGAAAACGACAAAACTCAGTACAGTATACAGAATACAGAAATATGGTAATGATGGCGAAGGAGTTCCATCAGTGACTTTGTTTTTACCAAAATAAAAGAGTATTTTTTCGAATCACATAGTAAATGTTCATAACTGTAGTTCTAAAGTTTAGCCACTTGATGGCAACGTTCATTGTTTGAGTGTGTTGGTTGGGAGGGGAAAGGTCATCTCGTGAGGGTCCATTTCTGGATCTAGTGTGTTTTGGAATCTGTGCGATATGAGTAAGTTCTAAATGGGTAATAAACGCACAGAAGGAACATGTATTATCACTTATTTATTGATGACCAAGGGATCGATTGAGTGATCAGAAGCTTAAGAAGATTGAGCTGGAATTATTAATTGACCGATGAACGAGAATGATGGATGGATGGATGGATGGATGACTTGAAGAACTGCCTCCGTCTGACAGGATCAAGCTGTGAAACTAACATTCTCCATTCATCCACCTGTAACCAATGCCTCTTCTCTTCAGTAAAGATTCACTTTATAGACTTGGTTTCACGCCATCTAGGGGCTCCGTAGAAATTTTTGTTAGGATTTGGAAATATATTTTAATGCACATTTTGAATAAATGTTTGCAAATCTCAATTTGGCGTTTACTCCACCTTCTGGCAGAAGTGCGTCATCGCAACAAATGACAGTCGCAAAAGACTGAAATAGAGACTATTTTTCTGCTTGTTTCAGACCTTGACTGCGTTTCTTTTGTTGAGACTCAAGTTACTTATTAGTTAATAGTTATACATTTGTAGCTGATAGTACATAAACGCGTCATGTTTGTAAGACTTTCACTTTCTAGACTTGGTTTCACGCCATCAAGATAAAGAACTACAGTTATGAACAGTTGCTACGTGATTACAAAAAGACTCGTTTATTTTATTGAAAATGAAGTCACTTAATAGAGTCTGTTTTGAAACGATAATAACCACATATCTGGTTGTTTTTAACTATCATTGTTGTAGTTTTTCAGATTTTTAATGAATTTTTATGGCGTCATTGCCACACATCGTGTCACAAAAGTCTCACCACAGTTTAATGACACCAGTCTTTTTGAATAAAAGCTTAGTTTATTTTATTTATCAGAGCTCAAGTTTAAAAATGTAGTTTTCACAAACATGCGCAGAGATTAGTTCTATTTGGAACAACATTAGAAGTTGAATTTTGGATTGAAATAAAATCTATATCATAATTTAAAAATAAAAGTTGACAAAATGCATCAAATAAAAATAGGAAAAAATGTTCTTCACAAAAACGGTGCCACCTTGAAGCAAGTTCAAAAGTCGAAACATTGAAAAGAAATCTAAAGGTGTAGGAAAAAGCTTAATAAATATATATTTGTATGTAAAAGTTTTGTTTTTCTATAGCAATTATTCATGTCCATTCCTTATCTCGTCTTGATTTTCTGGAACTCCTGTTGTTATCAGTTTTATCTTGATCTTTAAAATATATACTTTATTGAATATTGTTTTGATTGTTTAAGCGCTTTGTGACCCTGGTCTGGAAAAGCGCTATATAAATAAAAATTACTTACTTACTTACTTATCCCGCCCACAGCGCTGAGAAGGAGCCCGTGAAGAAGAAACCTCCTCCGCGACTCTTCTGCGACATCTGCGACTGCTTCGACGTCCACGACACCGAGGACTGCCCGACGCAGATGCAGCTGCCCGACCCCGTGCCTCACACCAGCTACCACGGCACCAAGGGCGAGGAGCGTCCCTACTGCGACATCTGCGAGGTGTTCGGCCACTGGACCGACGGCTGCAACGACGACCAGACCTTCTAGAGCCTCTCCACGCACAACCGCTGCACAGGATCGCTGCACATGATCTGGGGGCGCGCACGGCAATCAAGCAAAATCTGTACGACTCGTACCACAGTGTGTGACGTGGCAGGTTCGGATGATTCGTTTAATTTATCACAAGATCATTTGCACAGTTTGAGACTCTTTTGTTTATTGGAAAAATGTAAATGACTTTGATCTCAGTTCCTGCAAAAAAAAAAGTAAAGATCTATAGTTTATTTTTATATGCTGGGAGACGGTTGCTGGAGGTGACGGATGAGAACTTTGTTGGTCCTCGTGTGCTTCGCCTCTGTAACGGGAACTTCTGTCCGCACACCTGTGTCAGTGTGTGTGTGTTTGTGTGTGAGTGTGTGTGTGTGTGGGGGGGTGTGAATGTAAGCACTTTTCTGGAATCCTCAGTTCCGCATGAATTGCCTTCCTGAATTAGCTTTTTAACAAATCAACAATGTCTTTGTGAGACGTTGAAGCAATTTGTCCAAAATGTTTAAATAAAATAAATTTATGCTTAACTGAGAAATTGTGTTTTTTTTTTTTGTTTTTTTTTACACATTTTTAATTTTAACTCTTGTTGATCCACATCTACATTTCTGCTCTTATCTGTGTCAATGTCTTCACTCTAACGACCTGCTCATTCAAAGATCTATGTACGTGTCACGAGTTAATGATAAATCATGATTTATTATGTTCTCGTTGCCCTTTTACACTATATGGTGCTCGTAGAGTTATAAAATCAAACTAGGATAACTTGTCGGGTAGATGACTGGTAACTTAAACCAGCTTTCTTAATTATTCCTTATTTTATTACTTTTTAATTTGGTCTTTACTTTTCAAAGTGTTTTAAGGCTTAATTTCCCTCCATTTTCTTCTTTATTCCCCCTTTTGTTTTTTTCTATTTCATGTCTTGAGTTAAAGGCACAAATTGCATATTTATATATATACACATATACATATGCATATACATATATAGATATACATATATACATATATATACATATACATATACATATATATATATATATATATATACATATACAGTGCCTTGCGAAAGTATTCGGCCCCCTTGAACCTTTCAACATTTCGCCACATTTCAGGCTTCAAACATAAAGATATAAAATTTTAATTTTTTGTCATGAATCAACAACAAGTGGGACACAATCGTGAAGTGGAACAAAATTTATTGGATAATTTAAACTTTTTTAACAAATAAACTGAAAAGTGGGGCGTGCAATATTATTCGGCCCCTTTTTATGCTCATATCACTTAAGATATGTCTCAAGCATCTCGGATCTATGATCGTGATGCTCTTCTCAACATCAGAGAGTCGATGGAGGACTTCACTCGCGACAGTTACCAACGTCCGGTGAACGTGTTTCCGGCTCCGCTTCTCATCGACTCGGACTCTGTGGAATATCGTTTGATCTGTCGAGTACCGGGCGATTTCCACAAGGGATCGAGTCAAGCTGGAGTTCAGGTCAGGATGAGACGTGTAGTTGCGATCGCTCGGAACAACTCTGACGTCATCGAACATCATCGATGTTTGATCGACATTCCTCTCACTGTGTGTGACGACACATCAGCGCTGCCGTCTGTCCAGACCTCAACGAAAGGTGGTAAGATTTTTTCATTTCCTCTCTTTAATTCGACTTTTACAACCGAGTTGAACTTCAGTGACAGCTGGTACCCACGTGACCGCTGTTCGCTTCAAAAGATCCCGCTCTGCGCGCCTGTCAGTGACGCGGCGTCGTCAGTGACGTCATCGGTGCTGAATGTGGGACTTCTTAATGTTCGCTCCATTACTAATAAATCCTTTATTCTTAATGATCTTTTCACAAGAGTTAATTTGGATTTATTATGTCTTTCTGAGACTTGGCAGAGAGAGGAAGAGTTTATTCATCTGAACGAACTCTGTCCAGTAGGGAGCGCTGTCCTGGGGAAGCCTCGCCTCTCTGGTCGTGGAGGAGGTCTTGCTACTGTTTTTAGGGAGAGTTGTTCTTGCAAAGTGATTCAGACACAGGAATTCA
The DNA here is from genome assembly GCF_982586985.1 of Callionymus lyra. Classification (NCBI taxonomy): domain Eukaryota; kingdom Metazoa; phylum Chordata; class Actinopteri; order Syngnathiformes; family Callionymidae; genus Callionymus; species Callionymus lyra. Next base: position 10,288,766 of record NC_141818.1, on the reverse strand, counting down.
CTTCTTTTGAGTCTCAGATGATCTTGGTTGGTTCTACAAGACCTTTCTATTGTGTGTCAATCTACCGTCCGCCTGGTCCTGCGGCGGTGTTCTTGAAAGACTTTAGTGACTTCTTATCTTCCATTATTCAGATGGAATCTGTTCTTATTCTTGGAGACTTTAATCTTCATGTTGATGACGTCACATCTTGTTCTGCTAAAGAACTTTTAACTTTAACTGAAGCCTTTAATTTTGAGCAACATGTTTCTGAACCCACTCATCAAAAAGGCCACATTTTAGACTTAGTTTTTACTCTTGGCCTGAACATTTCTAATGTATCTGTACATGATGTCCATCTGAGTGATCATTCTCTTGTCTTGTTCAACCTAGACTTCATCCCTGAACCTAAGCCTTTGAAAGTTAGGTCTCAGAGGCGTGTCATCTCAGCCGATACTGCAGACAGTGTTTCTGCTATGTTTGACCGTCTTTCCTTTGATGACTGTCCAGATGTGGACAGTTTGATTCACTGTTACACTGATCATTGTGTTGAAATACTGGATCAAGTGGCACCTGTTAAATCGAACTTGAAAATTCAGAAAAAACGGTGCCCTTGGACAAATGAAGATCTCCTGAGTCTGAAGAGACTTTGTCGAAAGACTGAGCGTCTCTGGAAGTCTACTAAACTTGAGGTGCACAGACTTCACCTCAGGGATCTGTTGACTTCTTACAATGAGATGGTAGAAACTGCTAGATCTGATTACATCAGAAAACTGGTAGCAGCTAATAGGAAAAACCCCAAAGTTTTGTTTGACACGATTAATTCTCTCGTGTCTCCTGCTCCTCAAATCACGCCGGTCTTCTGTGAAGCTGACAGCAATGCATTGTTGAGATTTTTCATTGACAAAATTAAATTGATCAAAGAGAAAATCTCTCCCCCTTTGTTGGGAACCCCTACTGTCTCTGAGCCCATCTCCTCCTCTTGGTCATCCTTCACTGCTGTATCTTTGGGTGATATTTCAGCACTAGTGAACAAGATGAAACCCTCCTCTTGCTCAGATGACGTCCTTCCTTGTAGGCTTTTTATCAAAGTATTTGATGTAATTGGCCCCTGGGTTACCAATATGGTGAACCTCTCCCTTTCCACAGGGGTTTTTCCCAATGCATTTAAACATGCCATTGTGGAGCCTCTGCTCAAAAAACCAGGCTTAGACCCAACTGACCTCAGTAATTTCAGGCCTATTTCTAAGCTCCCTTTCTTGTCCAAGATCTTGGAGAAGGTGGTGTCCGAGCAGCTGTCTTTGTTCCTGGATCAGAGCGACATCCATGAGAAGTTTCAGTCTGGCTTCCGTAAACATCACTCTACGGAGACAGCTTTATTGAAAGTGTCCAGTGACATCATGATGTCGGCTGACTCTGGTAAATTCACTGTTCTGGTTCTCTTGGATCTGTCGTCAGCCTTTGACACAGTTGATCACCAGATCCTGCTGAGAAGACTAAGGGATGAAGTGGGACTGTCTGGGTCTGTGTTAGAATGGTTCTCATCTTACCTTTCTGGGCGCAGTTTTAGTGTATCTGCCAATCAAATGAGGTCTGAATCGGCAGATCTGTTGTGTGGAGTCCCTCAAGGTTCTGTTCTGGGTCCTTTATTGTTTTTGCTGTACTTGATTCCCCTTGGTAAAATCATTCAGAGATTTCCAGATGTTTCTTATCACATTTTTGCTGATGACATCCAGCTCTACTGCTCTTTTGACCCAACTGAGCCCCAAAGGCTGAACAGCTTAGTCAATTGTTTGCTAGAAATCAAACAATGGCTGAGTGATAACACTTTACAGCTTAATGTGGACAAAACTGAAACTCTGGTGATTGCTCCTGATGATAAGATTCCAGGGTTGAGTCAGTACTTGGGTGACTTAGGTCAGTCTGTCAAACTGAGCCTGAGAAACCTGGGTGTTGATAAAGACATGTCTCTTGTTCAACACTGCAGAAAACTGACCAGAGACTGTTTCCTTCAACTGAGAAAAATCTCTAAACTTAGGAAAATGTTGTCACAACATGATCTGGAGCTTGTAATCCATGCGTTTGTTTCTTCTCGTCTGGACTATTGTAACAGTTTGTTTTCATGTCTTAACAAGAAGGAGCTGTCTTGTCTGCAGTTGATTCAGAACTCTGCAGCGAGAATTCTGACCCGCTCAAGTAGGAGAACTCACATTTCTCCGATCCTTAAAACTCTTCACTGGCTTCCAGTTTCTTTCAGGATCAACTTTAAAATTCTGGTTCTTACTTTCAGAGCTATTCATGGTCAGGCTCCTCCTTACATCACTGATCTGATCCAGCCTTACACCCCAGCTCGGTCTCTGAGGTCTGTGGATCAGAATCTACTTATGGTTCCACGCACACGGCTCAGGACCAGAGGAGAGAAATCTTTTCGGGCTGTTGCTCCTAAGCTTTGGAACAATCTTCCTCTCTCTTTGCGCTTGATGGAGTCTACTGACTCCTTTAAGAAACATCTTAAGACGTTTCTATTTGTTCAGGCTTTTCCTTGAATTTCTCGAACTCCTGTGTTGTTCTCGTTGTTGTCTTGATCTTTGAAGTATGTACTGTTTTGAGTATTGTTTTGATTGTTAAAGCGCTTTGTGACCCTGGTCTCGAAAAGCGCTATATAAATAAATATTACTTACTTACTTACTTACTTTACTTTCAGTGCAGCAAACTCACTCCAGAAGTTCAGTGAGGATCTTTGAATGATCCAATGTTGTCCTAAATGACTGATGATGATAAATAGAATGCACCTGTGTGTAATCAAGTCTCCGTATATATGCACCTGCTCTTTGATAGTCTCAGGGTTCTGTTTAAAGCGCAGAGAGAACCATGAAGACAAAGGAACACACCAGGCAGGTCCGAGATACTGTTGTGGAGAAGTTTAAAGCCGGATTTGGATACAAAAAGATTTCCCAAGCTTTAAACATCTCAAGGAGCACTGTGCAAGCAATTATATTGAAATGGAAGGAGTATCAGACCACTGCAAATCTACCAAGACCCGGCCGTCCCTCCAAACTTTCATCTCAAACAAGGAGAAGACTGATCAGAGATGCAGCCAAGAGGCCCATGATCACTCTGGATGAACTGTAGATAACTACAGCTGAGGTGGGAGAGTCTGTCCATAGGACAACAATCAGTCGTGCACTGCACAAATCTGGCCTTTATGGAAGAGTGGCCAGAAGAAAGCCATTTCTCAAAGATATCCATAAAAAGTCTTGTTTAAAGTTTGCCACAAGCCACCTGGGAGACACACCAAACATGTGGAAGAAGGTGCTCTGGTCAGATGAAACCAAAATCGAACTTTTTGGCCACAATGCAAAACGATATGTTTGGCGTAAAAGCAACACAGCTCATCACCCTGAACACACCATCCCCACTGTCAAACATGGTGGTGGCAGCATCATGGTTTGGGCCTGCTTTTCTTCAGCAGGGACAGGGAAGATGGCTAAAATTGATGGGAAGATGGATGGAGCCAAATACAGGACCATTCTGGAAGAAAACCTGTTGGAGTCTGCAAAAGACCTGAGACTGGGACGGAGATTTATCTTCCAACAGGAAAATGATCCAAAACATAAAGACAAATCTACAATGGAATGGTTCACAAATAGACGTATCCAGGTGTTAGAATGGCCAAGTCAAAGTCCAGACCTGAATTCAATCGAGTATCTGTGGAAAGAGCTGAAGACTGCTGTTCACAAACGCTCTCCATCCAACCTCACTGAGCTCGAGCTGTTTTGCAAGGAAGAATGGGCAAGAATTCCAGTCTCTCGATGTGCAAAACTGATAGAGACATACCCCAAGCGACTTGCAGCTGTAATTGCAGCAAAAGGTGGCGCTACAAAGTATTAGCGCAAGGGGGCCGAATAATATTGCACGCCCCACTTTTCAGTTTTTTATTTGTTAAAGTTTAAATTATCCAATCAATTTTGTTCCACTTCCCGATTGATTCATGACAAAAAATTAAATTTTTATATCTTTATGTTTGAAACCTGAAATGTGGCGAAATGTTGAAAGGTTCAAGGGGGCCGAATACTTTCGCAAGGCACTGTACATATATATACATACATACATACATACATACATACATACAATATATATATACATATATATATATATATATATATAACAAGATCCAAATGTTTTAAGGATGTTTAAAAAAAACAAAGTACTGAGAAAAGATTCCCTGAGTTAATTAAGTATCTCGAAGGAAAGTCCAAACATGATTCTGTTATTTTGGGCAACTGTTGCTCAAGTTTTTCTCCAGACAAACAATTGTGTTCCTTGTGACTATTAACAATATACAGTATTAATAGACCTGATGAGCAAGTAGAGGAAGTACATGAAAGTAAAACTACTGACGCAGAAATCCCAAAGGTCACATGATTAGACCTAATAAGGAAGAAGTCGGCGCCAGTCGTTCGTCTCTCAGTTTCCTCCGAGAAAGTTCGACATGAAGGCAGCAGGCGCTCTTCTGCCACTGCTGCTGGCTCACGCCTGCGTCTCGGTTCCCATCCGTCGTCCGACCAACTGGCTGAGACAATGTCGGGCGTCCGGCAACGTCTCCGTCACCGCCCTGGAGGTGCTACCCGGGGGCGGCTGGGACAACCTGAGGAACATCGACATGGGACGGGTCATGAACCTCACCTACTCCCAGTGCCAGACCACCGAGGACGGGGTCTACCTGATCCCCGACGAGGTGTTCGTCATTCCCGACAAAGAGACAAGAGTGGAGAGCAGCTCCGAGATCATCAACTCCTGGCAGGAGCAGAAGAGCTCGACGTCCTTCTCCATCAACGCAGAGGTCTCCTACCGTTCCCTGGTGAACGGCAAGTTCTCGTTGGAGAATCAGAGGATGAAGACTCACCAGGTCCAGGAGTCGTCCACGGTGACCAGAGTGCAGGTGGGTTTCTTAACACCTCCTGACATTGACATGGACACACTTTTTCTTTTTAAAGTTACATCTGATTTGATTAAACATCTTTAAAGTCCAGTCTGAGCGCCTGTTGCTGCCCGTATGTAGACTTTTGGTGTCTCAGAGTGTCTCATAAAATTCTGTGTAAAAAGTTCAAATTTAAAATTATGATTCTGTTTTTATTGTTCTTACTATACACAAATATTCTAAAGTGTCATTTTGAACTGTAACTAAAATACACCTGGAATGCAGTATACATGGAAGTACGTCAGTGCCATCAGAATATTGAGTGGTTGGATTTTAACATTAAAAATGTTGAAATCTTTTTTAGCCTTTTAAATTCTATATGTTTCAAACGAAATCCCTTTGAATTCAACATGACAATGTTGGTTCCACCAGACAATATCCATAGAGATCGCAGCTGCTTGAACTTTCAGCCGAAAATACGACGACTAGACGATCATGTGACAACTTAGAAGCGCTGACGCGTTGAAGTAATTTCCTGATAATGTGTCAACGTCTTGTGCGATACTACGTCTACCATATATTCATTACTGTGCAGAGGTCTGGGGAAAAAGTTACAAATGTACAACACAATCCCTATCCATACTGTAGAAAAAAGCCATACGCATAATCCATCGTTCCGGTTACAGAGATCACACAAATTCACTATTCTTCAAGTCGAAAACCTTCAAATTCGTGGACCTGGTTCACTGCAAAACAGCACAAACCATGTACAAAGCAACAAACAATCTACTGCATGAAAACATTCAAAGTTTTTGTGTTTCTGTTTGTGGAGTGAGGTTGTGGAACAGACTGGACGAGGAGCTCAAGTAATGTCCAAGCATGACGCAGTTTAAAAAGCGGTACAAACACATGGTTTTCACCAGGTACCGGGAAGAAGAAGGTCGTTAAGAATCGGGTGTTTTGATTTATGTGTTTACTTGTTTACTCTGTTTAATTTCCATGTCGTAAATATGTATTATGTAAATATGTTAAAAAAAAGAATTGCGTTGTGGAGAAGGGGTAGGTCGAAATAAACTTGTGCTTCCGCCTACTCCTTTTTGGACATATGGGTTCATATCTTTATTGTTTGACTATTATTGTTTTGACTATCTTTGTTCCTCTTATCTCATTGGGTTTTTTTATTGTCTGATGTCAAATGATCTAAGCAGGAACAGTGTTATTCTCTGACAGTCACATCAGTCTGGCTTTTTCAGAACCTGACATCCTTCCTGCTTCAATCATTTGATCAGAACCACAGGTTGAACGTGAGAAGTTATGGCAGGATCTTGAAAAAATGTCGACCCTTTTTTTTAAAGGAAAATACCTAAATTGACGCACCAGTGCTTGATGTTGTCCTGTGGTTGTCTACGTGTCGCATGGTTGGATGAAAGTTCAATCAAGTAGCTCCGTTCTCTGTTGATATATTTTGTTGGCACTGTTATACAAAATGTTTGTCAAATTCAAAGGGCTTCAAGCGTATAAATATAGAATTATAATAATATATATATAATAATTGTGTTAATTGTCGGAATTAGCCAATATTTGAATACAACTATTCAATAACAACAAATTAAACCTTTAAATAATCGAAAAATTAAATTCAAATAGTCAATAAAACAAAATGTAACCGTTTTATGTATAGAAATTATAAAATGATTTGATTAAAAAAATTAATGAGTTAATTTAAATTAGACTTAAATAGATGTTGGACTCTATTGCATCATCAGTTTGTGTCTGTTTGTACTCACTCTTTTCATTGAAATATTTACATTAGAAAATGTGATTAAGCTCCGCCCACTCAATCATCAATTCTGTAAGTCTCCACCTCCACGGGAACTTATTGTATGCTAAGAAAAAAAGAAGTAAAACACAGTGACACGCATGTCGTCTCTGTCCACTTGTTTCTGCCGCCACCTACTGTAGTGTAAGCGTATCACAGCCTCAGCGATTACAAAATAGCATTCTGTGTTCATTGGAATTGAACGAAATCACACAGTCCTAATCCCTAAATTTTCCTAAATTGACAAAGTGCAGAAGATTAAACAAGTGTTTCTGGCTCCCCCCACTGTTAGAATACTGTAATAGCAACAGTGTCTCGTGTTGTGGTTATCTTTTCAAAAGGGTCAGTTTCTCTGTTGGTCATGTGTGGCCAACCAAGACTTTTTGTCACCAATACTTTCTAGCGATACTGAACATAAGACCACAACAGCGTGTATTTATTCAACTTTTATCTCCTTCCCAGGTTCGTAACCGAATCTACACGGTCAAGTCTTATCCCGACTTCAACCTGGACGCTCGCTTCGCTCAGCTGGCCCAAGAAATCGGCGACGCCATCGAAAACAACCAGACGAGGAACGCTCGCTATCTCTCGGAGAAGATGGTCCTGGACTACGGCACCCACGTCATCACCAGCCTGGATGCCGGCGCCTCCCTGGTGCAGGAGGACTACCTCACCTCGTCCTACGTGTCCGACGACGTCTCGCAGCGTTCGTCGGTCAGAGCCATGGCCGGCCTGAACTTCTTCGACAAGCTCAAGTTCGAAATCAGCAGCGGGTCCACCCAGCAGAGCTCCTCGATGCAGAAGTACCAGTCCAACATCCAGTACTCCCTGACCCAGAGTCACGGCGGGGACGCCTTCTACCCGGGCATCACGCTGAAGGGCTGGCAGCAGAGCACCAGGAACAACCTCGTCGCCATCGACCGCTCCGGGTTTCCTCTCCCGTACTTCATCAACGTCAACACCCTCCCCGACTTGCCTCCGCCCACCATCAGTAAGGTGGCCCTATCGGTGGGCCGCGCCATCGAGCGCTACTACAAGATCAACACCCGGCCCGGCTGCGTGGACCCCAACTCCAACAACTACAACTTCCAGGCCAACCTGGACGACGCCTCCTGCGACGGTCCGGCCACCAACCTCAGCTTCGGCGGGGTCTACCAGGAGTGCCTCCCCCTGAGTGCGGACGCCGGGCCCCTTTGCGAAAGTCTGGCGGAAAAAAACCCGGTCGCCGGCGCCTTCGCCTGTGCCTCGCCGTACTCCCCGATCCTACTGAGGTCAGAGGTCAGGCAGCAGGCGTACAGCAAGGTGGAGTGCCACGAGGAAAGGTATCGCTGCCGATTGATTTTCCACTGCACACGCCAAGTATGTCAAGATGTCTCCCACGTCCGCACCGCTCGCGTCAAGACCTACTGGTGCTACGTCGACGGGGAAGCCCCTCAAAGCTCCGGGTATCTCTTCGGGGGCTTCTACAGCCCCAGTGCGTTGAACCCCGTCACCAACACCAAAAGCTGCCCCTCGAACTTCATGGCTCTTAAGTTCCTGTCCGACGGACAGATGATCTGCCTCAGCAGGGACTACGAGACCGCCAGCAAGGACTCCGTACCGTTCGGGGGGCTCTTCAGCTGCGATTCGGCGAACCCCCTCGCCGGTCAGCGGCATCAGTGTCCCCCGCGGTTCAGCCAACACCTCATGTCGGTCAGCGACGGCTGCGAGATCCTCTACTGCGTCCGGTCGGGGCTCTTCACCGGAGGTGGGCTTCAGCCGGTTAACCTCCCGCCGTTCACCAGACCACCGCTGGTCAGCGCGCCGGCGACCAACACCGTGATCGTGATGACGGAGGGCGAGAAGAGCTGGGTGAGGGTCGGCGACAGTAAAGCGTGGAAGCTCGCCAGACCGGAAGAGATCGCGGCCGCCGTGAAGAGGATCAACGGGAGCGAGTTTTCGGCCGGAGAGAAGACGGGCATAGCTTTCGGGGTGATGGGCCTGATGGTGCTGGTGGCAGTCGCCGCTCTTTTGGTCAAGAGGAAGAGAAGAGTGTCGACGGTGGCAGGGTACGAGGGGATACAGGGGTCTGAGGGAGATGAGCAGGAGAGGGCAAGGCTTGTGGAGAATTGAACTTGAGATATCTGTAGCTATTAAGATGCTCTGTAAGCTTTGTGTGAGTGGTTTTCACTCATCAAACTTATTTTATTTGTGAACTGTCCTGCTTTAAATCATTTAAATTGTGAACTCTTGGTAGATCGCGTTATGTCGCCCTCTAGAGGATAAGCTAAATATATATTGGATCTTTACATTTAATTACAGGGTGACATTTTCTCGTTTTTTTTAAGTGCTTGTGTGATTGTTAAATCCCTTCTGTGTTAACAAATCAAAGCTTTATCAATTAGAAATTAGTCAAATCTGTTCATATTTTATAATCTGATCTTAAAAAAAAAAATTAAATAAACATGTTCCAATTTTTTTCTCCATTTTTTGTTCTCATGGCTGTCCAGCGTGGTTTCCCATATTAAGGTGTGTTTAAGTGCCAACAGGGGTACAGATGAGTGCCAATGATTTATGGAATATTTTTGACTGAAAGTAAAACATTTTTACTCTAGAACATAAAATTATTGTAAAATTGGGTATGTCGCAAATAAGCGACAACAGGCATTAGAGGACCAAAAAATAATAAAAACACATTTCCCATCTTAAGCATGAAATTTTATTTTTGCATGCAAACATATACATTACAGTGGTAAGAAAACAACAATAAAAAAAAAAAAGTGACTCAAGTCTTCCTCAGAAGCGTCACCTGACGTGCTGCAGACGTGTCACTAATAAGCTGGTCGTTTCTGGTCCCACTGTGTGGTCTCTGGTGCGAGGAATCCCCAGGTGTGCAGGTGCACTGAGTAAAAGCTAACACCATGATATGCAGTACCTGAATATTCAACAACAACAACAACTAATACTATAACAACAACTACTATAACAACAATAACTGAGCTGTTTCAACTGTGGGGTGCCTTACTGATGAAACTCCCTGAAGCAATAGTTATTTTTGTTCAGGCACAAGTGAACATTGCACTAAGAACACTTGAACACAGGGTCAGTTTTCCTTTCAAAGACATCAAAGGAATGCACCAGCCCTTTTGTGTCACAAAGCACAAATATTTTATATCCTCATTTATGTGGCTTCTTGGGGACATATTGTTTTAAAAATTGATTTTCCTTTGAAAGGAACCATTTGCTCGTCAACACAGAGCATTTGCTCTTGTAGAACAGCCTGACATTTGGGAAGAAATGCATCAATCTGGCCTTATTTTGAAAAGTCTGTCATTGTTTGGTGCCATGTTGTCATTGAAATGGATGTAGTGTTTTATTTCTTCCCACTCTACTCTGTCTTTTTGTTCAGGAGTAGCTACACTAGGAAGCTCATCATCCTCTTCAGCAGTGAAGCTTTCCTCACTGCTGTCACCTGGTGTTTGAAAAAAAAAACACCTTTAAAAAGTGCAGACTATTCTATTTAGGTTAGGTTAGGTAGAACTATACACAACCTGCTCTCAAAGCGACGTCCTCAAATATGTGGCTTACAACACAAAAGCTGAAAGTCTCTACAATACAATATTATAGCCTTATTACTGCTATTTTCACCACCTTGTACAGGTGTGTGTTCCTCATCAACTTCTCCACTCTCACTGAGACAGATATCCTCACTCTCAGCTGGTGGAACTCTGGTTTCTACAGGAGTTCGCTTACCATAAAACATTCCTGAGGAAAAATAAACGTCAAAAATGTAATTCATAAAACATGCTACATGATTACAGATTGTTACAAGAATTGTTTTTGCTATAGAAAGCGTGTGATGGCTAAAATCCATCTGAATATATTAGTGTGTACTGCGCCATTGCGCATCTGACCATACTGATTAATTTAGCCCTTATGGACGAATGTCGCGAATTCGCGACAAACCGAAAACTTGAAATATCTTCAAAAATTACTTTCAAAACTACTTTATTTTACTTTTCCTAGTTCCACAGACAAACAATAAGCAGGCGTGTATTTTTTTTTTTACGGTACCTTACCTCAAACAAGACGATCCTTTCGGGCTTCCAACTTTGAATGGCTTGCGCAACACCAGGAAGAAAACACGATCGTAAACTGGACGGGGTTTCAAATGTTATTGGTCCTACGAGAAACTAGTGATTGCAAAACATGGATTATTGACACTTCCGCATCTGGGTCTCCTGCCCTGATCGTTCTACGTCATTGGTGCTCCGCCCTCTAACGACTTCGCTATTGGTTTACCCCGAGGCACCGCCTCGTCTCTGAGAAAGCTTAATGAACTCGCCACCCAGCAGGGGGCAGTCCACTTCCTATAAAGGCGGGAAGCACCCGCCGCACTTTCTCCTTTTTCAACTCAGCGAGAAAGCTCCTGACAGTGGAATGTATGATGGCGAATAAATATTGAAGTGAACCATGTGTGCACGAAGACTCCCTGAAGAGGAGACACACATGTCTGCTTCGTTTGCCTGTTTCCGCCTGTGAGTGTGACGTATTCAAAGGCGTCATTAGAGACTTTCGCCGCTAATGCTAAGCTAACATGCTCCGCCGTTCATAGACGGCGAGAGTTTCCTCTCAGAACACAGTTCGGAGGAGGTTTTAAACCCCTTCGTCCGGGTCATGCCGAGACTGTAATAACGGAGTCTGTCCACACGAATGAAGGGCAGACTCAACCATGTGCCTTGTTTCCAGATAAGCAAATGTCCACGAGACCGGCTTGATCAGCTGTGTTTACTTCACTTCCGTGTTGACATGCGTTGACGGGGTTTGACCGCCGATGAGCGTTGTCAAAAAAAATCCCGGCGCCATGGATGACGTCACGTTTGGCGGAGAAACGTCATGGATGACGTCACGTTTGGCGGAGAAACGTCATGGATGACGTCACGTTTGGCGGAGAAACGCCATGGATGACGTCACGTTCGGCGGAGAAACGCCATGGAACGGACACACCATTGAGAGGAATGGCCCGGCAGGAGGCGGCGCAGCTCCGCCATCACCTGCATGGGCGTGATGACGAAGCAAATGTCCACGAGACCGGCTTGATCAGCTGTGTTTACTTCACTTCCGTGTTGACATGCGCTGACGGGGTTTGACCGCCGATGAGCGTTGTCAAAAAAAATCCCGGCGCCATGGATGACGTCACGTTTGGCGGAGAAACGTCATGGATGACGTCACGTTTGGCGTGATGACGAGGCACGACGGGGATACCCGGAGACGGTGATCCCGTTCGTTGGCATCATCATCTGGTGCTGGGGGGAAGCGTCACCAGAGACCAGCCACCCCAGCAGCACCAACAACATCGGCAACAGCGCGAGCCGGGGAGCCAGCAGCCGCAGCAGAGTCGACGGCCGAGGGCTCCTCCCCCTATTCATTCAAGGGAATGTGTCGGGAATAAAACAAGAGAACGTATGACGTTTCTGTGGTTCGTTCTGAGAGATGTTAGTAGTGTGCATGTGTTTCCGCCTGTGAGTGTGACGTATTCACAGGCGTCATTAGAGACTTTCGCCGCTAATGCTAAGCTAACATGCTCCGCCGTTCATAGACGGCGAGAGTTTCCTCTCAGAACACAGTTCGAAGGAGGGTTTAAACCCCTTCGCCCGGGTCATGCCGAGACTGTAATAACGGAGTCTGTCCACACGAATGAGGGGCAGACTCCAACCACGTGTGTTTTGTTTACAGACGAGCAGAGGTCCGCGAGACCGGCTGAGTCAGCTGTGTTTACTTCCGCGTTGACCAGCGCTCGTGCCCGACAGAGCTTGACAGCTGATGAGGTGAGTGGAACTAGTCCAGACATGTCTATGTTGACCGGAGGTTGTTCCTTCCCCCACAGCGCTGTCTACAAGCACTGGCACCGTGGAGGACGTCACGTTTGGCGGCGGAGAAACGCCATGGAACTGACGCAACCTGGTGTTTTTACGCGTGAGTTTTCTCGCCGTCCTGAGACCAGGCGAGGGCGAAGAACTTCCGCCCCGTCTGGTCGATCAACTGGAGAGGTGCGTGGCGGTCGGATCTCACGAGTGACGAGCAGGTCTGGACCGCCAGCGGAGCTTGAGAATGTACGGGACCTGGTGAGTGATGCGGTGCCGACGCGCGCGACCTAAGAACTCACATCAGCTCCGGTTTAATTCTCCAGCACATTCCTCCACATCGCGGGTTTTGTCAGCTCCGGTGACACTAAGAAGTGCTCAGGGAGTTGGGAAGACTTCCGGGGGGGAAAGGGAACACGCACGACGCGCATCTGAGGTTTCTTACGCGCACTTGCGCGCTTCTCCCACAGAGCCGGATTTTATGTATGAGAGTGGGGGTTCTAGTGAATCCAACTCGAGTACATGCTCTGTGGATTCAAGAGATAGAGACGCGGCTTGTGTGATGCCCTTTCGTCTACGGCCCGCTCTTGGACGTTCGAGGGGGCGGGCCGGAGGACTACCCAAGGTTCGCCAGGGCTGCGGTTCTGACAGAACATTATTCGGCTTGGAGTCGCCTGGTTTTACTTCTGGGACCCACTTGGCTGGGGGGAGTAATCAGGCGGGGCTATGCGCTCCAATTTGCCCCCGCGTTTTCAGGGATTCTCTGGACGCGTATGGCGGAGCAGGAGAATTATCCTGTTTGAGAAACGAGGTGTCTACTCTGCTGCAGAAGGAGGTCGTAGAACTGGTCCCTGCAGCCGAGATGATGTCAGGGTTTTACTCCCGGTACTTCCTCGTGGCGAAGAAGACCGGGGGTTGGAGGCCCATTCTGGACCTCAGCTATTTGAACAAGTTCATAGCTACCCGCCCGTTTCGCATGTTGACGGTCAAGAAACTGCTATCAGGTGTAAGTCCAGGAGATTGGATGACATCTATCGACCTGACCGACGCGTACTTTCACATTCCGATAGTCAAGAGACATCGAAAGTACTTGCGTTCGCCCTCGAGGGTTGGGTGTTTTCAATACACTCGACTCCCGTTAGGCTACTCTCTGGCACCCAGGACCTTCACCAAGTGTGTGGAAGCGGCAGTGGAGCCTTTGAGAGTGAGTGGGGTAAGGATCTTGACCTATCTGGACGACTGGTTGATCCTTGCCAGGTCAGAGGCAGGAAGTTGCGCTCACACACAGGTGTTGAGCCATATTGCCACCCTGGGGTTCACAGTGAACCTCAGCAAGAGCGCTCTGACTCCAGTTCAACAGTTAGTTTACCTGGGGGTACTGTTGAACTCGGAGGAGGGATACGCGCGCCTCCCCGCCTCCCAGACCCATTCTCTGACTGACAACACAGTTGCTGGAAGCTCGGTGTCACGTGACAACAGCAGGCACTGTTATGTCCCTCCTGGGGCTCATGGCAGCAGCCCACACGGTAGTTCGGCTGGGCTTGCTGCACATGAGGGAGCTTCAGAGATGGTTTGGTCGTCTCAAGCTAGACCTCAAGCGGGAAAGAGGCGGAAAGAGCCTTCCCGCTCGGGTTTGCAGGACATCCAGTTTTGGAACTCTCTAGCCAACCTCAGGCGGAGAGTTCCATTGGGTTGCGTCCTTCGTTACACTCAAGTGTTCACAGACGCTTCTCTGACAGGTTGGGGAGGCTCCTCGGGTCAGGTCTATGCCAGTGGGGTCTGGAGCAGTCCGGTGCTCAGACACAAACTGGCTAGAGCTGAAGGCGATTCACAATGTCCTGCTTCACCTCTCTTCCCAACTGTCACGGTCCAACGTCCTAGTACTATCCGACAGCTCCACCGCCGTGGCGTACGTAAATCGCCAAGGTGGAGTCAGATCCCCAGCCCTTCTGAGTGTGGCAAAGAAGGCTTGGCTGTGGGCAGACTGTCACCTGCGTTCGCTCAGAGCTCAGCACGTACCGGGCGAGCTGAACGCAGTAGGGGACAGACTGTCGAGGGGGGCCGTCCAGGACGAATGGGGTCTGTCCGAGGCAGTGGCGAGCGAGATCTGGTCTCGGTTCGGTCACCCGGTTGCAGACCTCTTCGCCAGCAAGGAGAACTTCAAATGCCCTCTTTGGTTCTCCCTCAGGGCTTCGGATGCCCCCCACTAGGCGTGGACGCTTTAGCCCATTCGAGGTGGCCGGTCGGTCTACTGTTCGCCTTCCCTCCTCCGCGGCTCCTTCTCCCCTTGGTTCGGAGGGCGAGGCGGGGGGGCTGAGGTTAATACTAGTAGCACCAGACTCCCCGGGGGCGCTCTGGTTCCCAGAGCTGGTGCGCATGGCGGTCGGGGCCCCGTGGGCCATCCCTTGGGGTCCCGCTGCCCTGTGTCGGGCAGGGGGGACTCTGACAGCGCCCCCGGTGCTGGGCCGGCCTCTCAAGGTGTGGCTCCTGCACGGGACGAGCTGATCGGGACTTTGGACCAGGACGTTCTCCACACGCTGGAGAACGCCCGGGCCCCGTCAACACGCAGGTTTATGCCTCAAAGTTGGAGATTCTCCCGCTGGTGTTCAGACAGGTCCTTGGACCCCAGCTCTTGTTGGTCTCCGCTATCCTGTCTTTCCTGCAACATTGCTGGACAACTGGTGGACTTTGGCGACACTGAGAGTGTTCGCATCAGCCATAGCGACGAGGCATGTCGGTTTTGAGGGTGCTTCGGTTCGTGCCCACCCCTTGGTGGCACGTTTCTTGCGGGGTACCTGCAGGCTTCGACCTCCTGCAAGGCCTTCCAGCCCTCACTGGGATCTCCAGTTGGTACTGGACTCTCTCACAGGCCCGACCTTCGAGCCTCTTGACCAAGTCCCACTGGGTATCTTGTCTTCAAGGTTTCGCTCCTTCTAGCACTAACAACCACAAAGAGAGCAAGTGAGCTTTGTGCCCTCTCCATTAGCCCTGAGTGTCTTTCCTTGGCGTCGAGGAGTCTTCGGTGTCTTTGCGTCCTAGCACAGCGTTCGGCCCAAAGATTCTGGCCATTATCCGGGCCTACCGAGCAACGGGTGGATCCGCTCCTAGCGGTCTGAGGGCACATTCCACCCGTGGTGTGGCAGCCTCAGTGGCTCTTTTGCGGGGTGTGGCAGCAAAGGATATCTGCTCAGCTGCTTCTTGGGCATCCACGTCTACCTTGCTAAGGCCTATCTCTTCGACATGACGGCGGGATCAGTAGCTCATACGGTTTTGAGCGCTGCTGTGCCCCCCCCCTCGAGGCCCACGGCTCCAGTGGACTTGGATTATGGGCCGGCGGGGCCCTAGCGATGCTGCTTCAGGAGCGGCGTCCAGCTGGGGGTACATTTATCCCGTCAGGCTTCGCCTTTTTGGGTAAACCAATAGCGAAGCCGTTAGAGGGCGGAGCACCAATGACGTAGAACCCCTGAGTTATCTATCATAACCTCAGGTTCCACGAGTTGGTGCGAAGCCCTCTAACCTCGTCGCCCAGCGGCCGCCCTTCTCACTGAGTTTTCAGTTGGAGAAAGTGCGGCGGGTGCTTCCTGCCTTTATAGGAAGTGGACTGCCCCCTGCTGGGTGGCGAGTTCATTAAGCTTTCTCAGAGACGAGGCGGTGCCTCAGGGTAAACCAATAGCGAAGCCGTTAGAGGGCTTCGCACCAACTCGTAGAACCTGAGGTTATGATAGATAACTCAGGGGTTTCATCCGGTTCATGACACAACTCCTCGTGCTTGAGACTTGGATGAACTCTTGGAACTTTTTTTACGAGCTGGAATACCAACATACCAAAATAAACGAGGCTTTTTTCGAATCACGTAGTAAATATTCATAACTGTAGTTCTAAAGTTTAGCCGCTTGATGGCAACGTTCACTGTTTGAGTGTGTTGGTTGGCAGGGGACAGGTCATCTCGTGAGGGTCCATTTCTGGATCCAGTGTCCACAAAAGGGAACAAATGTTATCACTTTTTCCGTTCATTGAGTGTTTACATGTACACTTATTTATTGATGACCAATGGATTGATTGAGTGATCAGAAGCTGAATAAGATCGAGCTGGAATAATAATTGGCTGAACGAGAATGATAGATGGATGGATGACTTGAACTGCCTCTGTCTGACAGGATCAAGCTGTGAAACTAACATTCTCCATTCATCCACCTGTAAAGCAGGCCTGTTAACTTCTCGTCCGTAAAGAATAACTTTATAGACTTGGATTCACGTTATCTAGTGGCTAAGATAAGAACTACATTCATGAACAATTGCTCTCTGATTCAAAAAAGACTAGTTAATTTTATTGAAAACGAAGTCGCTTAATAGAACTGCTTCACCATCACTACTGGAGAATATTTCTTGTCCTTCTTAGCTAAACTATTGTGAACTAGTGCGTCAAAGTAACCCTGGATGGGAATTTTACGAGGTATCACAAGATTAAAACAAATTATTTGTCACCATCGGGGCTCCGTAGAAATGTTTAATAGGATTTGGAAATATTTTTAATGCACATTTTGAATAATTGTGCGCAAATCTCAATTTGACGTTTACTTCACCTTCTGGCAGAAGCGCGTCATCGGAACAACACGTACATGAAACATATCCATCGCAAAAGTCGCATGTAAAGAGAGACGATTTTTCTGCTTTTTTGACATTGATTGTGTTTATTTTGTTGATACTTGTGCATATTTATTTGAAAATACACATTTATTTCTAGTACTTATTAGTTAATAGAGTTATGCATTTGAAGCTGATGGTACATAAACGCGTCACGTTTGTAAGACTTTCATGCATTTCTGTCTGTTTTGAAACGATAATAACCACATATCCGGTTGTTTGTAACTATCATTGTTGTAGTTTTTCAGATTTTTAATGAATTCTTATGGCGTCATTGCCACACATCGTGTCACAAAAGTCTCACCCCAGTTTAATGACACCAGTCTTTTTGAATAAAAACTTAGTTTATTTTATTTATCAGCGCTCAAGTTTAAAAATGTAGTTTTCACATACATGCGCAGAGATTAGTTCTATTTGTAACCAAATTGGAAGTTGAATTTTGGATTGAAATAAAATATTGGCTGGAAAAAAACTATATCACAATATAAAAATAAAAGTTGACAAAATGAATCAAATAAAAATAGGAAGAAGTTTTCTTCACAAAAACGGTGCCAACTTGAAGAAAGTTCAAAAGTCGAAAACATTGGAAAGAAATTCAAAGATGTAGGAAAAAGCTTAATAAATATATATTTGTATGTAAACGTTTTGTTTTCTATAGCATTATTCATGTCCATTCCTTATCTCGTCTTATCCCCCCCACAGCGCTGAGAAGGAGCCCGTGAAGAAGAAACCTCCTCCGCGACTCTTCTGCGACATCAGCGACTGCTTCGACGTCCACGACACCGAGGACTGTCGACGCAGATGCAGCTGCCCAACCCCGTGCCTCACACCAGCTACCACATCTGCGAGGTGTTCGGCCACTGGACCGACGGCTGCAATGACGACCAGACCTTCTAGAGCCTTTCCACGCACAACAGCTGCACAGGATCGCTGCACATGATCTGGGGGCGCGCACGGCAATCAAGCAAAATCTGTACGACTCGTACCACAGTGTGTGACGTGGCAAATAGCTGAGGTCCCGTATGGTTCTCCGACCCCCGGTCTTCTTTTCCACAAGGAAGTAAAACCCTGTCATCATTTCTGCTGCAGGAAGCAGCTCTACTGCAGCAGAGTAGAGACCTTGTTTCTTAGACAGGATAATTTTTCCTGCTCCGCCACGCGTGTCCAGAGAATCCCTGAAAAACGCGGGGGTTGACCAGCAATTTGGAGCGCATAGCCCCGCCTGATTACTTCCCTCTGAGATCTGGAATGAAGTAAAACCAGGTGACTCCAAGCCGAATAATGTTCTGTCAGAACCGCAGCCCTGACGAACTTTGGGTTGTCCTCCGGCCCGCCCCCGCGAACGTCCCAGAGCGGGCCGTAGACGAAAGGGCATCACGCAAGCCGCTTCTCTATCTCTTGAATCAACAGTGCATGTACTCGAGCTGGATTCACTAGAACCCCCACTCTCATACATAAAGACGTCCTGTGTGGTACCGGTGCCGAAGACTCAACACCCTAAGGATCCCAGCTGCTACAGACCTGTGGCCTTGACATCCCACCTTATGAAGGCTCTGGAGCGGCTGGTCCTTAGATACCTGAGTCCTCTGGTGTGCTCCTCCATGGATCCGTTGGAGTTTGCCTACCAACCTGACATCGGCGTGGAGGACGCCATCATCTTCCTTCTCCACCGAGCACTTTCTCACCTGGAGTCCCCTGGAAGCACTGTGAGGATCCTTTTCCTAAGGGAGGAAGTGTCTGGGAGGAGGATACAGAGCAAGCTGGCCTCCATGAGGAAGAACTTATCTCACCCTCTCCAGCACACACTGAGGGCATTGAGGAGCTACATCAGTGATAGGATGCTCCATCTCAGGTGTGTGAGGGAGAGGTACCGCAGGTCCCTCCTCCCTGCTGCCATCAGACTCCAAAACAAGAACACAGCAAGATAAATATTTAACAGCACCTCTTCTTGTTATTTTTGTAAATATGTTGTGTATATATAATATGGTGCAGATTTCTATTTTATTCTATTTAAATTTTTTTTCTTTCATTTTATTTTATTTCTGGGTGTTTTATTTGTTGTATATTGCTCTGCAAAAAGTTCTCTTTTATCTCTTCCATTATTTATTTTATTACTCTTTTTCTACCCTTCCCCCCCGTTCATTTCAATGGGGAAACTCTTCAACTAAACTTTCAACTCCTTCCACTGTAACCTACTACTTCTACTACTAATTCCACTACTACTAATTCCACTACTACTACTTCTACTACTACTACTTCCACTACTACTAATTCCACTACTACTACTTCCACAACTACTACTTCCTCTACTACTTCCACTACTACTACTTCCACTACTAAATTCACTACTACTCCCACAACTACTAATTCCACTACTTCTACTTCAATTACTACATTCACTACTACTCCCACAACTACTAATTCCACTACTTCTACTACTACTACTTCCACTACTACCACTTTCACTATTACTAATTAAACTACTACTAATTCAACTACTACTACTTCCACTACTACTTATTACACTACTACTAAATCAACTACTACTAATTTACACTACTACTACTTCCACAACTACTAATTCCACGACTACTTCCACTAATTCTAATTTCACTAATACTTCCACTACTACTAATTCCTCTACTACTTCCACTACTACTACTTCCACTACAACTACTTCCACTATTACTAATTAAACTACTACTAATTCAACTACTACTACTTCCACTACTACTTATTCCACTACTACTAAATCAACTACTACTAATTTCCACTACTACTAAATCAACTACTACTAATTCCACTACTACTTCCACTACTACTAATTCCACTACTACTAATCCAACCACTTCTTCCACTACCAGTTCCACTTCTACTAATTCCACTACTACCACTTCCGGTACTACCAATTGTGTGAATGCTGCTCAGCATTCACACTGCATTTTCGTCCGGAGATGCACCCTTTTCTAGTTACTTTATAAAGTTGTCCCCCGTCTGAAATCTCGGCGAACGAGAGCAGAGTCTATTATGACCTAATATTGGCTTCACTCTTCATTCCTGGATCGATGACACACAGTGTCAAACGTCAATGTTTGACCAATCACAGCAGAGTAGGTGTGGTTATGCTAAACAAGATTTCATCTCCAAAAAACAGTTATCAGTGGGCGGGGCTTAAGAACATTTTCTAATGTAAATATTTCAATATTTAAGTATGAGGTCCTGAGCACTCTGGAGAAGGTACCATAGCATGATGCTGCCCCAACCATAGCATGATGCTGCCCCCACCATAGCATGATGCTGTCCCCACCATAGCATGATGCTGCCACCGCCATAGTATGATGCTGCCCCCACCATAGCATGATGCTGCCCCCGCCATAGCATGATGCTGCCACCGCCATAGCATGATGCTGCCCCCGCCATAGCATGATGCTGCCCCCGCCATAGCATGATGCTGCCACCGCCATATCATGATGCTGCCACCGCCATAGCATGATGCTGCCCCCACCATAGCATGATGCTGCCCCCGCCATAGCATGATGCTGCCACCGCCATAGCATGATGCTGCCACCGCCATAGCATGATGCTGCCAACGCCATAGCATGATACTGCCACCGCCATAGCATGATGCTGCCACCGCCATAGCATGATGCTGCCACCGCCATAGCATGATGCTGCCCCCGCCATAGCATGATGCTGCCTCCACCATAGCATGATGCTGCCAACACCATAGCATGATGCTGCCACCACCATAGCATGATGCTGCCCCCACCATAGCATGATGCTGCCTCCACCATAGCATGATGCTGCCACCACCATAGCATGATGCTGCCAACACCATAGCATGATGCTGCCACCGCCATAGCATGATGCTGCCACCGCCAAAGCATGATGCTGCCTATACCATAGCATGATGCTGCCTATACCATAGCATGATGCTGCCAACACCATAGCATGATGCTGCCACCGCAAAAGCATGATGCTGCCCCCCCCATAGCATGATGCTGCCTATACCATAGCATGATGCTGCCACCACCATAGCATGATGCTGCCACCGCCATAGCATGATGCTGCCCCCGCCATAGCATGATGCTGCCTCCACCATAGCATGATGCTGCCAACACCATAGCATCATGCTGCCACCACCATAGCATGATGCTGCCCCCACCATAGCATGATGCTGCCCCCACCATAGCATGATGCTGCCTCCACCATAGCATGATGCTGCCAACACCATAGCATGATGCTGCCAACACCATAGCATCATGCTGCCACCACCATAGCATGATGCTGACCCCACCATAGCATGATGCTGCCCCCACCATAGCATGATGCTGCCTCCACCATAGCATGATGCTGCCAACACCATAGCATGATGCTGCCACCACCATAGCATGATGCTGCCCCCGCCATAGCATGATGCTGCCCCCACCATAGCATGATGCTGCCACCGCCATAGCATGATGCTGCCCCCACCATAGCATGATGCTGCCAACACCATGTTCACTGTTGGGATAGTGTTGGGCAGGTGATGAGCAGTGCCTGGTTTTCTCCACACATACCTCTTAGTATTGAGGCCAAAGAGTTCAATCTTGGTCTCATCAGATCAGAGAATTTTATTTTTGGGAGTCCTACACATGTTTTTTGACAAACTCTATGCAGGCTTTCATATGTCTTACACTGAAGAGAGGGTTCCATGAAGCCCTGATTGGTGGAGGGCTACATTTGTCTGGAGTTCTGGTCATCCCAAACCTCTTCCATTTAAGGACTAAGGACTAAGTTAAGGACCTTGAGTGCTGCAGAAATTCTTCTGTAACCTTGACCAGATCTGTGTCACAGTTCTGTCTCTGACCTCTTCTGGCAGCTCCTTCAACCTGATGACTCTTATTCACTCTGACATATATTGTGAGCTGTAAGGTCTTCTATAGACAGGTGTGTTTCCTGATCAAGTCAAGTTTCATTAAACACAGCTGGACTCAATGAAGGAGAAGAACCTTCTCAAGGAGGATCAGAAGAAATGGACAACACATGAGTTAAATATATGAGTTTCACAGCAAAGGGTCTGAATACTTATGGACATGTGATATTTCAGTTCAATGAACTTAGATGATTTTAACGAATGGCTGCAATGAAACAAAGAGTGAGAAATCGAAAGGGGTCCGATTGCTTTCCATACCCGCTGTATATAAGAGCTTTTTTGGTAAACCATGTGACCTGGAACAAAAGAGGTTTCATTTCCCCATTTGTTGTCATGCTTTTGTCTGTGGTTCATGTCCACGAAAATAAAAAAAAGCTCATTACAGGGAAGTGATCAGCAGGAAGTATTGAACAGAAAAGAAGAAGCTCAGAAGCTCGACTAGTTTCTCTGAATGTGACTCGTCACGTGCAACTCAAAACTCTGCCACTCCCTCTTTTTTTCCTGAGATTTTTTTTCAACTTCCCTGACATGAGGACTGTTTTTTTTTATATATATCATGAACTTGTCCGAAAACATCATCAACGTGGCTCCAAACCTAACACACATTATTACTTTCTGAGGGAAATTGTATTATTGACTATAAAAAAGTGTAAATAAATAAATATTTTGCATTTTTAAGCAATTTGTACAAGTTTCTATTGTCTCACACTTGAACTCAATGAAAATAACACACACATATATATATATATATATATATATATATATATATATATATATATATATATATATATAACAAGATACAAATGTTTTAAGGATGTTTAAAAAAAAGATAAGTACTGAGAAAAGATTCCCTGAGTTACTTAAGTATCTCGAAAGAAAGTCCAGACATGATTCTGTTATATTGGGCAACTGTTGCTCAAGTTTTTCTTCAGACAAACAATTGTGTTCCTTGTGACTATTAACAATATATTAATAGACCTGATGAGCAAGTAGAGGAAGTACATGAAAGTAAAACTACTGATGCAGAAATCCCAAAGGTCACATGATTAGACCTAATAAAGAAGAAGTCGGCGCCAGTCGTTCGTCTCTCAGTTTCCTCCGATAAAGTTCGACAATGAAGGCAGCAGGCGCTCTTCTGCCACTGCTGCTGGCTCACGCCTGCGTCTCGGTTCCCATCCGTCGTCCGACCAACTGGCTGAGACAATGTCGGGCGTCCGGCAACGTCTCCGTCACCGCCCTGGAGGTGCTGCCCGGGGGCGGCTGGGACAACCTGAGGAACATCGACATGGGACGGGTCATGAACCTCACCTACTCCCAGTGCCAGACCACCGAGGACGGGGTCTACCTGATCCCCGACGAGGTGTTCGTCATTCCCGACAAAGAGACGGGACTGGAGAGCAGCTCCGAGATCATCAAGTCCTGGCAGGAGCAGAAGAGCTCGACGTCCTTCTCCATCAACGCAGATGTTTCCTTCCTTTCCCTGATGAACGGCAAGTTCTCGGTGGAGAACCAGAGGATGAAGACTCACCAGGTCCAGGAGTCTTCCACGGTGACCAGAGTGCAGGTGGGTTTCTTAACACAGGCCTCCTGACATTGATTAAACATCTTCAAAGTCCAGTCTGAGCGCCTGTTGCTGCCCATATGTAGACTTTTGGTGGCTCAGAGTGTGTCATAAAATTGTGTGAAGTTCAAATTTAAAATTATGATTCTGTTTTTTGTTGTTCTTACTATACACAAATATTCTAAAGTGTCATTTTGAACTGTAAAAAAACACACCTGGAATGCAATATACATGCAAGAACGTCAGTGCCATCAGAATATTGAGTGGTTGGATTTTAACATTAAAAATGTTGAATTTTTTTTAGCCTTTTAAATTCTATATGTTTCAAATGAAAGCCCTTTTGAATTCAACATGACAATGTTGGTTCCACCAGACAATATCCAAAGAGATCTCAACTACTTGAACTTTCAGGCAAATATACGACGACTAGACGATCACGTGACAACTTAGAAGCGCTGACGCGTTAAAGTATTTTCCTGATAATGTGTCAACTTCGTCTTGTGTGATGCTACGTCTACCATATATTCATTACTGTGCAGAGGTCTGGGGAAAATTTACAACACAATCACTATCCATACTTCAGAAAAGAGCCATACGAATAATCCATCATTCCGGTTACAGAGATCACACAAATTCATATATTCAAATCGAAAACCTTCAAATTCGTGGACCTGGTTCACTAAAAAACAGCACAAACCATGTACAAAGCAACAAACAATGTACTGCATGAAAACATTCAAAGTTTTTGTGTTTCTGTTTGTGGAGTGAGTTTGTGGAACAGGCTGGACGAGGAGCTCAAGTAATGTCCAAGCATTTTTTTTAAAAGCGGAACAAACACACGGTTTTCACCAGGTACCAGGAAGAAGAAGGTCGTTAACAATCGGGTGTTTTTGATTTACGTGTTTACTTGTTTACTCTGTTTAATGTATATATATATACTATAATTTATGTATAATGTAAATATGTAAAAAAAAAAAACATTTGGAGAAGGGGTAGGTCTAAATAAACTTGTGCTTCCGCTACTCCATATTGGACAAATGGGTTCATATCATTATTGTTTGACTATCTTTGTTTCTCTTATCTCATTGGTTTTTTTTGTTTATTGTCTGAAGTTAATCTTTTTTAATTATAGGAATTAGCCAATATTTGAATAAAACTATTCAATAACAACAAATGAAACCTTTAAATAATCGAAAAATTGAATTCAAATATTCAATAAAACAAAATGTAACCGTTTTATGTATAGAAATTATAAAATGAATTGATTAAAAAAATTAATGAGTTGATTTATATGAGACTTAAATAGATGTTGGACTCTATTTTATCATCAGTTTGTGTCTGTTTGTACAGAACTCTCTTTTCATTGAAATATTTACATTAGAAAATGTGATTAAGCTCCGCCCACAGAAGACACTATAATTTATCAATCCTGGAAGTCTCTACCTCCATGGAAACTTATTGTATAAACAAAGCGGGCATGATTACATCTGGAGAAGGAGTGAAGCCATTATTAATGGACTCCACTCTCGTAACCTCTCGTTCGCCGAGATTTCATACGGGGTACAACTTTATAAAGTATGTCTTCAAAACATTGTTGACAAATCTCAGAAATGAAGTGCAAATAAAGTTTAGGTTACACAGGTTAAGTATTAAGACTTGACAAAAAATGTGTAATGTTTATTAAAGCTAAAAAAAAAAAGATGTAAAACACAGTGACACGCATGTCATCTCTGTCCACTTCTGTTTCTGCCGCCACCTACTGTAGAGTTAGTGTAATCACAGCCTCAGCGATAACAAAATTGCATTCTGTGACATTTATAAAGCTAAATAAGCTGCAATTTTATTCTTGAAGAAATGTTTTTAAAATAACTCTAACAAAATATACAACTATACAACTAACAAAAAATGTTTTGAGGGATTCATATATACTTGAAAAATTAAACACAAAAAGGAGAGAAAAGGTAAATAAGTGTTATGTGAAAATGTAAAATAATAATAACTCAAAATACATTTGCTAGTGCATTAGAGCCATTTCTACATGATCATACTTTGACATTACGAGGGCCTCATAAATACAGTCATAGGGCCGCATGTGGCCCCCGGGCTTTGCCCAGGTCTGATCTAAATTGACAAAGTGCAGAAGAAGTGTTTCTGGCTCCCCCCACTGTTAGAATACTGTAATAGCAACAGTGTCTTGTGTCGTGGTCATCTTTTTAAAAGTACCATCTGTACTTCAGCCATGATGGAAATGAATGCAACGGAACCTTTAGCGCTTTGACACGGGTCAGAGTTTCTCTGTTGGTCATGTGTGGCCAATTTTTTTACTTTTTGACACCAAGACTTTCTATTGATACTGAACATAAGAGTCATGTATTTATTCAACTTTTATCTCCTTCACAGGTTCGTAACCGAATGTACACGGTCAAGTCTTATCCGGACTTCAACCTGGACGCTCGCTTCGCTCAGCTGGCCCAAGAAATCGGCGACGCCATCGAAAACAACCAGACGAGGAACGCTCGCTATCTCTCGGAGAAGATGGTCCTGGACTACGGCACCCACGTCATCACCAGCCTGGACGCCGGCGCCTCCCTGGTGCAGGAGGACTACCTCACCTCGTCCTACGTGTCCGACAACGTCTCGCAGAGTTCGTCGGTCAGAGCCATGGCCGGCCTGAACTTCTTCGACAAGCTCAAGTTCGAAATCAGCAGCGGGTCCACCCAGCAGAGCTCCTCGATGCAGAAGTACCAGTCCAACATCCAGTACTCCCTGACCCAGAGTCACGGCGGGGACGCCTTCTACCCGGGCATCACACTGAAGGGCTGGCAGCAGAGCACCAGGAACAACCTCGTCGCCATCGACCGCTCCGGGTTTCCTCTCCCGTACTTCATCAACGTCAACACCCTCCCCGACTTGCCTCCGCCCACCGTCAGTAAGGTGGCCCTATCGGTGGGCCGCGCCATCGAGCGCTACTACAAGATCAACACCCGGCCCGGCTGCGTGGACCCCAACTCCAACAACTACAACTTCCAGGCCAACCTGGACGACGCCTCCTGCAATGGTCCGGCCACCAACCTCAGCTTCGGCGGGGTCTACCAGGAGTGCCTCCCCCTGAGTGCGGACGCGGGGCCCCTTTGTGAAAGTCTGGCGGAAAAAAACCCGGTCGCCGGCGCCTTCGCCTGTGCCTCGCCGTACTCCCCGATCCTATTGAGGTCAGAGGACAGGCAGCAGGCGTACAGCAAGGTGGAGTGCCACGAGGAGAGGTATCGCTGCCGATTGATTTTCCACTGCACACGCCAAGTGTGTCAAGATGTCTCCCACGTCCGCACCGCTCGCGTCAAGACCTACTGGTGCTACGTTGACGGGGAAGCCCCTCAAAGCTCCGGGTATCTCTTCGGGGGCTTCTACAGCCCCAGCGCGTTGAACCCCGTCACCAACACCAAGAGCTGCCCCTCGAACTTCATGGCTCTTAAGTTCCTGTCCGACGGACAGATGATCTGCCTCAGCAGGGACTACGAGACCGCCAGCAAGGACTCCGTACCGTTCGGGGGGCTCTTCAGCTGCGATTCGGGGAACCCCCTCGCCGGTCAGCGGCATCAGTGTCCCCCGCGGTTCAGCCAACACCTCATGTCGGTCAGCGACGGCTGCGAGATCCTCTACTGCGTCCGGTCGGGGCTCTTCACCGGAGGTGGGCTTCTACCGGTTCACCTGCCGCCGTTCACCAGACCGCCGCTGGTCAGAGCGCCGGCGACCAACACCGTGATCGTGATGACGGAGGGCGAGAAGAGCTGGGTGAGGGTCGGCGACAGTAAAGCGTGGAAGCTCGCCAGACCGGAAGAGATCGCGGCCGCCGTGAAGAGGATCAACGGGAGCGAGTTTTCGGCCGGGGAGAAGACGGGCATAGCTTTCGGGGTGATGGGCCTGATGGTGCTGGTGGCGGTCGCCGCGCTCTTGGTCAAGAGGAGGAGGAGAGTGTCGACGGTGGCAGGGTACGAGGGGATACAGGGAGCAGAGGGAGATGAGCAGGAGAGGGCAAGGCTTGTGGAGAATTGAACTTGAGATATCTGTAGATACTTGAGATGCTCTGTAAGCTTCCTGTGGGTTGTGTTCAATCAACAAACTTCTTTTTATTTGTGAACTGTCCTGCTTTTATTACTTACTTACTTAAAATCATTTAAATTGTGAACTCTTGGTAGATCGCGTTATGTCGCCCTCTAGAGGATAAGCAAAGTATATCGGATCTCAACATATTTAATGCCAGGGTGACATTTTCTCGTTTTTTAAATGCTTGTGATTGTTAAATCCCTTCTGTGTGAACAAATCAAAGCTTTATCAATTAGAAATGAGTCAATCTGTTCATGTTTTATTATCTGAGCTTAAAAAAATTAAATAAACATGTTCCAATTTTTTTTCCATTGTTTGTTCTCATGGCTGTCCAGGCAGGTTTTATCGGGTAGTTTCCCATATTAAGGTGTGTTTAAGTGCCAAAAGGGGTACAGATGAGTGCCAATGATTAATGGAATATTTTGACTGGATGGAGAAAAAAAAAAGAAAAAGAAATCAAATATGTTTGTATTAATTCATTTTAACTTCATATGGTGTATGGAAAACTGAAATGGGATGATTTCCTAAGAAGAAAGAATGAACCACTAAGAACAATTAACAAAATTACATAAAGATTTTCTTTTGAATTAAGAATATATTGATAACAAAAACAACACAGATAAAATCCCTTTATTTTCCATTATAAGTTAAATTTATCAAGAGACTACTTACACTAATGAATGTATTAAATTCAATATTCTGATACATTTCTGAAGCTAACAAAAAGGGAAAGAAATGAAAGAATATCAGTATTGAAGTCTCAAAATAGAGATTTAATATGCTAGATTTAGAGATATCTTTGAACTCATGAGGACCCCGGGAACAGAAACTGGACTTCTATGTTCCCTAAACACCTTTTGATCGACTGAAAACACCAGTGAGAACAAACTTTTATTTTAAACCATTACTAAACATACAAACGGTAAGAACACATTTAAAACACATTTATACGCTCAAACATTACATGAATGTAGCAGCGGTTTCCAAGAGCCATCATTTAAACCTGACAGGAACTACGCAAGTATTGGAATTTGGTTTCTTGTCACAAACGTTGAGGAGATAATTATGAGTATGGAATGATTTTACTTCTGTCCGTCCAGATGAGTTGACTTCAGAGAAAAACCTCAGGTCGCTCTGATAATAAGTTTGGCAACAAAAAAAAGTGGATCTGTAAAATATTTCCTGCCAAGAGACTAAATAACATCTGTTTTTTTCCAATTAATTTCAATCGCTTCAGCCCATTTTCCATTTAAAGAAAGGCACAGTTACCGTTTGAATCGGAGGTGAACGACCTGCAAACAATGAACTGGACAGGAACATCTGAGGGTTACAGTAGCTTGGCGTCAGTGTGGCTTCAGTCAGAACGATCAGGTTTCTCCGGAACGAGACGTCCTTGTTCTCATCAGAGTCCCAGTGAGGCTTTCAGTAAGGATGCAATGTCTTCAGGTATGCTGCCCTCCTCACCTGGAAGACAGGGTTGACTTCTTACGCCTTTACAAACATGAGGTTCACGTACATTTCTTCCACACGCAAAGTTCATAGCAGCAGAAAAACTGTCGGCGTCTCATCTCTGCCGCCCTCCAGAGGCTCGTAAAGGTATCTTACCCTCTTCGGCGGCCGTCATGTCCTGCTCCAGTTTGAGTTTCCTCTGGCCGATCTGCAGCATGGCGTCCTCGATGGTGCCTTTACTGATCAGCTTCATGATTCGGACGGTCCTGACACATTCAGGCACAGTTAGGAACCGTTTCTCCCAGACTTTAAAGCGACTAAAATCCATCTACCTGGTTTGACCAACGCGGTGACACCGGTCCTCCGCCTGCTTGTCGTTGTACGGGTTGCAGTCGATGTCGTGCAAGATGACGACGTTGGCCGAGGTGAGGTTGATGCCCAGACCGCCGGCCCTCGTGGACAACAGGAAGACAAAGATGTCTTCGTTGGTGTTGTACTCGTCGATCAACACGATCCTGCGAGATTGGAGAACGGCTGTGACTTTTCCCATCCACGTTGTTAGCCGACCACTAACGTTAGCTTACCTGTCGGCTATTGGCGTGGATCCGTCCAGTCTGATGAAACGGTGTTTGTGATGTTTGAGAAAAATCTCTATGATGTCCAGCATCATCGTGAACTGACTGAACAGAACCACTCGACTTCCCTGCAAGAGCAGACGACACCGGTCAGAGAGAGGCTTCATTGATGCGCAGCATCGAAGGCTTTGAGAAAGTACCTCCTCTTTGAGTGAAGCCAGCAGTCCAGAGAGGTACTTGAACTTCCCGGAGTCCAGCAGCAGCTTGTTCTCCAGCTGGTACGAGCCGATGGAAGGATATTGCCGACACAGACGATGCAGGTCGAAGTCTGACAGCACCTCCATGTCTTCCTGAATCAACGAAGCTTCTGCATCATGGTGAGTGGGTTCCTAAAACAGAAATACAGGGTTAAAGACGCAGCTTAAATGGCCTATATTGTTAAAAATGGACCGATTTAATGGTGTAACACCATGGCATACATTTAAAGAGATAATAATTTATGTAAAATAAATAATATTGCGTTACATTTATCTTTATGAGGATATTTATGTAGCATAGTTTTTATAATTATGTGCCTATAGAGACCTTTTAGTGCATGATAAGAGCTAATATACATTCTGCATTTATATGGACAATTGTATAGAAATATTGGGCAGTATTTTGCTACAAACTGAGGAATAGTAAAAAAGGGGATACTCTTTTTTTTCATACTATGGTGTTCTGATTATTTGGTTTAATGTTTAGGTTATATTTAATTCTTCCTTTTGTATGTACAAAAAGTGCAAAAGAGTGATTTCACGATTGAGTCATTGATGTGTGTAGAGGTTTATATCTCTTAATTAAATCAAGTCAAGTTAAAAACAGCATCAAATAATAAATACCATACGCTTTGTGACTCTGGTCTGGAAAAGCGCTATATAAATACAAATTACTTACTTACCATTTTGATGATATTAAATATTAACTTACATTCTTGTTATGACTATAGTTAAATCGAATAAAATGTCACTGCAAAATTCACTTTGCTGTAGCTAATAAGAGCTAACCTCCCATTAAAAGGATAATATGCAAGTTCAGAAATGTTGTTTCTGGCAACCCCTTGTGTCAGAAAAGTGTAACTGCACTCACGGAAAAAATAAAATCAACCATTGCAGAAAATATGAGGAAAAAGTTACTAGAATTCCTCACTTTGTGTGCAGGACAAACCTTCAGCATGAGTTTACTCATTTCTTTCAGCTTCTCCGTAGTGTAGTATTGTCTGTGCAGCAGCGGGTGGTTGGCCATTTTCCTCAACTGCATCATCACGTTACACAACTCGCGCTCTGTGAAGAGAATTCACTTGAATCAAGAGATCCTACGAAAATGAACTGAAGTACAGACGGAGCAGAAGACGTACTCTCGCCTGTTGCCGAGGATTTCATTTTCTTAAACAGGTTTTCGTACAGAACCTGCTGCTTCTTGCTCATGGAGCAAAAATTAATCTTCTCCTCTTTGGCTGGAAGCTGCTTGAGGACCTGGAAGAAAAACAAACATAATGTTTGCTCATTAAAAAAAAAACACAATTGATTTTCACCGACTATTTTCTAAGTGAAATCTCCACATGCTCTCACCTCACTCTTGACTCTTCTGAGGATGAAGGGTTTCATGATGAGTTTGGCCTGAGAAATGCGGGCCCTCTCGAACGGACTCTCGTTCTGTGCTTTCTACAACCAAACATGACGAAATGTAACACATGGAGAGATAAATAAAACCAATAAATCATCAACGTTCAGTTTATTCCGACATTGACATGTTAAATCTAGTGCATTCAAATATAAAGTATATAATAAATACTGTAGTTTCAGACTAAATCTACAGCTCTAGCTGTTAAAGAAGGAAAAAGATCCTGCAGTATACTTGCCATCAATAAATTCATGCATAGAAGATGGAGACGGCAGCGTAAAGTTATGACTCAACCCAAATAGGTCAAAAGATTTCAGAGGCAATAAAAGAAGATGGTTCAGACTAGACTACTTCTTATCTTGCAGTTTTCAAAGCACCAGAAAAAGCATTTATTTGATTAGAAATGTAAAAATATATCCGTGTACAATTGTTCTTTGTCAAATATCTCATAACTACATGAACATCTCCAGCCCATAAACTGATGTGACCTATGCATGTACAAATTAATGTTTCTTTCTAAATTGAGTTAGTGTGGCCGAAATTAAGAAGCCTTTAAATGACTCTACTTGAATTTTCTTCCACAATTTTTACCGTAGAAAACATTCTTGAGAGCTGCGACGTGGAGTCGGAGAACATGGAAGGCATGATGAAGTTGAGGAGAGACATCAGTTCCAGGATGTTGTTCTGAAGAGGAGTACCCGTGAGCAGCAGACGATATTTGGCCTAAATTGAAAAAAATAAATCAACACCGGCAACTGTAATAAAGTAACGTGATGATGTCGTTGCTGTGACATACATTTATGGCCATGAGGTGGCGATATCTCAGCGAGTTCATATTCTTCAGCATGTGACCTTCATCGAACACGGCGTAGATCAGACGCAGCTTACGGAACAGGCCTCGGTCGCTGTCATTCCCGATGGCCAAGTTGTATCTTCAAACACAAGAAATCAAACTTCATTTTCAGAAAAAAACTCTTCTTCCAACTTTAGGCACGTGTTCGTAGGAAACTCATGATCATTCTTTACTCTCCATCTCGAATCAAAATCTGCTTACGTGGTCACGATGACGTTGAACTCGACCTCGCCGCTGAGGATATCGTGTTTCATGTAGCGTCGTTCTTCCATCGACCCTGTGAGGAAACCATAGAGCGGGAAAATTAACTTGGAATTAAAGAACAAATATTACTTCAAGGTTATGTTAACAATCTTGTCAGTAAAGTTTGATTCCATTGAACAATCCATCAGGAGAAAAAGAAACGGTGGAAAGGGATGACAGAACTTACCGTAATAAATAAGAACTTTAAGGTTTGGGCACCACAGTTTCAGCTCTCTGACCCAGTTATCTGTGATGGAAAACAGAAATTAAATTTTTTAAGCACAAAACACAATCACCTACAGTTTAAGAGTGGACACTCGTTATACGTGTTATATACTCATAAGATAAGGACAGAAGAGAAACGCATATACAAATTGAGAAAATGGACTTTGTTTACACAACAACGACATAAATATAAATATTATTTAGAGTGCATCTGTGTGTGTTGTGTACTTTGAAAGATGTGCGCCAAATATACGAGCAATCCCTTATTTTATCTATATAGTTTTTTCTGTATATTCATTTATACGTGTACGTGTGTTAGTTTGCGTTAATGTGAAAAAATGTAATAAAACTAAAGTAAAAAAAGTAAAATTCAATAATTCATCCGTTAAGAAAGGGTGATCTAAAATGACAAATAACTTATGTTAAGTTTGATTAGTTAATAATCAAATTCGTTCTGTGATTTGTTCCCTAAAAACATCCGTCAAGCAAAGATTAAAACCTTCAAATAAGACGAGGATAAACATGTCAAGACTTAAATTCATATGAACGAGGGACAGAGGAAAGAGTTACCGAGGGTGGAGGCCGGTACAATGACGAGGTGAGGACCCTCACATCCATTCTCGTACAACTGGGCCAGAAATGCTATCGCCTGGATGGTTTTCCCCAAACCCTGAGTGAGTGGGGTGCAGACAAAAGGAGGATTATTAACTAAAAATATATATAATTAGACACACTTTACAGATATTATTGATATTAGTTTCTAAATAAAACCTAAATGAAGAAACCCAACAGTCAAATCTGACTTTGATTCAATGATGACTCGTTTTTGATCATGTAGAATAGTAATAAGTAAGTAAGTAATTTTTATTTATATTGCGCTTTTCCAGACCAGGGTCACAAAGCGCTTAAACAATCAAAACAAAGTAAATAATAAATAATAAAGTATATATTTTAAAGGTCAAGATAAAACTGATAACACAACAGGAGTTCCAGAAAATCAATATATCATTTTATATACATTTTTTATAATATATATATAATATTTAATATTTCTTTATAATATAGTTTTATATAAAATAGATAGTTTTACGAGTTAATTTCACTCATTTTCTACTCGCCCTCATGTTGACTAAAGGGTTGGGTTTATTTTGGGAGTAATTTGTTTCTTTTAAGAGTAATAGACAAAAATAGGTCTATTTTAATGTAGCACTTTAGTGGTTACATTAAAATGAACATATTGTTCAACTCTCAATTGCTCCGAAAATAATCCCTTAATCGACACGAGTAGAAAAATGAGTGAAATGTTGATTTTGGGGGCGAACCATCAGTTAAAGCGAGTTAAAGAAAAGTTACCATTTCATCAGCGAGGATGCCGCTCAGCTTGTGCTCATTGAGCAGCAGCAGCCACTTCAGGCCGATCAGCTGATAAGGTTTCAACTCTAACCTGAAAGTCACAGGGTTGGAGGACGAATATTAGGATCTATGGACCTTGTCTCAGAGCGAGTGTGTGAGAACGAGCGTCACTCACTCGCTGTTCAGAATGGAAGGCTGCTCTATGGATCCTGAGCCGCTGTCCATCACGGCGGTGACTCGTTTGACCATGAGCGAAGAAATCTTCTCGCATTTGGACATCAGCCCGAGCACCACGTTTCGCTCCTTGAGGAAGACTTTGCATCCGTCCAACAAGTTTCCTGAGAGTCCACTTCGTCTGTCAAAGCTGTTCACCTGCGGAGAAGAAGAAAGTAGTTCGCCTTCGATCAAACATCTGCGGTTTGAAGTCATGATGCAGAAATAAACCGTCTGATCAAACTCATTGATCGTCACATCTCTCACCATGGTCTCCCAGTCCGGGAACGGCCTTAACTCCATAATCTTCTGGGCTTTTTTCGTGGAGCATCCGGTGATCAGACACAGCTCATCTAAAGCGGCTTTTTGGAAGAAAGTGAAAACCTCCTTCTTCTTGTCACTCATGCCGGCCACGGCGTCCAAATCGTCGTCATCCGAGCTCTCGAACTCGCTGCTGACGGCCTCGTCCTCCTCCTCGTCTTCTTCTCCCTCGGAGTCGATCTGTTCGTCGCTCGCTCGCGCGTTCCTTATCCTCTCCGCCGCTTGTTTCCGAGCGGCGCCGGTCTCGCTGACGGACTTGGACACGGGTGCCGGTGCCGAAGAGGTAGATGGTTTTTGGGAAGAGGACGTTTGGGTTTTGGATGCTGGAGCTGAACCTTTGCTGATCCAGGCCGACAGAGTGGAAGAGTTTCCTTGGTAAACCGGCTGATCGCAATCGTCCGACTCGGAGCCGTTCTCATCCTCGGAGTCGGCCGTGATTCCCCCGTCAGAGTCGCTGATGACCACCGAGTCGCCGGAGGTCTGACTGCTTTTCTTTTTACTGGGTTTCTTGCTTTCCGTCTCGTCAGCACTGAAGCTGGAATTTTCTGAAATGAATAAAAATATCATTTTTTATCTCGATATCAAAGATCCAAATGCATAAAGAATCTAACGAATATATTTTGAAAAAAATGTGTCCGACATTCCTTGAAAATGAATAAAATACAAAAGAGTGAGTCACCTGGGTCAGAGAACATTTGTAGAACCTGAAGAGAATCCTCAACATTCCAGTTGTGTTCTTTCAAAACCTGCCTCAGCTCCTGCACAACAGACATCAGAATTTAAATCAATAAAGAAATATATATAAAAACATTTTACTTTATTTCCTTTATTTGTTTAATGTTTTACATTCAGTGTATCTGTAAAGAATAAATTCCAAATGAACATTAGTATTGTAAATAACTTAATAAAACCAAAAAATAAATGTTATTAGAATAACAAAATGTACTAAGAAAGATCAGTAGGTGTGTTAAAAAATAAAAGAATAATCCAATTTTGATAAAAAAAATTTAAAACCAGGGAAGAATTCTCACTTCCTTGTCTTGGTCGGGAAACTTTCTCTGCAGTCTTCGGACCATCGACTCCTGCTTCTCCCAGCTGGGCTCATCTTCATCACCGTCACCACCTTCACCATCATCTTCTTCCGAGCCCTTAAAACGTCAAGTGAAATTATTAGACCTGGAACTAAAACAATAAAAATCCTTTCACATTATGTTTCCGTTTCTCACCAACAAAGGTTTCCTCTTTTTCGAAGGTTGCACACTTTCTTGAGAACTGCCTGATTCATCCTGCTTTCTCTTGGTCCCTCCATCTGCTCAGGAGAGAAACAAATCTTTGTTGAAATGTAGTTTATGAGATGATCATGAATCCACCAGTCTTGGACTAAGATTTCCGAATAACTTCTAGGATTATCTATTTACATTTTTATGCTCCAATCATCAGGATTCTAAATATATTCCTTAAACCAATTCATCTTTTATCAACGTTATATTTTAACTTCAGAAAATGTCATCATACACAAATCTTTAATTACTAATACTAGTTAGTAGCAAAGATCCTTTTTTATATCAAATATTTAGTAATAATAATAACATTATTTTCTTGTTTTATAAATATGTCGAGTTTTCTTTCGACGTAGAGTTCTAGGAGTAGAAGATTAATTTAAAAATGTAGTTGATATTAGATCAAATTAAATAGTACTTAAAGGAGTTATTAACACAGAATAATTGTGATATAAAAACTGACCTTTCGATGCAAACTGTGTCATGCACACAGCAACGGCTCCTTCAAAAGTGCTTGTACTCTCTACGACCTGTCGAGAAACAATTCAGTTCAGTATATTTTAATAAACAAAAACTTTTATTTACGCAAAAACATGACTGAAGACGACTGAATACAAGAAGGTCA
Organism: Callionymus lyra; assembly: GCF_982586985.1. Classification (NCBI taxonomy): domain Eukaryota; kingdom Metazoa; phylum Chordata; class Actinopteri; order Syngnathiformes; family Callionymidae; genus Callionymus; species Callionymus lyra. Next base: position 10,252,187 of record NC_141818.1, on the reverse strand, counting down.
GGATAACAGATTAGCGTCAGGAGATAAGAACAACATGTCACTGTGCTCATGTGACATTGGGAAGTAACATTTTTTTCCCCATCATGTCATTATAAATGCTCTACAATTATTGAGCCAAAAACACAACATTTAAAGATATTTCCTGAAAACATTTGTTAAAAAGAGAAAAGGAATCTCCCGGCTTTAAATTAGTTTGTTTTTGATGAGGAGGTTTCTGACTATTTCAATGTTTGTATTTTGTAAACACTGTTGTGATTGGACCAGACTGTAGTGGAATTTTGCTACAACATTGTTGGTGATCATTGTATGTAGATGATTGTGATAAGTAGAACAATAAGATAAATGTCAGATTTTAAATAAAAACAACTGCTTTAAGCAATGATGAGAAATCCTTTCTGGAAGGTTTCTATTGTATGCCTCATCCCAACTTGCACAAGCCGTAAATGAAGGTTCAATAAAACAACAGACTTGGATAATTTATACCATTTTAATGTTTAATGTCATTAGTTTTCTATTAGAACTGATATTGAAATGTATCCTTGTTTTCACCTTCATGACATTTGCCTTTATTATTCACAAACTAAGGTTGAACTGTATTACTTTTAAGATCCTGCATTGAAAGTGTGTGAACTGTGACCCCAAATGTTGTTCTGTTCCTACTGAACTACAGGGGTTTTCATGACCAATCGCCTATACTTGAGAGTGACACGACCCCCAACGTGAGTCGTGAACGTTTTAAAAGATATATAGTAGAACTCCATTAGAAAGGCTATGATGCACATCCTTTTTAAGATTATCTCTGCTCTTTAAATCGTGAAGACCCAGAAAATAATGCATTTCTCTGGTAACCATCACAGGTTGACAACAGAGAAGACACGGCCGAGGCTGAAGACGGACTAATCAGATCATTTATAGTCGTATCAGTAAAATGTTGATAAGAAGAGAAAACAGACACAAAACATGAACTTTGTTTCAGTTAAGAGATGGAGTCAGATGGAGCCCTTATCCAGCTATGGGGTAATGGTCATAAAGCCCCTGAAGGAGGGGGGTCCACGGACACAAGTCTGGAGGTTCTGGGCCACTCTCTGGAAGGATCTGGTGGATGCACCAGGATTTTAAAGGAGAGCGGACCGAGCGCTCGGACTTTGGCGTTTTTGAATAGTTTGAACATTTTTGAAGATTTTCTTCATTTCTAAATAATATGCATTTTTGTTAAGTACAATTACAAAAATCAAGATACATAGTTGAGGTCTTGCATGGCCTATTTTTCATCGGAAGACACTTCAATTCGTGAAGGCTTTTCTCGTTGATTCTCTGAGACTCCTGTGTTTGTCTCGGTGTTATCTTGACCTTTTAAGTATATATTTTATTGGGTATTGTTTTGATCGTTAAAGCGCTTTGTGACCCTGGTCTAGAAAAGTGCTCTATAAATATTACCAACTTACTACATAAATGTTTTGTTTTAATACCATTCCATTCCAGAACTCAGGAGAGGCAGAGGTGTGAGTTCTTCAACATACTTTGATTCACAATTTTTCCATCAATGAAGAATAATAAACACAAGATGACAAACTCTGAAGTCAAAAATCCAATGAGCTGATAAGCGCTTACCTCCAAAAGTTGGGACCTGGACACCTGTGGGAAAATCTCTTTCAGCCTGCTGACCTTTGAGTCTCCGTCTTCATCATCTGCTTTCTTAGTACTTCAATAGAAAAAAGGCAATTTAACAAAAGTAGTATTAAACGACAATCGTTCGCACACGACAAACACACTCACGTGGACTTTTTCGACGAGGATATTTTGGGCTTCGCCTCCTTCTCCTCTTCATCGGACGATCCAATCACAAAGTCATCGAAAACAACTCCTCGTGCTTGAGACTTCGATGAACTCTTGGAACTTTTCTTACGAGCTGGAAGATTAGGAGAGAGAAAGAACATTATTCATCAATCCATACATGTGTGTTAAGAACAGGAATATACTATTGATTATCTATGATAAAAATGTAGTGTAATGTATGTTGTTTGTACTGCTGATGGTTTGAAATATGAAAGTGACATGGTAGGAATGACCATGTTCAATAGATGCTGAAAACAGACATGAAAGCTGCTTTACTGCAGGTGTTCATACAGGTATGAGGACAAACAGTTGTTGTTGATATAACCAACAAATGGAAAAAAATACACAGTACACATAAGTACACATATGAGGCTAAAGTGTAGTGACGTATACAGTGAGCAAATGTGAATTAAAGCAACACATTCAAAAGGAAAAATGTTAAAATAAATAAATGCAACATTCACCTGGCTTGTTCTCCTTTTCCGATTCAGGACTTTTGGAACCACTGTCTTTCTGTTTGTTCGTCGTCGTCCCGGACTTGGTATCGAGGCGAAAGCGGTCTAAATTAAAGAGGCTCATGTTTTTATTTCAGTTTTCCTTCCTGTCAGCAAAAGGAGCCGCTCTTTGTCTGGACTTGTCACAGCCTCCACACGGCGTTAGCTTTGCATCTTAGCTTAGCATAAATGAGAGAAAATGACGTTGTCACGCGTTGACATCACCTCGTATGGGAAAAGGCAGCTTGTGGTTAATGCGCACGGATGATAATAATGTACGTTTTTGGATAAATCCTTCGATCATGAGCGCATAAAACACACAAGAGGGACGATTTCCCGCGAACAGACCGGCCCGAGCGCTAAGCGGATGCGGCTCATTGGTGAGAGGGAGTCAAGATGGTTCAAGGTGCTTTCTTTCCGCTGCTGTTTTTTTTTTTTTAGATAGTGAGCTGAGTGAGGCAAGCTAAGAAAACGAGAGAAGAGGCGAGAGGAGGGGATTTATCTTGACGGGAATATCCCTCATGAAAAAGGTTTGACGTCATCACTTCGAGTTTCATTGTCGCGTTTACGTAATAAAGAGATAAAAAAGGCTCAAACAAACACGTCAGAAATAATTTTAAAATAAAATTAAAATTAAACACATGTGTTAATACTTTTAGAATAAATTAATAAAATATATACACGTGAAACGTTGTTTTTTTTTTTCTTGCAATTAAATTAGTCATTTCGAATAAAAGTAAAGAAATGCAATTTTAAATGATCAACCATTTTTATCTCAATAATATTTACACATGAAGATTTATCAAAATTAACACATCTTTCAATTCTGTCAAAGTAAACAATTGTTTTTTGGTTACCCTTAAAATACTTATAAATACTGATAATAAAGAAGTTTTTTTCTATTAAAAGAAATATTAATGTTACTCTAAATTCAAAATCCAAGGACGCGCTGTTGAATTACAAACACCAAGATGTAAATATATAAAATAAATATTAATGAATAAGCATCTTATAAATCTTCACACCATCATCCTCAGCAAATATTACATTCACAAATAAAAAATCGCATTCCAAAATTTCATTAGCATCTTGAAAATGTATAGTGATGGTATTAGATTTATTAAAAAAGTAAAAAAGTAATGTGATTTACTCGAATAACTTGTAATCGTTGCGTTACTTTGAGTTTTCTTTGGATTTTTTCAGTTGTTGTTTTCTAAAAAGAAAATACAAACATAATCTATTAGTGTCAATAATAATAATTATAATAATGATAATAAAATTAATTAAAAAAAATAATAATGTCACTCAAAAACATACAATAATGCCAGCATGAATTGAACATTTAAAAAATGAGACATACCTTGTTGGTAGTATGAAAAAAAACAAAAAACAATGTAAAAATAAATAAAAATACCATTTTAGGAAATATTTTTATTTAAATCTTCCATGTGAACTTTTATTTTCCACTTTAATATTAGACAGATTAGATTAGATAAGAAGTGTTTTTGTTCCTCATTGGTACTCAATTATAAACTTTATTTGCAGTCTCTTACTTATCCACTAGATGTCGCATAGGAGCTAAAGTACATCTGGATTGAAGAGACAGAGACTTTGTAATACAATAAATGAACAAAGGAGGGCGCCAGATCAGCCTTTTGAAAGTGTACTTTTTGGAGAAGTAGAGATAGTAAGTAAGTAAGTAAGTAATTTTTATTTGTATAGCGCTTTTCCAGACCAGAGTCACAAAGCGCTTAAACAATCAAAACAATATTCAATAAAGTATATACTTTAAAGGGCAAAATAATACTGAGAACACAACAGGAGTTCCAGAAAATCAAGGCAAATCCTGCACAAATAAAAATGTCTTAAGATGTTTCTTGAAGGAGTCAGTAGATCATCAAACACAAAGAGAGAGAGGAAGATCGTTCCAAAGCTTAGGAGCAACAGTCTGGAAGGATTTCTCACCTCTGGTTATAATAATGTTTGGTTTCACGATCGAAAAACCCAATACATTGATCTGCTGTAGAAACAGTTTAAATTGGCAAAGATAATAAAACATTTGAACATTTTTGTTGAATATTGAAACACCTATCACATTTTCTTTGTATTATATTTGGGTTAACTTTGTTTAATGAGGAATTTCCTTAAAAAAAACAAACAGCTTTTAATGACAGCAAATGAACGATTTGCCTTTTCACAAAGGAAACGACTATTGTTCTCTTGATGAAGGAAAATAATATCATTAATTAAACTTCACTTTCTGTTCAGGATTTCAGATATGAAAACGCTAAATAGTATCAGATAACTCAACCCTGATAGAACCGCTTGTTTATAAATGGAGTTAACTTTATTTGCAATAAAAAGTAATAAATTATACAAAATATAAGAATACCGGTAAAAATAAAGAATAAATTACATCATTTTGCAACTTTTTAGCACACATCTGCAGGATATGATATTAATCATTTAAAATATTAGGCGCCACACAAGGACACCATAAAGACAGATTTAAAGCAACAGTGTAAAAGAAAAACAGTAAGACAGAAGTTAAGAGATGTACAAAAGTTAAAAAACTTATAAAAAAGGAATTACAGAGGATAATCAAGTAAAAAATGTGTTTTTTTTAGGTCTACTATAAGTTTATACTAAGCTTTATTGATATATATATATATATATATTCAAGAGTCTTTATTCTCATTATACAGTGCATGATAACAAAAAGTAGAAACTCAAAAACTCAAAGAAAAGAGGTAGTGAAGTGTGAGTATTAAGTGACAAACAGAAATTAAGTATACATGAAGGATATATATATATATAAACATGTAAACTCTTTGACCTCCAAGTTAAATACAGTGAACTTGGTGTTGGGATGTGTTTGGGTCCTCAGTGCAGCGCCATCCTGTCGCCTTACTGTCGCCCCAGCTATTGTCATGGAGACCATGTAAGATATAGTGATGCGGGTGTGTGTGTGCTCGCATGCTACCCTCGGCACAATAGGCAGACTGACGCAGAATCTGATAGGGGTCATGACCCCTCACAGCGTGATGCTCAAACTGTGGCTCCTTGCTTTCTCCTGTCTTCTTGGTCAAAGTTTTTTTTTTTTCTTCTCCTCTATATGCAAAGACTCATCTGCATGAAGGCAGACATTAGCTGTTTGTTTTTCCCTCCTTTATTGTCTCTCCCTCTACAAGACATTAAAGTCGCTGATGTGACAAAACAAATAAATCACTTGGTGAACAAGAGAAACAAGCTCGGTTCATCACTCATGTCGGTGTCAGTGAGTTGACAGAACGACATCTTCTCAATAACACGCCAGCAGAAGATGAATATTTTGTGTTTAATGCACTATTTGACACAGTAGTTGTGAACAGGAGTGAACCTATATCACACAATGTGCAGATATTCTGCAGCCATCACACATGAAATCCATTTCTGACTCACTAACAAAGTGACTCACAGACTCACTAACAAAGTGACTCACTAACAAAGTGACTCACAGACTCACTAACAGAGTGACTCACTGACTCACTAACAGAGTGACTCACTGACTCCTGCGTGTACTCGTGACTCTCTTTTACGTTGACCCGACCACTATGTCGCAGAGAACTTGTCACAGAGTCTGTCAACAGCCAGTCGCCGCGGCGCCCAACTTGGCCGAGACCCGACGGCGGCAGAGAGCACCTTGTCACCATGGTAACAGGTCTGGGATCTGACCCCCTTTTTCCCCTACACTTCAAGAAGAAACACACACATTCAAACAAGGGATGGGATGGAAGGAAGGAAGGAAGGAAGGATGAATGGATGACTGGCTGGAAGAAAGGAAGGATAGATGGATGGCTGGATGTAAGGAAGGATGGATGGATGGATGGGTAGATGGATGGGTGGATAGATAAAAGATGGATGGAGGGAAGGAGGGATGGAAGGATGTATGCATAAATGTATGGATGATGGTAAGGGGGGCAGGAGGGACAGGGGAAGGGAGGGATGAGTGGATCAATGGTGGATGGATTCATGGACAAATGGATGGATTGGTGGATGGGTGGATGGATGGATGGATGGATGGAGAGACAGAGGTAGGAATGGATGGATGGATTGATAGATTGACAGCTGGTTGGACGGAGGGATGAAGGATGGTGGGAGGGGTGAAAGGATGAAAGAAAGATAGATAGATGGATGGATGGAGGGAGTGAGAGAGGGAGGGGGGAGGAAGGGATGGATGGATCAGTGGATGAAGGAATGAAATAATGGATGGAGGGATAGATGTAGGGATAGATGGATGGACGGGTGTATGGAGAGATAGATGGATGGAGGGAGTGAGAGAGGGAGGCGGAGGACGGAATGAATGGATGAGTGTATGAAGGGATGAAATAATGGATGGAGGGATAGATGGATGGATGAATAGGTGCATGGATGGATGGATGGGTGGATGGATAGAGAGAAGGACGGATAGGGAGAAGGATGGATAGAGAGAAGGATGATAGGGAGAAGGATGGATAGAGAGAAGGATGGATAGAGAGAAGGATGGATAGAGAGAAGGATGACAGGGAGAAGGATGGATAGAGAGAAGGATGAATAGAGAGAAGGATGGATAGGGAGAAGGATGGATAGAGGGAAGGATGGATAGGGAGAAGGATGGATAGAGAGAAGGATGGTTAGAGAGAAGGATGGATAGAGTGAAGGATGGATAGGGAGAAGGATGGATAAAGAGAAGGATGGATAGGGAGAAGGATGGATAGAGAGAAGGATGGATAGAGAGAAAGATAATAGGGAGAAGGATGGATAGAGAGAAGGATGATAGGGAGAAGGATGGATAGGGAGAAGGATGGATAGAGAGAAGGATGGATAGAGAGGAGGATGATAGAGAGAAGGATGATAGGGAGAAGGATGGATAGAGAGAAGGATGGATAGAGAGAAGGATGGATAGAGAGAAGGATGGATAGAGAGAAGGATGGATCGAGAGAAGGATGGTTAGAGAGAAGGATGGATAGAGTGAAGGATGGATAGGGAGAAGGATGGATAAAGAGAAGGATGGATAGGGAGAAGGATGGATAGAGAGAAGGTTGGATAGAGAGAAGGATGGATAGAGAGAAGGATGGATAGAGAGAAGGATGGATGGAGAGAAGCTCAGGACGAAGTGTGGGATGAAAACGTTCTCTTAATGATCAGCTGTCAGATAACTCATCAAACATTAATCTGACTTCTTTTGTGCAGCTTTTGTCTCGTCATCAGTCAAGAAGCTCTGTGTGTCTGCGGAGCTGCAGCCACGGGGGAGGATTCCCAGGATGCAGGAGGTGATGTGAGGAGCAGCCATCGTCAGACACAATAATGGATCCTCCTGGCAGCCTTACAGGACATCAGTCAAACACAGCTTTGTTCCTCGTGCATTCCACTGCATTGTCTTTGTGTTCCCCGCGTTTGACCTTAACAACCTGCCGGGAATTCATGTTTCATTCCTTTCGCTGCGACATTGGATGTTTGGTCGTCAAGTTCTCTCTGAAGGAGACGCCAGGAAAGACTTGTGACTGATGCTCCAGAATATATATATATAGTCAAGAACAAACTCTGTCTTTCACTCGGATTATTTATTATGTTCTTAAAATTAATTTAGGAACCAAGTGTGTAAGAAAAATATCCATACACTGATATAACGCAGTATTATTTTTCACAGTACTATCGATATTTAACAGCATTCTATCGATTTTTTATATTCAGGCTTTCAAATTGTATTTTATTTTCGATTTTTTTTCTAGTATTGTTCATATTCCAATAAATAAAATAATTCAATTTTTTACAATTAAAATGCAAACCACAGTATTTGTTAATTTTTGCAATTAAACTTCCAGCTGGCAGCAAACATTATGTCCTCAGCAAGGAACAAAGAAATCTCTGCGATGACTGAGGACGAGAGGATACGGCAGGAGGATAGGGAGAAGGATGGATAGAGAGAAGCTCCAGCAGCTTTTAGAGCTGATGTTTCGACATATTTTGTTTTCAAAACAAATGAAAGCAGTTATGACTTCGTAGAGAGTCATGTGGTCTGTAAATTCTGAAACACCAGAGACAAGTTCTTGACAATACTAAAATACTACATATATATACTTGTTACTACAGTATCGCAATATATTAAAAGTATTTCAACATGTAGTTTATGCTCATAACAAGAGCAAGTAAGGAAATAAGTGAGTGAGTAAGTAACACAGTTAGTAAGTAAGTAAGTAAGTAAGTAAGTAAGTAAGTAAGTAAGTAAGTAAGTAAGTAAGTAAGTAAGTAAGTAAGTAAGTAAGTTAGTAAGTAAGTAAGTTAGTGAGTAAGTAAGTAAGTAAGTAAGTAAGTAAGTTAGTAAGCAAGTAAGTAAGTAAGTAAGTAAGTAAGTAAGTTAGTAAGTAAGTAAGTAAGTAAGTTAGTAAGTTAGTGAGTAAGTAAGTAAGTAAGTAAGTTAGTAAGTAAGTAAGTAAGTAAGCAAATAAGTAAATTAGTAAGTAAGTAAGTAAGTAAGTTAGTTAGTAAATAAGTAAGTAAGTAAGTTAGTAAGTTAGTAAGTAAATTAAGTAAGTAAGTTAGTTAGTAAGTAAGTAAGTAAGTTAGTAAGTAATTAAGTAAGTTAGTTAGTAAGTTAGTAAGTTAGTAAGTAAGTAGGTAAGTTAGTAAGTTAGTAAGTAAGAAAGTAAGCAAGTAAGTAAGTAAGTAAATAAGTAAGTAAGTTAGTGAGTAAGTAAGTAAGTTAGTAAGTTAGTAAGTAAATTAAGCAAATAAGTAAATTATTAAGTAAGTAAGTAAGTAAGTAATTAAGTAAGTTAGTTAGTAAGTTAGTAAGTAAGTAGGTAAGTTAGTAAGTAAATTAAGCAAATAAGTAAATTAGTAAGTAAGTAAGTAAGTAAGTGAGTAAGTAAGTAAGTAAGTAAGTAAGTTAGTAAGTAAGTAAGTAAGCAAATAAGTAAGTTAGTAAGTAAGTAAGTAAGTAAGTAAGTAAGTAAGTTAGTTAGTAAGTTAGTAAGTTAGTAAGTTAGTAAGTTAGTAAGTAAGTAGGTAAGTTAGTAAGTTAGTAAGTAAGAAAGTAAGCAAGTAAGTAAGTAAGTAAATAAGTAAGTAAGTAAGTAAGTAAGTAAGTAAGGTAGTAAGTTAGTAAGTAAGTAAGTAAGTAAGTAAGTAAGTTAGTAAGTAAGTAAGTAAGTAAGTCTCACATGTCTCACTAATGTCCTATAAAATGTTGGTTACTGCTACTTGCACCAATGATCACCATTCCTTCCACCCTGGCTGCAGTCTCCTCTTTCACCTCCCTCGTAAATAGTTTTTTGGCGTTTTGCAAAATTTAAATAAAGATAATTTTGAAAAGACAAAAACAGTAGAGGAAAACGCTTTGTTTGTGGTGTAATTCTCTAGACAGACAGACAGACGGACAGACGGACAGACGGACAGACGGACAGACGGACAGACGGACGGATGGACGGATGGACGGATGGATGGATGGATGGATGGATGGATGGATGGATGGATAAAAGATACAATAAGCAAGAGCACACGTTTTTGAATAACATACTTTAATAAGAATACAATTCAAATCGAATTCTAAACATATAGATTTGTTAATTCACAAATATACTGTATATAAAAAAATTACAATATTTACAAAAAGCAACAGTTTTTAATGTATTGCATGAATGGATTCCATCAGTTCAACTCACTATTTTCTCACACATTTTTTTCCCCCCCACATACATTCCATTCCCTCCTCCTGGCCGCGGAAGTTAACTTAAGTTAAGTGGATTCTTCCAGCAGACGAGCACCGAGGAGAGGAGGAAGCGAGCGAGGAGACAGTGAAAAGCTCGTTAGCCGAGCTTCCTAGCAGGAGTCCGGTGTGTACAACAGGGACATGTGTATGTGTGTGTGTCCTGACAGGGAGCTGGAGACGTCTGAGACGGGAGGAGTCAGCCGGGATCAGCCTCCCCTGCTGCTGGTCTCCGGTCGGGGGGTCCGTCTCCGCCGGGGAGTCCGAAGCATCTCACCGTGCGTTTGATGGGGCGGGTTAGAACGAGTGTGTGCGTGCATCGTAAATATGTGTCGCATTAGAGGGGACGGTCGGGGGCCACGGTCTGGGACCTCCTCCGGGAGGAGGGGAGGTGGGCTCCCTGACAGCCTCGGCTTGTGTTGAATAGTGGGAGAAAAAGAGCTGACGCGACGGGAGCTGATGTCTGACACGACCCCGCTCAGCAGGAGCACTGCAGGGAGCTGGCGCTGACTGAGTGTGTGTGTGTGAGTGTGTGAGTGTGTGTGTGTGTGTGTGTAGAGACGCTGAGGGAGAAAGTGAGTCAACACAAAGTAAACTACAACTTCTTCTCTCAGTGAGAAAGATGACGAGGAATCTTCTCAACCAGACCTCAGCGAAGTGGCTGTAAGATGTGGCCCCTCAAAGAGGTCAAAGGTCATGGAAAACTTCATATTTATTTTGATTTGATTAGTATTACTGTATTATAAACGTGGCTTTAGGGTTTTTTGTCCTCCACGTTGTCAGTTTTGTTATAAAACATTTAGGAAAATAGAAAAATATAAAAGGGAAAGAAAGTGATTGTAGATTATTTATCAAATAAAACATATATTAAATAATATTTTTACTTATTTATCTTGATTGTATTAGACTTTCATTTTTCTTTGGTTACCCGATTTTATTTAAGCTTTTTTTTCTTTCACTTGATGGACCCTCACAACATTAAATGTGGTCCCTGAGGAAATGTAATTTCCCACCCTAAACTCATTTCTTCCATTTTCTTTTCCCTTCCCTTCCTAGCGTATCGTGTTGCCTTCCTTGACCTTCTCACTCTTCCTCAGTGTCACTGGTGGCTCTGTGTTTGTTCACTAGTTCTGTCTTTTTACTTGGAATCAAATACATAAACACAAAACTGGATGTTGGATTTTGCGTTAAAATACTTCTTCATCTGGTATTACCTCAGCCAAGGGCATTATGTGACAATGATCTATTAGGAAAAGGTTAATAACTAGAGGACAAAAATGAAACAACAAAGATAATTAAACAAAATAAATCATGTGTAGAATGTTGGTCTGGGGGCCATATCCGGCCCTCCAAGTGATTTTATGTGGCCCGTCGGACAGTTCAAGACGAAGATAAATGTTCATGTATATATTGTGACCTATAAAGAAGCCACTGATAAATATAAGATATGAAACAGAGATGATGGACAATAAGAGTGAAACTGATGCTGAAGGAAAAGCAATTTCTTGACAATTTCAGGGATGATTTAAGATAAATTGAGCCTCAAATAGTGAACAATTCCAAAATGTCTTTCATTTTGTTCTACTGTCTACTGTCTACTTTCTATTGATCTTTCAAATGCCAAAAAATAAATGTATAAATCAAAGGAAATAATATTGGGCAAAAATCTAATCTAATCATATTTTAGTCCATTTTATTTATCATTAATTGTCCATTAAGGCTTTTATTTTGTACAGTCTTTTCCTGGGTTTCCTTTGCTTTCGTTGCTTTCTTGACAGTCGGTGAGAGCGATGCTTGGCAAGATCCACGGCTCTCGACTCTCAGGCCAATGACTGGTGCTGCATAAAGAGTCTGATCCTGGCCTGAGTCGACATTAGCACGTTTTCCGTTGACCATCGTGGATCTGGTGCCTTGCAGCCTCACTTGGTTTTTCTTGGACTTCTGGTTTTTAAAGACTTCGATTTGGACTTTGAACGCCATCTTGTGGACATGTCGTGTGTTACATTGTTTATACGACGCTATATAAAACTGAAGCTACAACTTGAGGAAAAAAAAAAGTTTTTGCACGGTCGGAAGCGTTAATTTCTAAAACAAAATGTCGCCTCAGTAATGCATCAAGTCAGCTTTCTACAATTACCGCTCTCTGGTCTCATTCCCTCATTTGCATCGTAAGCTCTCCTTGAATCCTCGCTCGTCTCTCCGTCACATACACACCTCCACCTCTTTCTATTCAGCGTCTCTCCTCTCCGCTGCCTTCCATCGGTCTCTGATAAGTACCCACAAAGCTCCCACTGTCTTCGGTGACCCTCTATTCTTCCCTTGTCCCCCCCGTCTCAGTCCCTCCTTCCCTCGCTGTCCCGGGGCAGCCAAGCGTTCGGTTAAAAGGAGTGGATATTTATCTTTTGCACACCCGCCTAACCTTCTTTATATTCATCTGTCCGTTCTTACTTTATTAACTCTTGTCCGCTCTCTTTAATCAGATTCTGACTCCAAATTGTGTTGGCTATCTTTCCTCACACCCTCACTTTTACTCTTGACTTTCGCCCCCAAAACAAAATCCTTCCTAGGATTATCATGACCTTGTCCACCCACCTGAAGTCATGATTTATCTTGACCTTTAGGACCGGTGACAGGATGATGTAAAGCCTTTGGCCGGAGAGCATGCGTTGGAGGAGTGGGAACTCTGGTTTGGAACCAAAGACCACTTTGCTACTGAGCACCTCTTATTGCGCTTTTTTTGACTCAACTCAACTCTTCTCTGTTGTGCTTCCACGGCCCTGGTTGGGTCTGTAATTACACAATGTGCGAAACAGCTTCACATACGCGACACAATTTACCTTTTTATTATTGCTCCTTTAGAAATCCTTATGGAAGTGTTCAAAGTCCACCATGCACGAAAAGATTTGGACCTTGTCTGTGGACCACAGAACAACTTTTCGTCCTCTTGGAACCAAAAGAGTAGTAAAACCGGTACTAGAAATAGCATCTGCTTCGACGTACCGTCCTGGTGAAAATGGAGCACAAACTTGATATCAGTCGAGTCGAATAAAACAAGTCTAAAAGACAAGCCAGAGGAAAAGGGCCATGATTTCAAAATAGAAGTTCAGGGTCCTAGCCCGGTATCTGATGGCTCAACATGTCTGTAGAGACCATTTTAAACCCGTAGAAGATCCTCAAAAACAGTCCACTTTTATATGTAACAGGAAACTACAGGCAATCCACACAGAGGTAGATTGGCAACCTGTGGAAATTGTCCGTCAGTATAAGTGTGTTTGAATGGTTGTATTTTTCTCTGTGCTTTTCAAGAATTGGCATCATGTTCAGGGTGTCCCCCGCCTATTACCCGAAGAAACTGGAATAGGCTCAAAAAGAACCCCCGCCACCCCCATAAGGGAACAAGTGGTAGAAAAAAGAATGAACAAATAAATTAAACTGACCAATTCACCATCAACAAACATCGAATAGAAAGAAAAAAATCTATGTTTTTTCTGTTGAATGTGTTTTTGAGTAGTACCCCAACATCCTTCCTAAGGTATTCTTGACCAATGTTGCTATCTGGTAAATACGTACTAAAGGTTGTTAAAGAGTTGATTCACCCATAATTCCAATTTCAGTAATTTTCTACTCTATATGGAGTTGGGATTATTTTCAAAGTAATACCTTCCTTTTTAGAGTTATAGGCAGAAATACACAGACAGAAAACTCACCGGGTAAATTTCGTGAGAGCTTCCAGTCTACTGTTTACACTGGGAGCTCTCGCTAGTATTACTCTGAAAATAATCCCAACCCTTAGTCGACCTGAGGGTGAGTAGAAAATGAGTGAAATTTGAATTTGAACTATTGCTTGTAAATCTTAACCAAAACTAATCTAAAATATTACAAAGACATCAACAAAGGTTATATAAAGACTCTTTTTTTTGCACCATTTTTTGATTAAATTATTGTTTTCCAGGAATAGTGGAAAAACTAACAGTTTAAAAAAAACCCCGGATTTATTCATTGATCAATTCCAGGTCCAAGTTTTGAAAAGTTAAGTAAAAAACTTTACCATGCTTCTTTCCAAGAAAATTACATCCAGTTCATAAATCAAATGATTTTTAATTTGGTGGGTCTTAAAGCATAGATTGTGATTTCCTGTTTTCAAAATAAAAGTGAAACACGCCCTGAATCTCTAACCAATAATAAATCCTGTTTGTCAGTACTAAGGGTATCATAGCTAATCCTCTGTTGGAGATTTTTAAAAATACAACCAGATCACTGGGTCATATATAAACAACCCCGACTGTCATGTGAACACTGGTTGATATTCTCCCCTCCTCTGTTCTTGGCTTTACTCCCCCTCTGCCCTTTCATCCGAGTCCACATCTGTCAATCAGCGAGTCAGCGGGTCAGTCAGCCTGTCTGCCGAGCTCAGCCCTAAAAGTTTGAATAGTACTAATGGCTCTTGTTAGCTACTTAACCGGCTCTTGAGCCGTCTTCCTCTCCTGCTTAGCATGAATGGACCAACCCTAATGGCGCTTGTTTGCCACTCCACTGCTCTCCCTTATCCTGCGACGGTTTTATCTGGGCTGATCAGTGTACCTGCAGATAAGTCTCGGTGTGGGTGTGCGGTATCCTCTTCCTTCGAGCCCTTATCCGGCCGGATCAGTGTACCCCGCCAGAGGAGGTCATGTTTTCATTCGGGCCAAATCGGCTTCGCTCGGATGATAAGAAAAAATTTGTGCGGGTGGAAATCAGAGAGGACGAGTTGATGGAGGAGGAAGATTGAGGAGGAAAAAAAGAAGAATCATTTGTGTTTGTAACTTAAGACGCACCTGGGTCTTAAGTTTGACACTTGTTGTTTATCAATCAAGATAGTGTATTGGTAGCTAAGAACACACAATCGATCGCACTGGCTGGAAAAAATAACAAACAGGAATAGCTTGTGCCTTGCATGGCTGTAAGTATATCAACAAATTCAATGGTTTCTATAGAAAAATCCACTGCTTTCTTATGGTTTGTAGGAAAATCAAAGGTCATAATGACTGTTAGCTTTTACAAACTGCAAGATCAACATAAAACAACATGTACAAAACCATGAGCTTGGTGCTATTCTGACAAAATAAAATCATAAATACAATTTTTTTTTAAATCGCAACGTGAAGTTTTTTTGTACTTCTTTATGTTGATCATTCAGTAGTAGAATTTACAAATATATTTGTCATCCTATGAAAAGAATTTGTCGTTTTTAATTGTACCCAAGAACATTGAAAGAGGTTTAAAATATATATTTTTAATTACTCTAAATTAATGGTCAAAGCATTATTATTATTATTATTAAATCACCTTTTTTAATTCATTTTAATCTATGATTGATTTAAAAAATGGGAAGAAAAAAAAACGTCTTTAATAAAGATTTTACATCCTTGATGAAGTAAAAATGTTTTTTATTAATAAATTTAAACCAAAAATAATTTAAATTAATCCAATTTTCTCTATTCCAAGATCATCAAATGTCTTGCTCGGCTCCACAATCAGAGGTCCAAAATGTTTTCTTTTAATGACGAAAAAAACCCTAAAACAAATATTGTTCGTGACAAAATGGTTGTAGCTCAGTGGTTGTGACTCCTCTCATCAGCATTCACAGCTTCTCTCCAAAGCTTCCCACTCCAGGAGCCTCAAATCGAATCACCTCCCGCCACAGAGCCGGAGCCGCTGCAACAGTCCGGCTGCAGCTCCGTAATTGACGTGTTATTGCCTCAAATCTCCTTTATTGCACGGAGGCAAATGTGCGCCGATTCAATTGTGTCCACGGCTAATCCAATACGTCTCTAGTCTCTCTTCTTTAACTCGGCATTTTTCATCTTTCAAAACAAGATGACAGTGTTTTAATTTTCATCCTCCTCTTTTTCTTCCCCAATCTGGCTCACGGTGTGGGGTGCGCGTTATGGGGCAGGACATATGTAGGTGCTGGTTATTGTCACGGCTTTATGTGGGGGAAAATAAAAAGGCTTTTTATTTCAGATGTGATTAAGGGGCGTAGCTTTCCACGGAGGCACCTCTTCTATCGGATCACCGTGGCTGGGATCTGTGGATGGCCGACGGTTTAGTCAAACTAACTCAGTAACTCGTGATGATGACTATGTGGGTCAATGTCAGCAGTGGTGAACAAAAGGTTTTAAATTACATAAAGATTAACAAAATAGTTGATCCAGAATGGCAAGAACTATTTTAAACACTCCAAATTGTACTACTGTCTTAAATCTAACACATGGGTGAGAAAATACAATTTTAAAGTTTAATTTTGTTTTAGTCATTTGTGTCACAAAAATGATGTAATAGCATTAATTGTTTTCTTCTCCCCTTTATCCTTCTAAGTCAGGTGGTCAGTGGAAGGAACCGGGTCCACTCTCTTGAGGAAAGAATGTGTGTGTGTGTGTGTGTTTGACCCAACCCCAGGTCTTTGGGTCAGAGTTCCTGACACACACTCACACCCCAGCAGGGCGACAAACTAATTAACTCCGACTGTGATTGACAGACAGTTCATTATGCCGTCACAAACACACAATCACAAAGAAACACACACTAAGGCGTTCCCGTTCCATCAACTTCTCACTGACGCTGGCATGATAAGTCATGTCGCCGCTTCAAAGGAAGTTGTTTATTTAGACTCAGTGTCTATGCAAGTGACTTGCTTCTGGTCACCATCATTATTTTGTTTTAATATTCAACATAAATGGCATAAATCTTGTGTAGAATACACATTTATAATATTCTCATTCTATTAATTGTGGCGCCAGATCGAAAGTGAAACAATATTTTTATGATAAAATTATTGCATGAAAATGTCACTTTTAATAAAACACTTGAGCTCATGACATTAAGTTTGATGTTTATTTTTATTTTTTAATTTAGCCGAAGGCCAATAGTTTTAATTAATTACTATTTAAGTCAAGTTTAATTTGTTTGGAGTTGGAATTACTTATGTATTCTTTTAATTTAATTATTTATTTTGTATTTTTTCATTCTCAATAGGATTTCGTGTGCGTGAATGTGGGCCAACGAGATCTATTTTAAATCTTTTACTTTTTTTTAAATTACATTTCAAATGTATTATACATAATATATTAATAATATATTACATATATGGCCATGACACAAACCAACTGTTTAAACACTCATTCACACACACACACCTTATTCTTTTGTATCAATGTAGTAAAATACATTCCATTTATCAATAAATATTTTGTAACATTTGAAATATTCATTACAAGAATTACTTTAAACAGCAGCAACAAGGGATGTTAAGAAAAAGAAACTCGCACTTCAGGTCTCCCCTTAACATAGATTGGCAACCCCTTCAAAATATCACTGGATCCAGATGGATATTCCGGATACCACCAACTGCGATAGCCCCCATGAAAACAGAACAAAGTACAATTATGCATTTCGATAGTACCCCTGTTTATTGGTCTGCTTTGGGAGCACCTCTGCTCCGGGTTTTGACCTTTGAAGGCTGCACTTAGAAGTGTGGGTGTGTGTGGGACGGTGGGTCGGTGGGTAACCTGATTGAAATGGAGCACCTCCCTCCGCCTGCTCCCCCATCACCTTGATTCTGAGAGGGCCGTTTTTCTCCACGGCCACAAAAGAGCGGGGCTCGGATTGCGCCGGCACATTCACCGGCCCACTTTGTTTTCAAATGGTTTTGTTTAGTTGTGACATTGTAGACACCCAACACCTTCCAAGAATCTCAACCAAGGCGGAGTGCGGGGCGGGCGGCGGGTTGGTGTGTGGGCGTCAGGAGAAAGGAGAAGTGAGGGGGTCCGGCCAGTAAAGATTGTTATATCTCTTCTTACAGAGCTGGAACATCAAGAACTTGCTCTTGTGCTCCACTTTGCCTCATGATCCTTGACTTAAGTCATCGCTCGATGTCCCGAGCTGGTGCTTTGAGGCGTTCACACGTTTTAATCTTTTCCACCTCCAAGTGTTTAAGCAGCTTTACACAGCAGGATCCTGACTGCTCGGCTGGTGGCTGACAGCTAATACACAGCTAATTCTAGGCTTAGCCTTCACTTTTACAAGCTGTCTTTTCGCTCCCTCTTGATGTCCGTGGGACACCAGAGCACAAGAACTGGTACCTACAAAATCCTTTGGATCAGGATTCATGCTGGAATTATATTCACGTTGAGATCGTCAGCTAAAAACAGTAAAAACAAATCAGATACAATTTGTGTTTCAATAGTTTTCACGTGACTGGAATAAGCATCTTGATGTGTCACGTTCTAGATAGATAGATGGATTCTAAGTTCTTTTTCAGAGAAAAACAAAACACATTTCAGACAGTTATAATCAATTGAATAAAAATGATATACAGTATTAATTTTTTTCTGTGTGGCCCTGTAACTAGTGCCTCATGGACCAGTACCGGTCCCTATATCATGGGTTGTGGACCACTGATGGTCCACAACCCATGATATACAGTAAACAAAATCACATATTTAACTTTCTAACCATAAAAGTTATTTTTATTTTATTTTTTTAAGTTTTATAAAGACATAGGCTAATAGACAGTGGTATGCAACAGTTATGTTCATGTAAAATATCAATATAAAATATTGTAAATAAAATAACTAATAACATGAAAAGTCTATATAATAATCAATATTAATAGATCAGATCGACTCGCCGAGTCATTGGCCTGCTGAATGATTTGCTTAATATCAAAAATGTTGATATGGTGACCTATATAAGTGATTATGATAATGAATGTTGAAGATTACACAGTGAGTTGCAATAGCAGTAAAAAAGGGGTTGAAGGTAAAAAATGTAATAGGCCTACAACCCAGAGTGGTAAAAGACTTTGGATCTTTTGTCTGATAGAGTTTGGCATCCCTGAAATAGATCAAGAAATGAAGGATAACAACCTTTTGTGATTTTGCATCAGTTTTGAAAGATTAACAGGATTTTCTCAAACGTGTCAGGATCTTTTGTTTGCTCAACAGATTACAATATTGTAAGTAACATAATCAACGCTTCATCCTCCACCTGTCATACCAGGTAGGAGCTGTTAGGGAAAAATATCTCTGCCAGGCAAACAAAAATTCTTGCTGGCTGGCACAGGAACAATAGGGTGTGGTACTGAACCGGTTCAGTGGACAAGCACCATTGGTGGAACATGTCTGGTTGCTAGGCCAACTCTGAGTTGAAGTACCTCCAGTGTACGCCACCTTAACGTTCCCCTATTGATGCTTTGATTCTCTTTTAGTGGTGGCTTAACTCGTCTACCTATATCCGAGGGACTTGTTGGTCTCTGGCTCTTCCACTGGTATTTCAGGATTATGACATTGATGGCAAGATTCTTAGAAATACCGGTACGATACTAGGTCTTCTCGGACAAACGTTGCCCGGATGATTTATGTGACTTTTGAATGTGGTTCCCATGCAAACCTGTCAACTTGACTCCTCACTCTCGCGCGTACAAAGAGCCGACTCGTAGGTTACAGCAGTCAGAGGGCTTCCACAACAGTTTGTCACCAAAGACATTCTTGACGTCGCCGTGCACAGTGACAGCCTTTGTAAATGCTTCTTGACATGCTTGACGAGGCAGTAGTACCCGAGCCGACCGGGGGCCACAGAGTCAATTGCTACATGTAGGCAGCTCTTTGAGGGGCCGGGGGAGACCGGGGGCCACAGGTCTGTTGTCGCCCGACGGTGTTCTGCCAGGGCCCACCCAGCTCACCTGCAATGCCATTAGGAAAAACATCTCATTTGGTCGCACAAAAGACAGCAACAAGGGAAAAGGCAAAGTCAGAAAAGTGTGTCTGTGTGTCCAAATGAAAAGAGCGAATAAAATGAAATGGAAAGGGAGCAAAGGAAAGACTATCTGCTGCATTAACCTTCCCCGCCGCAGAGTCAGAGAACAGTCTTTTCTACACTTCTCTTTCAGCAGGGAGGACCCAGGGGACGGTAATGCTAAGCCCGACTCCATTATTCCACTAGAAACTTTGATTTCCTATTAGGTTCCTCCTGATGGGGACTGATGGGGTGTGGAGGAGAGGAAAGAAATGCAGGATGGTCACTGAGATAGAGGGCTGAAGGCAGGGCAGTAAAGAAATAGTCAACAAAACAGAAGCTGAATCATGTTGCTTCTGTTCCCCACACTAAAAACAAAAAAACAATAGTTTACATCTTTTAATGAACCAAAAACCAGTGTGTATCCCAGTTGATAGATACGCAGCAATAAGTAAGAAATTTGGTGTTTTAAAATCAAATTGACCAACCCTAACAGCAGTTTTATTGGGTACAAATATATAATGCCCAAAGTGAACATAGCTCATGATTTAATGAAAATCATTGCTTATTTGTTTATCTCAATGCTTTCTAAGCCATCAATGTAGCGAGGGGATCGGATCACATTCTTGCCTGCAGAATATAATCAAGAAGAAATTTTTGAACCCCCAATAATGAACATGAATGTAG
This sequence comes from Callionymus lyra, assembly GCF_982586985.1. Taxonomy (NCBI): domain Eukaryota; kingdom Metazoa; phylum Chordata; class Actinopteri; order Syngnathiformes; family Callionymidae; genus Callionymus; species Callionymus lyra. The sequence goes on along the minus strand of NC_141818.1, from coordinate 10,231,670 downwards.
AAAAGTAAAGAAGTTTAATGAAGACCATGAGTCAGTAGGGTCAAGGAAAGGGGATCAAACTGGACTGGTTTGCGTGAAGATGCAGACTCTTAACCACTTGGTTAGGTAAGATGTTTTTTGCAATTTTCAAAACTCTGACGTTTTTAACTACTGAGTGAAGGGGACCAAAGAGCCGGGGAAACAGGTGCTGTGGTCATTAGAGGTGTGCTAGAGGCCGCTAGTGGTGACGATAACTTAGCAGCAGATATGAGCTAAAAAAGCTTTCAGAGACATAATTAGGTAATTAAGTTGTGTGTTCTACAAGCTGATCTTGTTTATGGAAGACAATATGTCGGAGAACGGTGCTCTGTGGAGCAGCGAAATGTCCTTTCAACAAGTTAACAAAGTCCACAAATGTGTTTGGATAATAAGGAAAATCTATAGTCCCTGTGTACCGAGGCGTTGGAAGAGAAAAGTCTTTGGCCTAGCATAGCTCTGGTTACATCGATGGCCACTATAAACGTCACTTAGGAGTCAAACCATGGCAGGTTCACAAACCACTTTAAGGAATGGCGGTAGAGGAGATATCTGTAGCTCCATCCTTGACGCAAAAGTTACATTTTACAAAACCCCCAGACAACTATCCACCCATTGACACAGAACAACAACAATTGTATTTAGTTTTTATTTGTTCAGGCTTTTCCTTGATTTTCTGGAACTCCTGTTGTGTTATCAGTTTTATCTTGATCTTTAAAATATATACTTTATTGAATATTGTTTTGATTGTTTAAGCGCTTTGTGACCCTGGTCTGGAAAAGCGCTATACAAATAAAAATGACTTACTTACTTACTTACAATATTTCTGTTCATGACGTCACTGCATCGCATTAAGGCTAATCTTACATCGAGGAAAACTTGATGTCGAAGGAACAATTACGAGACTTTTTGTCCACAAAGCCACATTAAAGTTGATTTATTATAGAGGTTTGCTTGTATTCTGCATTTGACAAGTTCAAGTGTTAGCATTGAATTGAGCTAGCTGTGTGAGCTAACATGATGAAATGCCATACAAGTGAAAGTTAAACTCTTGAAATCAATCATCAAAAAATCATTTTCTACTGTTCCTTATCTTAGCAAACTCTTTTTAGTTTGAGCCAGTTCTTTGTTCAAGTGTAGGGGGGTACCCTGAACAGGTACTTCATACTTCATGCACAGTTTCACACCTTTTAACACTTAATCAAGGTATGTTTTTGAGTGTGTCGAAAAGGGTACCGGATTAAACCAATGCAAGCAAGGCCAAAACATGTACAGGTTGGATAAAGTGTAAGCCAACCTATAAGTTTGCGCTAACCACTAACCACAGTGAACCCTTTAACACAACTACCAAATTCTAATCTCTTTTTAATTTGGAGCATTTATTGCCAACACTGAACAAAATCCAATTATAAGAAACAGAAAAAAATGCTAGTAAAAAAACATACACTCCATGGCAGAGGTAATAACTTACCATATACATATACAGTATATATACCATACTCTAAGAAAATCTTTGAAAGGCCAAGGTCAAGGCTGTTCACTACTATGTTTGTCTTTTGAATAGCTGAGTTGACAAAGGATTCATCTGTCAACACGGTTGTTTGTAGACATCAGAACAATAGTAACAGTCACTGCTGACTAACACATAAACCACCCGCTGAATCATGCGTCTTCCCGTCAACCAAGTCTAGGATTGCAGCGGATCTATGAGGGGACACGTATTACTGTCCCGGGACAGGAGCTGCATATGTGGCTCGCTCTTTCAGCGACGGCACTTGACCTCCCAGGAGGGCAATGAAGGAACAAAACCTCTTGTAAAGGGAGTGGAAGCTCAACAGATATCCATTGTCGACGAGCGTCTTTTAACCGATTTTGCAGAGCTGACCCCATTATTACGAGGAGGTAGGAGTATTTTTAGCCGAGGAGTTCGTGGTAGACACGTGTCGAAGCAACAGAAGAAATAAATCGATTTATAAAGTTGATGGTTTCTTAGATGAACCTGGTGAGCTATGAAATTTATTCCAGTTTTTATGATAAGTAGATACAGGGGTCATGTGTGGGAAAGGATGGGGATGAGCCCGATATTAAAGTTTAGCCGGCGAGACGGAGATATGGAGACAGAGACATACAGAGAGAGACAAAAGAAAGAGGGAGAGAGGTAGTCAGAGGGAGGATGATTGATTGATGTGGTCAGTGAGGCGTCACTGATCTCCACGGGAGCCCCCCCCCTGTCCCCAGATGAAAAGGATGTGGATTGGCCTTAATGGTGTGGAAACAGACCGAGTGCAGCACTAATCTGGGAGGTGGAGGAAGATAAGGTCGGGCACATCACTCGAAAACAAACAAAGTTCATGAGCTGAAAAATGTTCTCGCGTTGGCATGAAACGTCGATGCCATTTGACTTAGTTTAGAAATAACTTGCTGATCATTTTTCCTGCAATTCATCTTTAGATTAATACGATTTTTGAGAGAGTTTTCAGACTATTTGCAACATAAAAAAGGGAAATATCTTCTTTTAAAAGCACGCATGAGTGATATCTTTCCATTCTCTTCATTTCTAGAAGACCCCTGTTAGTATATAACTAAATACAAATAAATATATAAATAAATAATGGCGACATCCAGCTAGAACTGAGGAGTTTGTATAGTTATAGAATTGTTTGGTTTGTCATCAACTCAATGAAAATGTCTTTATTCAAAATATACTGTATATATATATATTTTAATGCCAAAAGAGTTTTACTTAAACTAGGTTATCATAATTTCGGCATGATTCTATTTATGAATGATATTATTATTAACCACACACAAGTTTTCTTACAATTTGGACAGCAAAAATGTTACAAAAAAATGAAAGTGAAAATAATCAAACTCATAAGAAGTCGAATAAAAAATTTAATAAAAATTTTAGTTTTACTACAGGTTGTTTTTTTTATTAGATTTTTTGTTATCTGCTTCACTCTATCAAATAGCTAAGAACTTGCAAGTTAATTAATCAGCATCTATCATTAAAAATATATTATCTTAACTACAGTCATTTAAAAGTAATATTAACACACATTAGCCGAGTCGTTTATCTGCCCCCAAGAAGCTATAAACTCAATATGAAACCGAACACGAGACCTGCACTCGCTCATTGTTTGGCTGTTTTTGTTACCCTGCAGAGGGATGCTAATCCATTACAGTGGTAGGAAATGTCGGCATATATTAGCTGTGTTATCCTGCTGAGATCTTGTGTTTCACTCTCCAAGATGCCTCGCAGGCAGATCTGGCTCGAGAAAAAACAAATAGACGATTTAGAAATTAAAACTTTTCCCATGAAGAGACACGTTTGTTTTCACAACTCACGCAGTCAGTGGATGAAGAGCTTAAATATGTTGAATACATGTGGTGTAAAAGAGGCTAAAATTTAAGCTTCATCTATGTGGGTTGATGGAACCAAAACAACGCTTCCTGTCTTCTTCTCCAGAACAATGTGTGACCAATACCTTCCCCGTCGGGTGGGTTGCTTGGTTATTTTAATCCAGCAGGGGGTTTGCTGCTCCTGCCCTGCAGCTAAAACTGTGAGTGAAGAGACCACTTGAGGAAAAAAAAATGATGCTTCAGATATGTTAAGTGGATCCTTAAGGGTCAACAAAAAAAAAAGTCTGAATATTTCAAGATAGAAAAAAATGTCTACTTATGATAATTTAGTTATTAGTTATGAAACTTTAAAATCTATAATTGCGATTTTATTTTATTTAAAATTATAAATATCTTTACCAGCCTCCTTAAATAAAGTGGTTTGTTGCTTTCGTCCTCCAAGCCGTGAGTTTAGAGAGCGATAAACTGTATTTGTGATTAATAGATATAATAAAATATGAAATGTCCCAGATTTGAACCAATATCACGTGCAGCTCTTTCCCTGTATTTGCAAGGTCCCCAAACTTTAAATCTGATAATGTAGAAATTGTTTTTCAATTAATGGTTTAAACCATTTTTTTTGGAAACTTTTTTGGAACTTTTGAAAGTTATTATTTTTGTGTTACCTAAATTTCCATTTCGAGTTTCATAGCTAGTCACTTATAAGAACACAGAAAATCTGGATATTATATAATCTATATAGTTTATATATATATATATATATTGTTTATATTATATTGCACTATTTATAACTTATTAATATTTATATATATACAATATCCCTATGCTGTTTTTTAAACGGTTGCCAAGCAAAGAAAGAAATTTCGTTGCCAGTTTTCACTGCTGTGTTCTTACAATAAAGAAAGTCTAAAGTCTAAAATATCACGTTACACTTAAGTCATTTTATGTGGCTCCACCGTGTGGTCGGCTCCAGATCAAAGTAGATAAACGTTCCAACCAAGAGATAATTACTATAAAAAAAAACAACAAGAATGAAAAAAGTATCACAGTCATACTTCCTGTTTAGAGAAATATCCTTTTTTTTTAAGCCCGCGACTAAATCTGCTAAAAGAATTTGGCCCTTTGCACGACTGAGTTTGACTTTGATCTACACTGTATATTCCTCTCTTCTCTCAGCATCACCCTCTTTATAGTATTATAGGTTTTTAGATTTTCAAATGATTCTCTTTTTTATAAAATCCTTTGCATCCATTTATATGTTTGAAACAGCAAACCTACGTATATGACATGCTGTTATTTCATCTAATATATACATTGAAATACCTATAATGTAAACTTGTATTAAAAATGTTATCCCTGGTGTAAAGCTATCTTCTTCTATCTATCTATTCTTTTCCTCTTCGTGTGTAGACTTTGTTGTAAATATCTATCAAGTCAAATTGTAAACCATGGTTGTTGTGTGTATGAGTTTAAACAATAATGTGCGCCTCTGTCTCAGCGAGGCTCTCCCAGTGCACTCTATCTCAACTCTTCTGTCACATCACATCACTTACTGAATCTCAATTGCTCACTTCTCAGCACAGAGATTTATCTTTCCGCGGCCGCATTGTTCCCAAGGATCCTCCTGGATTGGTTGCTGTATAATCGGACGGATAGTAAAGTGCTGGAAGATGTATTCCTAGAGAGGGTAATGTGTGTGTGTGTGACATCACCGAGGGGTCCTGCGCCCCTGAAAAGACCCGTGACAGGTACGAGGACAGAATCCCTTCTTGCTGTGTTGTGCTCTGTGCGAGGCTGTGGGAGGGAGTCTGAAAAGTGATACCCTTGTCTGGTCTCTACCTGCCCTACTCTGGGGCACTCCACCCAGGCCTGCCCGGGAGAGAGCAGGGGTCCCCTGGGAACTGGACAGGACAGGGAGGAAGGGAGGGAAGAAGGAGGGGGGGCAGCATGCAGGCCAGGCTTTTCAGCCGCAATGAAAAGAAGTGGAATCAAATACAAGCAGGAGCAACTTCAATATACAGTATCTCTAACCTGAGTAGGGCAGCAAGTTGAAAGGAGATCCACGGGGGGAAACTGTAAAATGGCTCAACAGAAGACAAGTGGAGAGGAGACAGGAAAGGAAAAGACAAACAAGAAAGGATGCATAGAGTCAGAAGGGTTTTTTAAAACGTAAATTTACAGTTCAAGTAGCACTACTACTGATGCATCAACCTGTTGCACATCAAGTCTTCTGACGAGATCTGTTCCTGTTGCCCCTTAAAATCCTTGTGTATGTTCTGTATCAAGTAAAAGATTGTACGCTTTTACAAGTTACACAATGTGTTCAAAGTCTGCAAAACAACTAAATCCCCACAAATATCACACAAATATTGTTGGTTTCTATGCAATCTACTCCCAAATATCTCGCCACCAAAAATTGTGGCTTGACTTAAAAACAAGTTTTGTCTAGATTTGTTATTGCTTTATAAACCAGATTTGTCTCCCCTGCTGAGGTGTTGCTTGGCTGCCTCTCCACTATCTACTTCCTCCAAATGAACGAATACGCTGTTTGTATCGTTTCTATGACATTTGTTTTTCCGGTTTAATGACACCAATACCGTGTTCGAGAAGATTTCTTTGTGATATCGAGCTGGACTGTACCGATCTGATGTTTGTGTTGCATGTCCACCGACAAGATACTTTTCTATTCCAAGCCGAGGTGGCACTAAAAAGTTGACTTTCTACTCTCCAGGACGCTTATTAGTCAGAGAGGAATGTCACTGAAGCACTTTTTTTTAAAACAGTGCAGAAGGAATACGGTGTGTTGGTCTGAAAAGTTGCCTCATGGCCCATGAGGTCCAGATCATTTTGTGTATGGTAAGTACACCATTGCTCAAAGGTTTTGTTGCACGAGTAGGTAGAAGGACCGGTGGAAACAAACCAGGTAGAGCAGTGTTCGAAATACTCGTCTGCAGTCTGCAATTTGCAGATCAATTTTGAAGATTGCACAAGAAAAACTAAACAACCTGCAATTTTGTAGAATGAACAAAATCCTCCAAAAGTTGGATTGGTACAATGAAAAAGCTGCGATCAAAGCATCAGATCCAAGCAGTTTTAAAACGATATTTGCACTGACGTCCCGCCCCGGCGCTGGTGAAGCATCGACTGCTAACTACAGAGCTAACAACAGAGCTAACAACATAGCTAACATCAGAGCTAACAACAGAGCTAACAACAGAGCTTACATCAGAGCTAACAACAGAGCTAACAGCAGAGCTAACATCAGATCTAACAACAGAGCTTTGTGACCCTGGTCTCGCAAAGCGCTATATAAATAAATATTACTTACTTACTTACTTACATGAGAGCTAACAACAGAGCTAACAGCAGAGCTAACATCAGAGCTAACAACAGAGCTAACAACAGAGCTTACATCAGAGCTAACAACAGAGCTAACAACATAGCTAACATCACAGCTAACAACAGAGCTAACAACAGAGCTTACATCAGAGCTAACAACAGAGCTAACAGCAGAGCTAACATCAGAGCTAACATCAGAGCTAACAACAGAGGAGAGAAAAAATCGCTTCACAAGATTTAACACCATTAACTATATTAAGCATCTAAAGAAGAATCACGACAAAGAATATGAGCAGATCGAAGAAACAAGAGGAAACAAAACAAAGCCGTTAACTTTGCTGTTCTGTAGAGACGAGAGAAACTTTCAGTCGACGCATGAAAGTCAACAATATCAAACGTTCTTGTAAGTGTTAATGTTGACTTCAACATTGGAATCTGCCTCAATCCAATAAATAGTTTGTGTTTAATACTAGTTGAATAAAGGCTGAGAGCGCAGAGTTCAGTGTTTGTGACGTCAGCGCTAAAACTTAAATTTCACAAACTTCAGGGCAACCAAAAATACTTTAAACAAGTTTAGTCATAACACGGTAACGCTTTACTAACTTACTTTTAATTATCATCTAAGTTTGAGGCTCGCGCCAGATCATCATGATTCAATAAATCTTGCACAACACATCTGTCCATAATAATGTGAATATTAAGTGTTTCTTGTATTAAAATAAAAATTAAAAAAAGTCATCCAGACCTCCATCTTCTTTTATTTACATTTATTCTCAAAACCTTATTAGTTTTAAAGCAGGAAAGACTCTAAGAATACTTTTTTTGACTTGAGTGTTATTACAAAAATGTTATTATTATTTAGTTAAACATCAAACTATTGATTTGAATTAATATCAACTTTGTAATTCTATATGTTGTTATTGTATTGATACCTTTATTAGAATGTTGCATGAAAGGATGATGTGTGATGATAAAATGAGTTGGGATGAAAGACAAGTGCAGGTATCAGGGAATGATAACTTCGCTGCAGAGGACGATCTTTGAACACTGAAATTAAAAGTAGAGTGAGAAAATAGAGTTAGAGTCATGTTATGGGTTACAAAGCTTCATATAATGTAAAGCATAATGAGGTTGAAAGGGTTATAGTATGAAGGTTTGTGTGTTTGCAGAAATTATTATAAAATTTTACAAATGTACACATTTTTAACGTTCTGCATTAAAAAAAAAAGTTTTTTTTCCACTGGTGTAGAGTAACCTGGAACTGTGTAGTGCAAAAGTGCCATTAGAGATGGTCCATACTAGGGGCTCCTACACTCCCTACCCGCCAAAAACCGATCGCTTGACTCGCTTCCGTTTGGAATTCTAAAAATTTGGCGCTGATTGGTCCCTGCTATCTCCGCCCCATCGTTACGGCTTCACGTCATCGTCAACATGGCCGACGCGGAAGCTGACGCTCACACAGTCACGTGAATATTAAGGCGATCTGATTGGATCGCAATATGGGAGGGTCATCCAATCGGAAGAGGCCAGCTTGCACCACATGATGCCTTCGTCACCTGATTTCGAATTACAAACTGAAGCGGGTCAAGCAATCCCCGACTATCTTTTTAGGGAGTCTAATAGCACCCCAGTAGAAATAGGATGGCACCCAAGCTAGGTCCACACACATCTCCATTAAACATACATTTTGGCTCCCAACAAGCTCAGTTATAAAACAAGATAGTCCAAATTCAAGGTCATATCAGTATGAACAACTCATCAGCTCACTCCTGCCAAAGCCTTTTCCATCCTCCTGACTCTTCAGGTACCGACGCCTCCATGTTCTCGCACATGTCTGCTCCGTCCAACTGACAGCTGAGGTTACCCGCGGTGAAAATGACCGGTGTCAAGTGAAAGGGCGTGCGAAGGGTTGGGGGGGGGGGTCGGGCGGGAGGCGTCCCTAGCAATTGTTCAATGACTTCCACAGCAGTCCAACCACCGCTGACCCTCCTGTACGCTCCAAACATACCTCTGATGTTTCAAGGTGTGAGGAAGATGGATCGGCGCCTCAGGCCAAATGACTTCCGAAGTTTTTTCTTTTCATGTTCGCAGAGTCAGTTACAGTGTTGGGGCCTCGTAACCCCCGGCTAAGGGAGGAGGAACACGCCGCACGCTCCCGGTAACTCGACCTGCTGGAAGTCATACGGGTGTCAAAGGGAGTAAATAGCCTTATAGTCGAAGAGTTTTTCCTATTGGGGAGGTAGTACTATACGACACGCTCGCCCACAGTGGGATGTACTTGTACACCGGACAACTTTGAAATATCTCGGTGACGAAAGAAACAGAATGATTTCAATTGATTATTGTATAATTGGGAAAATATCTTGGATGTATAAACAAATAAAACCAAATTATAACCATGATTTTAGGGGTTAAATCCAACATTAAAGATGTTTTCTACTTGAGTTAGTTAATTAAAGCAGCCGACCCACAAAATGCTTAACCAGTCTCGTCCACCACACACATACAACACAAAGTAGTCGCACACAAAGCAGGTAACCGATTCCGCAGGAGCATTGAGCAATGAGGATAATTGGGAGAGCCATTGTGCTGGTCTTCAATGGGCCGGTTACCCAAGAAGCCTCATGTTCGTGTTCATGTACATTTGCTTTGAAGGTGGCGGACACAAAGAGCTAAACCCTGCCCAGAACAAAGACCCAGGAGACCGAGCTTCACCCACAGACGTCTTTCATGAAGTGCACCACAGAGATAAACGATCTTCTTCCCCGGTGTCTACGTGTGTGTGTGTGTGTGTGTGTGTGTGTGTGTGTGTGTGTGTGCAGCCCTCCACACTTTTTAAGGATTGTGTTTTCACAGGATGTATCGTGTCAAAATATATTCATGAGATACTGCACAGACACTTCCGAAATTAATCACTATCAACAATGAGGAAATGTAACTTTATCTTTTAAGTGGCACTTAAAGAACACAAAATAAAGCTTTTGAGATATGTAGCTGTTTCATAAATGGCTAGTTTGAATTAATCCAGAATAAAGATAAGGCCAAGTGGTTATTGAGCAATCTTTTTTCACTCTGATAGCACTGAACGGCACTGTCGGTGCCAGACTTATTCAGCCACCCTGCAGGAAGAAGAGATTCCACTGCTTCCTAATAAAGGGTCACATCTCAGTTTTCTAGTGTCTCCTCCTAATGAAAGTTGAAGTGGGAGGGTGGACTTCAAATTAGTTTATCTGATGCATTCTGGGATTAGGCCCTCAGAATGATGAATTCTTGTTCAAGTTGCGCCCTGTTAAGTCTGATTCAATTAAATCACCACACGTAGGTATATTCGGGACATCATCAGTTTTGCCCAGGTTGAATAAAGTCCAAATAAATGTTGTCGCTTTTGCATCTCTGATTGCCCGGAGGAGGATACTATTGATGTGGAAACCATCTGCACCGCCAACCCATAAAGCTTGGATCAATGTCATTCCTTAAAATTGAAAAGATCAAATTTGCTATTAGAGGATCCTGGCAATCGATTTAACACACACTGGAAATCATTTCTTAAACTCTCTGAAAGTCAGGATTTTGGATAGAAACAGAAGATACTCATTCTCCCTCACCCCGCTGTTGAGATAGTCTGCCAGTCACCCTAGCCCCCATTTAATAAAGAGTCATATTGACTCTTGACGCTCAATCATGGCTCATTCTTGATATGTTTTTCTTGAAATATGTGTTACAAATAGATATTTGTTTACTCACATTGACAGAAGTGTTTCAACAGAAACGGTTAAGGGAAGGGGTTTGAATTTTTATTCGAAGGAAAAAGTAAAAATAAAGCCGCATTAATATGACTGTGTTGTAATCCAACTGTTGCATTATCAATAAAAATGTGTGGACAAAAAAATATATATATATTTGTAGTATTGTTGAGTACTTGACTCTTGATGAAGTCGTAACTACTTGGTTTTGAAACCAAAACATGTTCAATCATCAGCTTTTAGTCGAATGTATCCTCTCGCCCACAGTCACCCTAATGTTTTTGCAACTGCGGAGGACTTAATGACTACCGCAGGAAGTTTAATTGCAAAAATTTGCACAGAGTTCATATTTGTATGTTATTTGTAAATTAATAATTATAATAAATAAATAAAAATTGAATGGGAAAGAAATCGATACAGTATAATGGAAAATAATATCGCCATATATCGCCAAATCGATATTTTCTAACAACCCTTGCAAGAACTTGAATTTTGCTTCATAAAAATAAGAATTTTGAATGGAAATGTTTTTCATAATTATTTGTGTTCTATTCACCATGATCTTGGTAAAAATGACTAGAAAGAGGTCCTTTCGATTACAGGTCGACACACTTTATCTTAGCGAGAGAACCTGAACTACAACATTCTAAAGTCCCAACTGTTGAGCTGAAGACAAGGACGACTCTGTTGACTGTCACCACTTCCTGATCAATCACTATCAATCCACCGATGCCAATTAACCAGGAAATGACAATGATTGTCGAGCAGGTCCTTTAATTAGTGAAGCAGCTACAGTAGCTTTAAACAAGCGCAGCTACTATTGAAGCCTCCAGCTGAAGGCTGCTTTAAATCCACATCATTAACATCAGAAAAGAAGAGTGTGGTCTTTGTTTTTTCCTCTCCTCCGAGATGTAATCAAACATGAGGAGTAATTCAGTATTGTCGATGTAAAGGCATCGTGAAACTTTACAAAGTCATGAAGTGAGTGCAGTTAACAGCATCAATATGGACGTTGTCTCCTGCAGCATCAAAAGAGCCTCATTAAGAATTCATGGCTTCGTTGAATCGGATCAAGCGATGCGACAGGTGCGCATTGCATCACAGCTGCATTGTGGGTGATCGCTTGAGGTTACGCTACGGTACATGACAACACTAGGAGCTGTGGTGTCTGTTGAGGGAGCTGACGGCTGCAGGCGGACCCCGGAGGCACCGTGGGACACCAGCAAAAACACTGTTTAAAAGCTGCCAATATTCATTCAATGTTGGTTTACACTGATGTCCGTCCCCTATGTGCCTCCTATAGTGTCATATACCTGTCATTTTTGACCATGTCACATGTCTAAGATGGTTAAATAGGATTATTAATAGTCTACAAATGTTATAATATTTTGTTGGATAATAATCTAAAAGAGATCTGAGTCAGTCATTGATTGTAAAGTGGCATAACTATGTGATCTTTGACAATGACATATATGTAATTATGTTTAATTATCAATTTTTATAAAATGCTAAATTCAATTTTTTTGATATTTTATTAATTTGCATCTTAAGCTTGTCATGTTAAATGATCTGGAACCTATAAACTGGGTGCTAAGCAGAGCAGTACCGACTATCACTGTGATAATAAAGGAAAACAAGGCAGACGCCACTGATTTATGCTCTTAATTTGAAAGTCGGATGTTAACTTCCTCCTTCTGAAATTACCGCCAAGTTAAGCGAGAATATGGAAGTTTCTCGATTAAACTTGATTTACATGTGGAGAAACACGAACTACGGACATCTTGACTGCCGTACGGTGTTGGCGCTGTTGTGTTACAATATTGTAAAGTTACAATGAGTGTTGTGTGTTGGTGTGATGAAAGAAAGACGTCAAGACCCGCCTTATGCTGCTTCTGATTGGCTAAAATTGCATTGGTGCATTGCCTGATTGGCTTCATTAACACCAAAATGAAAAAAAAATTATATAAAGATTATAAACGTGACAAAGTCAAGGGTGGTGTGAGAATTGATCAAAGCGTGACACTTGGCAGCTCTGGTTATTAAATAAATGTTTCAAAGCCCTCATTCCAACAAAGAAATTGCATATTCAACCAAATACTCCCCTTTTTAAAAAAAAGGATTTACGCATACGAAGGTCCCTAGTCACAGCCGGTCTCACTGTTTTACAGATTTTTTAAATGTATAAATTGCTTGTAAGCTCCTTGTCTTTGTTCTCGATGTGATTTAAACAAAAACTAGTGATTTATTTGAGATAAACCTGAAAACAAACACAGAAATAAGTGAAAGGAAATCACTACTGAACCCACTTTACTTATGGTACCAAATAATGATCTCCCATGATGCCTCGCTAAAGCTAAAGCATCTGCCAATTGGTCGCTTAAATACTATATACAAATTGAACGTCTATGTTGTTATTTCGAAAGTGACCGATGGGTATGATGGGTTGGCTGGGCGGCAAAGCAGCAGGTCACAGTTACTGAGAGGGATAACACCTTGTGTGCAATGTTGGGTTTGCAGGTTTAAACAACTGTCGTCATATAAATGTCGTCATATAAATGTCGTCCATTTTACGACTACCTCACGGATTTTGTTTTGTTGAATACCTAGGGGTTTTAATACCTAGGTAGCAGATGCCATCACTCAAACCCTTGCAGGAGCCAAGGTCACTCATATTTTAAACTGACAGGTTAAGTATGTTTTAAACATAAATACTTCTTAGCTTAGCTATTAGCATGTAGCAGTGCCACAATAGCCACGATATGATATAGAAATTACATTTACATCATTGATATTATAAGTATAAGTAGTATTAGCTTGTCAATGGACCCGCCAATGGTCTGTGGATCCACGACCTGCATTCATCCAGATCTTTTATTCCGAGTACTATGTAAATACTGAGGTGATACGAGGAACAATACTCCTGTTGCTGCCTCCACTTGCAGCGTGTCTTTCTTCCTCGGTGTCTGTCTGCATGGCATCCTCACTCACCACCCTCTCTCTCGACGGGACAGCAGATGGAGACTATGGCCCAGTTCTGCCCTTTGTTTCGGGTCCCCAGAGAGAGAGAGAGAGAGAGAGAGAGAGCGACTGGTGGCTTTTTTTTTTTTTTTTGGACAGCTCAGCTCCCCATATCTCATACAAAATGCAAGCGCCTTTCTTTTCATTAAACGTGGAGCTGTGGAATGCAGGAGTTGTTGAATATATGTATTGAAATGAGTGGAACATGTTGCCAACGCCTCCTGTCCTGCAGCACACCCACTCACTCCACAGTGACCTTTATTGTGCTGGAGCTTTTTCCCCCCGAGCTAATATGTAGCAACATCGTTGGCTAATAACAGGTGAATATAAACAAAGATACGCTACTAGTTGTTGTGATAATGTGGTTTTTAATGCTGCTCTTACTTTTGGTTTACTTTTCAAAGCAAATAAAACATCAGCAATATATATGATTGTTTTGCTAAATTGCTACAATATTTAGATATTATTTTATAAATATTGTACAACTTCATTAAGTACATGAAAAATAGATACAAGTACATAGAAAACAATAAACAAAACAGCAGCATAAATAACAATCAGTCAGTTTAAAATAATGTAGTTTTTTTTCACCTAATTGTATTAGGATAGTTGAACATACAATACAATTAAGATGCTTCTTGTTTTTTTTACTGATCTTATATAAACAAAACAAAAAAGGTCAAACATTTTTTTGGGGGGTTTTGACACTTAACTAATTGAATAGAATTAGGTGCATCACAAAATATTAATATTATTATTTATATATATTAAAATAGTAACATATTTTTACACTCAATTACCATAATATAAGTGCAAAAATATTGACATAATTAATTAAATAAAACTAAATGTTGTATTTCTGAGTAGACAGCAACAACAAAAACAGCCTTAAAAACACAAAAATCTCAACATTGAGTTTTATTGAAATGGATTAAGAATAATAAAGATAGAATATGATTTTTTTAAAATGTATTTATTTTTTAATCATCTTACCCCAGTACAAGTGCAAAAACTTGACATAATAAACATAATTAAATGTTTTATTTGTTTGAGAGGACAACAACAAAACACAAAAAAAAATAAAAATTGAGCTTAATTCAATTAAGAATTAACTAAGATATAATTGTTTTTCTAAACTCAACTTACCTAATACAAGTGCAACAACTTGACATAATAAATTCAAATAAATTTAAGGTTTTCAACCGCAGCAGCAACAATAACAACACATAATGAGGGATCAATAAAGTTTTACCTTACCTTAAAATAAGTGCAATGGGATTTATTGAATATTAATATAATAATATCTGGAGAGACTTATCGTGCGTTTCATTTCAGATGGTGAATTGACTTTTAAATACATTGTGTTTGACTTACTATGCAGATTGTACTATAATGTCGTTACTACAAGCTGAATAAATGTAGTAAATAATTGATCATATCTTCTAACGGATTTTGGGTCTGAGGTGGGCGTGGCCAGAGCTCTATTGAAGAAGTGTTTTTTTTTGGGGGTCGTACTGTCGTCAAGTTCTGGGCTTGAATTGCAGGTCGAGACAGTGAATCCACTGAGTCACGCAGCAGGTGAACACGAGTGAAACGAGAGAGAATAAAAGTTTGGATCCACGTGTGTGTGAGTGTGTGTGTGAGTGTGTGTGTGTGTGTTTACTCAGGTCCTCGGGGACACGGCGGGGGCCCGCGAGCGCTCACCAGCTGACAGCGCGTGCTCCATCAGGGGCCATCCAACACCTCTGTGCACGAGCCTGACAACAATAGTTGAGGAAGAGTAAATTAAAACTTAACGGACGCCGTAGACGCGACACAAAGACGCAGCAAAAAAAAAAAAGACGCGCATAAATGTTGCGAAGACATTTTTATTTTTTTTAAGTTGCAGAAAAAAACACATAAAACTGCGTGACTTGTTGTCGTGATGTGCGCACGCGACATATGGGGAGCGAGCGCGTGGTGGCCACGTTTCACGTTTGTTGACTATGAATTATACAAGAGGAGATCGAGTGTTGCATCTTGGAATAATGGAATGGAATTACGTGCACGGGAGTTGTTTTTCTTCCCTCGGGATGCACGCTTGGAAATTGTTTCGTAGACTACAGATAAAGTAATTTACACGTCAAATAAATTCAATAAAAATAAAAACTCAAGTGATATAGAAATTTAATTGATTAAATACATTTTTCTATTACGTTTTAATTTGTAATGAAAATAAAAACAATATAAGTGTTTTTTCATATTTATTTAGAGGGACCAATACAGACACGAAGTCACAACAAGAAGTTTTAATTATTTTAAGTTATAAACAGGGGAATCCTTTGCACATTTTGAATGAAATTAAAATCGTTAAATGTTTACAATTAAAGCATCAAAAATGATGGTGAAATTTTAGTCAGAATGATGTTATGAAGAGTTAAAATAAGTTTTTGTTTAATTATTCGTTGTATTTTATATTAATCGTTATGATGAAACACAATACTAAGAATATATTTTGAAATCCTAGATTATCCAGACATTGTATTTTAAAATAGCACTATATTACTCGAATTTATAGAATTTTATAAAAAATATTTTATAGAAATACAATTAAAATAAAATCCAGAATTAATTGGTTATTATTTCAGTCTATTTCGTAAATATAAACATGCAAGTATTTACAATTAAACCAATTATGTTTGGTTATCATTATTAAAAACTAAATATTCGTAGTATTTGTTTTGAGATACTGGACGAAAGAAGGACATGTACATCATTTTCCTCCTAAAAAAACTAAACGTTAGTATTTTTAAAAAAACAATTATTTTCCCAATAGATATCCCTCCAAAATTCTGTCGATATTCTGCGCTATATATATTTAAACTAAATAAAAAGCTCATCACACAAAATCACACACCAAAAAAAAGGAATAACAAGGTGGAACAAGTACGTTTTCGTTTGTAGTTTTATTTTTCAAAACAAACTAAAAACAATGGCAAAAATTATAGCTTTATTCTCATGGAAATCCTTCTAAAAGTAGGTAAAAAACAACAAAAAGACAAATATAATAGAAAAAAAATAATTAATAAATACATGTCAATTAATCTCATCCAGTGAAAGCAAAAGACACACGATCATGTTTAGATACAAAAGAAAAATACAAAAGCAGGCAGCAATGATGGCTACATTAGGCTATGTGTGGAATTGGCAGTTCTACTCTAACAGCAAACAGATGACAAACTATATTTCAAAAGCATCTTTTTTTCCAAGCCTCTGGCTCGAGTCATTTAAAGTGCACATTATAAACTTTTGAAGTCGGACAATATGTTTTTTTTAAAAGCCATAAAACAAACAAAGATTTAATTTGTAAAAATGCTGAATTTTTTTTTCATAAAAGATTATTTTTGGTCGGAGTGACGTGGGAGATGACCGTGGCAGTGTGACATGGCAGAGGGATCCCCACGTCTCCATGGTAACGGCAATTGAATTCTATTGGCAGAACCGAATTATTAGGCCTATATTTCACATAATTTCCACTCATGTTGGTATAAAAAAAAGGGTCTTTTTTTTTGTTCGTTGACACAAGTCTCGTCTAGAAGGACACCAGGTGATGCTGGTGCAGCTTCATCTGTGTTGGGATCTCGTCGTCCTCGCTCGAGTGGATCTCCATCACCATCTCGTCCGAGTCACTGAAGTGCGAGTTTGGGGAGAACTCTCCGTCGCTGCGGGGGGACGCTTTCCTCCCTCCTCCGGGCGCCGAGGAGGAAGAGGAGGAGGAGGAGGAGGGAGAGCGCATCGCCTCCTCCACCATGGTGCTGAAGGTCGCCTCGTCGAACGCGGCTCGGAACGGGTCCACCTTCACGTGCACGGGTGGCCCGGGTGAGTCCGTGGGGGAATCACTTTTTGGCGAGTTCGTCCCGGACTTGCTGGAGGAGGATGATGAGGATGATGATGAGGAAGAGGAGGAGGAGGAGGTGCTCGGAACCACCAGCAGATCCGCCAGGGCGTTGATGTAGATCTGGGCCATCTGCAGGGTCTCGTACTTGGACAGCTTCTTGTCGTCGTCGAAGGCGGGGATGACGCTGCGCAGCTCGTCGAACGCGTGGTTAAGTCCGTGCATGCGCCTGCGCTCGCGGGCGTTGGCGGCGACGCGCCTCTGCTTCTGGACCCCGTTGGCGGGTTTGCCGGAGGGGGCCCGGTGCCGCAGGCTCGGGTCGTCCGGGTCCTGCTGGCTGCACAGGCTGGCCTTCAAGCGACACAGGTCCCGGACTTTCATCGAGGCGGACGAGATGCTTTTGGAGGTTTTCCTGTAACTTGGGGGGCTCGGGTGACCCATGGACCCCGGGGAGCCACTCTCTAGAAAATCAATAAAATAAATTTAGAACTTGAAAAAAACTACTTTTATAGTCGTTTAACAAGCTTTTCTTACCGTGATAAGAGCCGATGCTCGGGCAAGGTGACAACCGCAGGTATTCGTTGGAGCTTTCTGCGCAGGCGCCAGGTGCCAGCCACGAGCGCGGGTCGGTGCCACCGTCCGCCATCATCCCGGAGCTTATGGACTCCAGCAAGATCCCGGTGTCGTTGCTCCACTCGGTCATGTTCCCGGGAGAATTCCAACAAACCAAAAAAAAAAAAGTTGTTTTCTTTTTTTTTGCGCAGTGGATCGGATGCGCACCTGTTGAGCGTCGGTGTCGCGTGCGGGACTGTTTGTCTGAAGGCGCGTCGTTCGTTTAAGAAGCGGCACGCGCCTCGGAGCCCCCCCTCGCGCGCTTGTCGCGTGTTGTCGTCCAATGGGAAGTGGCGGCCAAAGCCCACGAGAGGAGGTGAGGTGATGATGATGATGATGATGAGGATGGTGGTGGTGCTGACCCCCCCCCCCCCCCTCACTGGAGACCCGCACCGGGTGAGGTGGGGTGTGTTCCACAGGGGAGGTAAGCGGAACCTCCCACAGGACGCACACGCACGGCGGCACTTTAGGTAGGAGCGTGAACGGCGCGTGACGCGGAAGACGTTGCCACCTGTGCGCGTGGCTATTTTAGTGCGGGAGTGACGCGGAAGAAAAGCGGTGTGATGGCGTCTCTGGAGTATTGTTTAGTCAGTGTTTTATATTATGAGCGTTGATCAATGGAAACAAGGTTTTCGTTGAAAATAATAAATAACATTGAAACATGATTATTTACAGTTACATAAAATCTTTATAAAGTTGGGCCTTTAAACAAAACAATGATTCAAGTTGTAACTTAAAAAAATAAAACAATACACATTTTCAAAACTATTATCACCAAAAATGAATAGATTATTTTTTGAGAACATTAAGAACACATTTATTGTCAGAACTTTTTTTTCTCCCAAGTTGACATTATTGATGTAAAGCTTAAGCGGAAACAGTAGATATGTTGACGCTTTATGGGCAAACTTTCAACATAAAATAAATAACTTTTTTAAGTTAAAAAAAACAAAAAAACATCTTGAACTAACTTCCGAAACTCGAGATTAATTTTAAACCATGTTTAACTTATTTGACAGAAATATTTTATATATTGGTCACAGATAATAACTTATTATTATATCATATATATTATATATTATATTAAAAACAAAACAAAACAAAACAAAACAAAACAAAACAAAACAAAACACAGAGGGAAGATGGAATGATTGAATCTTAAAGTGAATATTACATTTACAAATGCATGGGTTCACTTTTCTTTTGTACTTTTAAATTAATTAAAACGCATTCAATTGAATGGAGTGTTTTCAAATGGCTCATTGTAATTGTTAATATAGATTTGTACTTCCTGTATTTTTATTTGATATATTTGATTTGGAGATGTAGACATATACCAATTTATCAAAATGCAACTTATATTTGCAACACCTTCAACTTAAACTGTTTATTCGTCTTATTTCATTGGGGAAAAAAAGGGATTGACAATAAAAACCTAACTTTTTTAACGTACCGTATAATTAGGTAGTTAGAATTAAATATGATATATGGGCACTACATTTTTTTTTTTAACTTCGTCGATCAGCATGATAATACAGATATGGTTTAAGTCATCTGCTTTAATACATATTCAAGTCTGGGAAGAGAATGATTTAAAAAAAAAAAAACGCCCGAAAAGTCAAGTGAGGGGACGCGGCGCGGCTCCTGGGGGCGAGCGCGCTTATATTGTCAGTTCATTCTCGCTCAGATCTTCTCCAGTTTCCATCTCCCTTTGTCGCGGACCTTAGAACCCTTTTGATCCGACGCTCTGTAACGCCCTGTCAGTAAAAAAAAAAGGGGCTTCTTCGCGGGGGAACGGAAACATGAGCAGGGGTCGAACCCTTTTTTTCTTTTTCTGCCCGGATACGAGCAAGACCTGACTCTCTCCCTTATATACAGAAAGTCCTGGAGAAGTTGCGGGTTCAACCTCCTCAAAGGAGCTGCTCAGCGGGACGTTTTTACACCTGCGTGTGACCCATGGACTCCACCTGAGGATCACTCAGGGTTATTACGGTAGACTATTAATCGGGCTACCGTAACTGTACTAAAAGTGGGGACGTGTACTAAATATACCCACGCATCAATCTGGACCATGTTTTATTCATCACGGGCCCTGGCGCCGAGGGTCCCCCCCACAACCCCCCCCCCCCCACCACGTCCCACCTATGAGCCCCCCGAGCAACGGACCGGGCCGAGCTCCTGAAGCTACCGACAGGTTGGATATTGTGGCTGGCGATTATTAAAGTGTCGCGGCCACAATGGAGACTCTATGTTCCATTGGTCACGCCTGGGGTGGGGGGCTCCCTCTGAGGGAGGGGGGGCGGGGGGCTCCCATTCCAGTGGTGGTGGTGAGGAGTCTGCGTGCTGACGCGCCTCGTCCACGTCTCCCGGGTAACCACGACGCGACGTGTCCACGAGGGCCGCCGGACAGAGATGCCATCCCCTCCCACGGACCCTGACGGGTCTGACCGCGAGGGTCTTGGACTCTAATGGAGGATTTTTTGGAATATTATTATACTTTTATGACGTAACAAAAATATATATTTATATAACTTTATGCGACAGTCGCCCCTCCTTCCCAAGTCAGTTCTGATGACCAGGGTCAGCTCTTGACCTATAGGTTATAAAGGCAGTCGGCTAGAGCGCCACCTGCTGGAACTCAGCATCAAGAGCAAAAAACAAACACAAAACCTCCTCAGAAAGATTGACTCTCTTCTATAGTAAATAAGTAAAGGTTATTTGTTGTGTGTTTTCTTGATAATAACAAAGTTTGAAACAAATATTAAAACATTTCTTTGTCTTTGACACTTCATGAAACTGTGAATTAATTTTCCCCGTATTGCGTTGGTTTACTCCGGACACTCCGGTTTCCTCCCACAGTCCAAAAACATACAGAGGTGGATTGAGAATTTTGGGAAATTGTCCATAGGTATGAGTGTGTGTGTGAATGGTTGTCTGTATTTGTGTGTGCCCTGCGACAGACTTGCGTCCTGTCCAGGGTGTCCCCCTGCCTCTCGCCCTATGATACTGGGATAGGCTCTAGTCTCCCCGCGAACCCGGTAAGGGATAAAGCGGTAGACAATGAATGAATAAATAGAATAAAGTGATTATATCTATATTATAAAAAAAATATTTGGAAAAAAAAAACCGTCTTACCTTTTGGATCAGCTCAGATTCCGTTCGATGGTCCCTCCAGCACTTCAAAAAGTTACATTTAAAAATATTCATTTTCTGTATCCTGTGTTCACGTGCCTGTTAAAGTTAAATTCCACATCCATAACTTTTTTTTGGAGGACATCACGCGAGGAGAGTTCAAACAGCGCTCCTAACAGGCCAGTCAGAGGTACTGCAACGATGAGCTCCACTGAACTTGGGTCTCCATTGAATCTATCCAGCTGTTAACAGCAGCTACTGGCCTTTGAAGTGCAGGATTAAAGGAGTGGTGGATATAATAGCGCATCGTCAAGTGACATCTGACACGGTCATCGGTAACATGAAATGGAAAGAAATCCCCACCAAAAACTAAAATAGTTTGTAAAAAAAACAACAAACACAAAACTAAGTTCTTACCTTTAGACTAAAAGTTGATAAGTCAATCATAGCTGCAGGGTTGAACGAGAATCAAATAAAGTTTATGTATTTCAATTATCAGAACTGTTAATCTAATTGTTTCATATAGCATTATTCACTGTCAATATAAATAGCAGGAGTCAAGCTGCAACCCCATTTAATATAAATTATTCAGTCATTTTGGTAGTAAGATGGTCTGTAATTATTTCAACAGTATAGTGAAGGAAAGATTGAACTGAACACTTGCAAGCTTAGCTAGTTGATAATAATGGAAGCTGCAGTCACACAAATAATCACTTACTTACTTACCTACACATCTTTGTGCATTCCAGTAAATAACAAACCGTTTATTTCTAAAATCAGGTTAAGAAAATGTATATGACAATTTAAATTTTAAATGACATCACCTTGGTCACATTAAAATGTTGAAAATAAGAACTTATGTTGTCAAATGCAACAACATTTTATGTATAATTAAATTAATAACCACATGCTTCTATTTGACACTACAGTATGGAATCTTTTTTTTTTCCATGGATTAGCCCTTTCTCTTAGCCAAAGATTTGGTTGGTTGAGGACTTGTTTTATTATTTAGGAGACATATTCAGGTCAATTTAGAGAAACCAAACGATTCACTCAGATGTTAAATGCCTCAGATAATAGTTCACTTGTTTACCAAACACATGTTCAGCGAGCAAAGACGCCGAAAACTTCTGTTCTGTCCATCCCAGAAGGCAGGAAATCATTTCAGTTGTCACTAACTTGAGTGAGTGACAACTAAGTATCAGTCGTGAAGTTTCAATTCTGAAAGAACGCAAGAAAAACCTTCTGTAGAAAACCTGTTTATTAGACAAATTATACACAGAAAGCTTCGCCACTTGTAACAGAGGCCCCAGTTTGTTCAGTTTTGAATAATATGCAACACATACATCAAAATAGGCCTATATTAAATACTGTACATCATAAATCTTCTGTAAATCGTCAAGTAAATCCTGTCCTATGTATGAAATAAAAAACGGCAACAGATAGCGCAAGAGCAAGTTTCTGCATGCGTTCTTTTTAATCAACTTGTCACTTGTTATTTAGCCAGCAAATCAAAAACTGGGGATGTCATGAGGAAAAAACACAGAGCGCTTGTTCGTGTGTGTTTCTGTCCATCGTGGGCAGGATTATGGGAAACTAACTCAACACTAAAAAGCTCTTTCATGATAAACTTTCATTTCTGTTAAACAAAATAGTATCAACATGTAAAATATACATTTTTGAATAATGTCTCTTATTTATATTAAATAAAACTTTGTTTTCAAATGTCCTACGTGTCATTCAGTAGCCATTATTGTATCCTAAGATAAGGAAACGAAAACCTAATGGGGTCTGTGGTTTTGCTTGAATTCTCTATATGCACAACATCTGGCTGTTTCTAAAGATAACAAAAAAAAATCTAAACAATTGACATTATTAATACAGTGTTAGTTAAAAAAGAAGGGTTTCGTTTTACTGCCCCGACCTTAATCCACAAAATATTGTTAATTTTTCTCCCTTGAAAAAATGCACCTTAATGGTTTGATTTCAATTAATTGGCACTTTAAAAAACAAGTAGAATAAACAGTACCCTTAACACTAAATATATGAAATGGTCTCTCATCTCATAAAAGGCAGCCGTTAATTTCACCCCTCCTGACATCACCATTTAAGAAAACGTTTCAAGGAGTTATTGCTCCCTCGCTTTCCCAGACATTTTTTTCCAGCAGCTCTCCAGGATATATTGTGTCTGTTTGCTCCGACATATAAGGCTTGTTCTTAAGCTTCTGCTGCGATGGCTTCTGCTCGACACCTCAGTCTGACTGATCGAGATATGAATCGTGGACTTAATCTACCGGGCGTGAAGCCGCTTAAGCCGACCTGAAATGAAGCAGAACCAGGCAAATAAACAAACCAAAATGATGGTGAGATACGAAATCAAAGAGTACAGCAGTTTTTTTTGTTGTTTTTTTTAGAAGTTGAATAAAGTTTACAGAGAGGAAACAAAAAAAAAAACAACCCCAGACAGCTCAGAATAATGTTGGTTTTGTACTTCCTGATCAAAACACATTCCACTCATCAAAATATACTTTTTTTTCCCCGCGTCAAAAAACAAAAAGAGACAGAATATGTCTTCACTTGTCTTTTTTTTGTTTGTTGTTCTTCTTATGTAAGTCATATCTTTTTTGAATCGTGTCCTTCTCTTATCAGGTCAGAAGATCTGACCTTGATTGAAAAAAGCTGATCTGAGAAAAAGAAATCGAGGTACAATCACTTACAAGTCTGTGGGCACTGGTGCAGTGCAGTGGCGTCGACAATGTGCATCAAAGCGTAGTGGAGCGGTTCGCATCCAAAATGGCAAAAAAGTTGAGACGACGTGTCATTTTCTCCAGTGTCATGTTGTTGCACTCGAAAGATGGATTCACCAGCAGTCGTTTTTTTTTTTTTTTAACGTCAAGCTGTTTTTGCTTGTTTTGAGAGCGTGACTAGATCAAGTTTTGGGCTCCTGATAGCGAGAAGAAGAAGGCTTTAGTAAGACTGTCTTGGCTTTTTTTTGCAAAATAAACCACAAAAACCTCTTTTTCCACCATCTCCAGGATGAAAGACAACATTCCATGTCGTCGATGCCTTTGATAGTGTTCCAAAGTAGCTTCAAGGACGCCTCGAGTCACAGTCTTGTTGACATGAGAAGAAACATCTAAACTTAGTGAAGTTTTTCGATCAGGGTCACCACATGTGGTCTTGTTTAACCAAAACAATAACGAAAACACCCCCATGTCACACATAGTCTCCCCCGAAATTATACCCCCCAAACAATCACAAGAACAACGGTAAAGCAAAAACTCAGGACCCTTCGACCACATCAGTCCCCCACCACTCAATCTTCTGTATACAAGCGCCTAAGCAGAACTGAAAATTGAAAGATTCCTATGTACACAGATGCCTTTTTTTTTGGGACTCTTTTCATTGACCGTACCCCAGTTCTACTCTCACTCCCCCAGCCTCCCCCTCCACACTCTTTATACCACCTGAACCAACTTATATAGATGTTCCCCGGTCAGGATCATTGCCGTATCCAAAGTTGGGTCCCGGTCCAGTAGGCTGGTATGGTATCGAGGACATTGTTTTAATGGGGCTGCGGAAAAAGCCGCCATTGGGGGCCCTTTGTCTGAAGGGACCCACCCCGCCAGTCCGGTGGTCTTGAAGGCCGACGCCACCGCTTCCGAAACCAGCAGAAAATCCGGCGGCGGCGGCTTTGGCGGAGAGAGTACGGCTGAGGGTCTGGATCTGCTCCGGGATGAAGGTGGTGGTGGTGATGTGGGTGTTGCGGAAATCGCTGATTTGCTCGAGGGCCTGCCGGGCGGCGGGCATCGCGTCCATGTCCAGCGGGGTCAGATCGACGGAAGAGGTGGAGAATTGCTTATGGGGGCTTTCGTCCTCTGTGCACAGGCTGTTAACCCGGCGGTGTAGGTGCTCCAGGTCGATCTCTTTATCGTCCTGTAGGTGGGGAGGGGGGGGGGGGGTCGTGTTTAGAGGTCGGGTGAAGAAAAGGAAGCGTCGATGGTGAATGACAACGAAAGAGAGGCCGAGGGTCGAGGTGGAAATCAAAGAAAGGAAAAGTTGGAAAAATAAAAAAAGGATCGTGTCGTGGTGAGCGTTCGGGAATGTCACCCGTCAAAGAGTTAACAATTGAAAATGGGCAAAAGATGAAACGTGCAGTGAGTAAAGTATTTCGAAATTAGTGTCGAGGGAGGAGTGAACGAATGAAGGGAGGGATATAGAAACAGACTCTGAGCTGTGATCATTGAGAAAGAGGAACAGATACACAAACACATCTACTAGGGCTTTAAAGGGTGCAGAGTGTATGACGTACAGATCTGAAACTCAAGTCCAGGGTCGAGCTTCATTCAAAAATTTAGAGATGCACAGTATTAATGCAACTGATAACAATCAGCTGTTAAGAAAATTACATTCTTAAATTGTGAATACTGAGCATCACTAATCTTTCTGTACAGGATCAGGTTCAAGATAAAACCTTATGACTCACATTGAGATAAACGTCTCCTTTTCAAGTGAGTTTTCAAAATTGATAATCATGACCATCAAATATAACTGACCATAAACACATTATGTCACTTTATAGAAGGCAAAAAAACACATGTACTTACTTATCTTAAGTGAAATGGAACTTAAAAATCTTATGAATAACTTATCTCCAAAATGGTGACATTGACTCATGCGTGAACCTGGGAGCTCAGAAGATCAGGGTGTGGTGAACGAGGACAGTGGACGGGGGATTTGAGGGAAATTGTGAGATATTCTTTTTAATAGTCCGGTTTAGGCACAACCACGAAAAAACAGGGGAGTCGGGAGACTTTTTTTAACCGGGTCGGTGCCAAAGTACTTCCCAGGTTACCACGTCATCTAAGGCGGCTAAGACAGGGCAACTGGACTTTGTTTGGCAATGTCTTTTTCTTTCATATTTTAACCAATAAGACCACATTCCTAACACAAAACTATCTTTTAAAGGATATTTAAACTTGTCCAGTAGCATTGTCGTCACCCATTAAGATGTGGGTAACCAGGGCCGGGGGTGGGGGCATAGCGGGGGTCAAAGGTTTGTGGTGCGGTTCAACGATAGCTTTACTGACCGTGCTATAGGAGGTTTTCTGCTCGGCCCTACCATGTTTGCCTCAAAGAAAGAGGGGGCCCGACACTGCTTCACTTCGGTTGCCATCTAAGGAGGGGTCAGCAGGAGGAAGGAGAAGACGAAGAGGGGCTAATGTTTGCTTCAACACTATCATACACACCAAATGTAGGGTAGTGTGGTGGGTCTTTATAAGGTAGAGGGGGATGTGAAAATAAAATCTGCCGTCATGCATGGGAGGGATTTCTCAGGCATTTGTATTTATAAAAATCTGTATTAGCAAAATAGTATAAAAATATCTATATATTGCGAAGGACTCGTTTGTCATCTAGTGTTGTGATACACTGCTCTCTAGTGGATAAAAGGCTCACTACACTCAACTGCAACTGGAACAAACCAGTTCATAAATCAATGCATTAATGTGATCAGAAATAACATTCAAATATGACCCCATGTCACTATTTACTAACCAAAGTGTCTCATTAAATCTCCTATTGAATGTATAACCTTGGCGTCGGAGGCGCGGTGGTGAAGGTGGTCATTCTCATTTTGGGGGTGAGCTCGGAGGGGTTGCTGGGTTCGAAGGAGTGCTGCACGATCAAGGCGCAGGGGATGTCGCAGCACGCCGGGGGCTGGTAACGGGGGTTCGTGACGATGGTGTTCGAGGAGTTGGGGGTTTGGTTCTGGGCCTGGCCCAGGTTAAGGGGGTGCTCGTTCGGGGTGTGCGGGCACGGCTCGACGCTGGGCCTGACGGACGGACCATCTGCCTGCTTCTGGTGGGGAAGGGGTGTGTGTCGGAGGTTCAAAGAGGTGGACGAGGTCGCATACAGATGTGTGTTGACATGCAAGGCAGATGCAAAAAGCACGAGCAGACGGAGACAAGAGATGCGGCGGTCAGGCAGATGGACGGATGGAAAGGTGAAAGGAGAGAGAGTAAAAAAGAGACGGACAGGTGGGGGGTGAGCAAGAAGAAAGACATGGCAGTCAGTCAGCAAACACACATTTAAGCAGCTCTTTCTGTGTGGCGTCCTCACGATGGACGCTCACAGAGTTGTTATACCTGGAAAAGGGGAGACGTTTTAACTGGCAATTTGTTTTGCCCTCTGACCCCTCTCTCTCTCACACTCTCTCCCGCTACACCCCTCAACACAGAGTACTTATCTACAGAAACATAAACAAAAAAATATGAGAGCTTTAAGCCACAATTATAGAGTTAGAATGAGCAGACTGGATCAACGTTTAGGATGAAGAGCCAGATCTACTCATTCTTAATCTATGACTATATGGACCAAAAAAAAAACAGAAGAAGAGTTCTGACAATGATTCAACGATTCTTCTGCAGACATCGTCCCCACAGTGACAGAACTCTTCCTTTTTTTAAACCACATTTAAAAAACAAACTATCGTTATCATCACATGCACTTAATATCAGGTCAGGAAATAAACTTTTATAAAACTTACAACTACTGTTCACTTTACCTTGAGATATCCAGAGCAGTAACTTGAGTTCTGTTGCAAAACCCAACGCAAAACCAACCAAAATTAAATCCAAACGATGATAAGTACTTAAAGTAAAGTGGATAAACCGAACGTAACATGACTATTAGATTATGATTAAAAAAACACAGTTCAACAATGTGTCCTTTGAATCTAAGTTGTGGTCATTTGACTTATTTGTTGCTAGAATGAAATGCCAGCCAAGATATTTAAAGATCTTACACATTAGCAAAGCACACACACAGACGCTGAGCAGCCACAGTCAAAGCATAAAAAAAACAGATGCGTGTACATAAAGGTGTGTTTTTAGAATGTACAAGAAAGCACACAAATGCAGCTTAGAGAGCAGAGAAACCTATGGCGTGAGTAGGAAGAATGAGTGTGTGTGTCATTTGAATCTGTCCGCAGACACACTTATGCCGCAGCAGGAGAAACAAGGACGACTGTAGCGTGTGGATGGAAAGAGATTTGGCGACATGAACGACACGATCCTCGTCGACGCAAGCCAGGCACGAGCGATGAGGGTCAGATGGGAGCGTGCGATGGAAGCATGCGAGAGTGTGAAGTGTGCCAGTTCATCTGGGGAACAGCTGATGGATTGTGTTGGTCATAGTTCGCGCCCCTCCATGTAGTGGTTATGAGATAATAACTTTACTACAATACCTTTTTCAGTTTGGTGTAGATTAACTTTTTTATAAATATTTCTTTATGGCATTTTTTGGGTTGAATTTTTGTGATGTTACTACCATTTTGAAAAACATACACCAAGCATTGTTTTAATTTTGTTAGCATAATGAAAACCCCCCTCAAAAAAGGAAAGCAAGTCGTTTCTCTCTAGAGCAGGGGTGTCAAGCGTATACCTGTATATCGCTTGTCTTATTTCAGGGTCAAGGTGACCCGAACGCCCGAAAACGAATGTGTTTGTGGTATCCCTTGTGTTGTCTCTGGTTCAAAGTGAACAACTTGAACAGCAGAAAAAAACAGCCATTGCATATGTGTTTATGGAAGCCAGGGAGGTTGTTCTTCTAGACCCAGAGGCAACACAAGGGATACCAAAAAACGCATTTGTTTTTGGGTCTTAGGGTCACTTCGACTGATTTTAAATTTGCCTTATCTTTGTGGCACTATTTATCTTAATCATAATTTGTCTCTTAACTTATCTAACACACTGCTATCTTTATAGGTCACCATATCAACATGAACATTATTTTCTTAGATTTCTGAGACAACCATCTGGTTGGTTACTTAAAATTACTTTAATACAGATTTAACACTTATTTAAGTATCTTTATGTCAGTCTAAACTCAATTAAAACATTATTGTTATAACTGATATAACTATTTCCATTTTTTTTTTCAAATTAGAAATGTGGGTCAGATTGTTAGATTGACCAATATCTATGAAATAAAGTCATTAAGTAAGTTTTATTTTCACAGACCAGGGTCAGCGCTTAAACAACAAAACAATACATACAAATTTGTGATGCAGTGGACAAAAGCAAAAGCAATTTCCGTCCAAGTACCGGCCTTAAAGTTTAGACTAATTTGTTTGTTGCACTGATCCTCCCGCTATTTTAGAGCCTATAACCTTTCATGAACCGATGAGGATCTTTTTCTTTATTTTCCATTGATCATTACCGCCTCGACGTCCCATTTAGAAGAATTCACTTTCTTTCCGTCCGATCTTTTTTGAAGCCTCTAATGGCCTGAATTTAATTCCCTTAAACACTTTTAATTGTTCTACCATAAGAGCTTAAAACACATGTTTAGAATTCTTGTCACAGTTTATCGAGAGTTTAGAAGCTAACACGGAGTTGAGTAAATCCATGTCTAAAGACATAATAGACGACAATTCTAGACGCATCTTCTGAAAAGCATTGATCTCCACAGGCGACCATGTGCCAACTGCAATCAATAGGTCATAGCATTGGCCGGATGAAGGTCAGGGGTCAACTATCAAAAACAGAAACGGCTGACTGACCTCTTCAGATGGTCGCCATGGTAACAGAAAACCTCTTTTTTTTTTTTAAAGGTCTGTCAGCTACTGGAGTATTTAAAACCGAACCCGAGGTTAATCCGATCAAATGTTGATTTATCTATTTTTATCGCGATAATCTTGAGCACGTCTTGACAATCACTCCGAGACCCTCAGGTTCACCGCTGGAGCCTGATTCCACAAGCTGCTCCTCTAATGAAGATGATGGTGGGGGGTTCAGGGCCTCTGTCTCGGACTTTGTTTGAGAGGATGCTGATGGTCGGGTTTCTTTGTGGCTGACCACTGGTGAACATGACCACTGGTCTGAACGACAGATTAAAGCCGGCGACCGGGCAGGGGGCTGTTCGGTGGGGCGAGGACGGGAAACTCTGGCTCTTGGTCAAAATTATCAAAGAAGGGAGAAATTTAATGTCGATTTCACAGGATATATTAACACTTTACTCTACGAATTATTCATTTTCAATTAATTTTTAAAAGTGTTTGTGGTTATGTTTGGACAAAGATTAACTTAATCAAATATCCGAAAATAAAAATAACAGAAGAGAGGATTTCGTAATAGTAAAAACAGAGGTAAAAAATAGATAAATTATAGTTAAAAACATTGGAGACAAATTCGTTTCAGTAACCTTGAATAAAATTTATGTTGGGGTTTCTCATTCTTAATTCATAGTCTTAAAAAATGTAACTTCTCTGACATTGCTTGATCTAAAATGAAACTGGTACAAACTTCTCTTCCTGAAATCTTTTCTAGCACCTTCCTCTCGGCTTCATAAACAGATCAAAACTGGAGAACTAGATGAATATAAACAGATTAAATGATCCCTGATATCAAACAATTGAAGTCTTCATTGTTTTCCCCGCGAATCAAATATGGACGACTTACTTCCGTGCAGTCTTCAATTCACTCGAACGTTCATTAAAATGGTTTCATTAGGAGTTTGACTGAGTATCATTTGAAGGAAGCGGTGCGGAAAATTGCCATTCAACACTCCTCTGTGTTAGTGCGAGTAGATTAGTGTAGTTGGTAACCTGATCCGACACAGATATGCCGACTCTTCATTACACTGTCTGACCGCATATGACTTTTCGTTCTATTATCACCTCAGCCAAGGAGGTTAATACATATTCTTGAGGACGTACCAACGCACTTAATCCTTGTGTTATCTCTGGGTCAAGGTGACCCGAGGGCCTGGAAGCACAAGGGATACCGCAAAAACACTTTGAAGGTGTTTAAAAAAAACGTTTTAATGAATTAATGGTCCTTAAGTTATCGCAAATGAGAGCCCTTGGCAGAAGTATGCACTATCTCAGTGCTTTTTTGTTTGTTTGTTTGGTTGATGTATGCATATTATATAATGCAGGCCGTGGTCTGTTACACTACAAAAACAGGAAATCTTGTATTTACATCTTTAAAATGTCTTCTTTCAAGCTTTTGAAAGACAGAAATTTGACTTTAATTGCTTTTAAACAGTCAAAAAATCCTACAGGATGAAAATACCTACTTGTTTAGTTTGTTGTTTAGACATTATTCGTGTTCAAGACCTTTTTAAAGAACTATAAACATGTCATCTGGGCGTCCTTTTTCTCTTAAAAGCATCAAATGAGACCATTTTCTGGACCTGTCAAGTGAATGTAGCTCGTCATTCAGTCATATAAGAAAAGTTTTAGTTATTATAAGACGTAAAAACTAGCTTAGATCTGTTTAATCTGATCCGTTATTCAAACAGATATAATTCCTAAATTCTGTAAAAAACTTCTATGTCTGTCTGGTTGAAGACTTAAATTTTTTGGAAGGCTTTTATTCTGAAGTCCTGAATAAGTAGTCTTGGTGTGATATCACTGTTCACACATTTGTGAGGTATGATTGACAGTTTTATCAGAACTAGCCATCAACGTACGATCGATGATTTAAAGGATTCCTTGACAGTTGTAATCGGTAGCAAAGCTGCATCTGTGCAGATAAAGTAGTTCCTGTGTTTTAAGGTCAAGTGTTTCTATGACCACAAAGTTCAACAATTAGAGTCCATTATTGGAGAATCGAGCAAACCAGTTTGTCGAGGAGAGTAAGAAGGATGTACGCCGGAGTGAGTCAGTGGAAATGATTTCCAGTATCCGGTCTCGGCCAATGACATGGAGCTGATAACAAATTTTATGGATCCAAAATAAAAACATGCTTTTATTTTGGAAGATTGTTTCACTGGTTTTTATCTGAGCAACTAAATAGTTTTCTCTAAACCATATTTAAAACATTATTTTACCATCATATATACATATATTTTTGTTTTTATTGTCATTATTATTTTAATAAAACAGCTTGAGGCATCTCTCACTTTTCCTAATGTCGTTTCCATATTTGACAAATATTTGTTTCACTTTGAATCAGGTGGTGATAAAGTTTTATGGCTATTAAGGTCATGGGACGTGACAATGTTAGCATCTGATTCTGTCAAAAGTGGGTCATGCAGTCAGTGTTGCAGCCAATAAATGACCTTACGCTTGTCCTCGTGTAGATGGGAATTCTAACCCACACACTGAAGCTAGTGCTACACTTTTGATTGTATTTCATCCCAACGATTCTCACCTCCTTGGACGGGACTCTGGATCCCTTCCTCCGAGACCACCAGCTCTCCACCATGGCGATGAGGCAGGACAGGACCACGCCGGCGGCGAGGACGCAGAAGACCCCTGCAAAGCTTTGGATATCCAGGGCGTTAGTGTGCTGGCGTGTCTGGAGCGAGCTGTACAAGTCGCACGGGCTGTCCTTCGGCCACCACTTGAGTTTCAGGATGTCCATGTCGCCGTTCTGCTGGAGCTCCAGGATCCTGGAGGGGAAGGACACAAATGTAAGGTTACTGACAGACAGAGATCACTGCGCATACCTATTTTTTTAAATTGCAAAGCTACATGCTAACATACAGTTAAAAAACAAAAATTCTCCTAAAGTTTCATGCTAACAAATCAAAAAGTATGTTACGGGAAATTTTGCTGTGACAGCCTTTGCAGGAAAATAAGTGCTAACAAAACATAAGTCAGTGGATCATTAGCTGAAGCTACATTCTCACAAAAAATAAGACCGTGGATTCTTAGCTGAAGCTACATGCTAGCAAATCATAAGACTGACCTGAATCTTTAGCTCAAGCTATGTGCTATTAAAACATAAGACTGATGTGTATCCTTAGCTGAAGCTACATGCTAGCAAAACATAAGACTGATGTGTATCCTTAGCTGAAGCTACATGCTAGCAAAACATAAGACTGATGTGTATCCTTAGCTGAAGCTACATGCTAGCAAATCATAAGACTGACGTGTATCCTAAGCTGAAGCTACATGCTAGCAAATCATAAGACTGATGTGTATCTTTAGCTGAAGCTACATGCTAGCAAAACATAAGACTGATGTGTATCCTTAGCTGAAGCTATGTGCTAGCAAAACATAAGACTGATGTGTATCCTTAGCTTTAGCTACATGCTAGAAAACACAGGACTGATGGGTATCCTTTGCTGAAGCTACATGCTAGCAAAACATAAGACTGATGTGTATCCTTAGCTGAAGCTACATGCTAGCAAAACACAAGACTGATGTGTATCCTTAGCTGAAGCTATGTGCTAGCGAAAAACAAGGCTGATGTGTATCTTTAGCTGAAGCTATGTGCTAGCAAAACATAAGACTGATGTGTATCCTTAGCTTTAGCTACATGCTAGCGAAAAACAAGGCTGATGTGTATCTTTAGCTGAAGCTATGTGCTAGCAAAACACAAGACTGATGTGTATCCTTAGCTGAAGCTACATTCTAGCAAAACATAAGACTCATATGTATCCTGAATGGAAGCTACATGCTAGCAAAACAAAAGGCTGATGTGTATCATTAGCTGAAGCGATGTGCTAGCAAAACATAAGACTGTTGTGTATCCTTAGCTCAAGCTAAGTGCTAGCAAAACATAAGATTGATGTGTATCTTTAGCTGAAGCTACATGCTAGAAAACACAGGACTTGTGTGGATCCTTAGCTGAAGCTACATGCTAGCAAAACATAAGACTGATGTGTATCCTTAGCTGAAGCTACATGCTAGCAAAACATGAAACTGATGTGTGTCCTTAGCTGAAGCTACATGCTATTAATTACAGGACTGTGTATCCTTAGCTGTAGTTACATGCTAGCAAAACATGAAACTGATGTGTGTCCTTAGCTGAAGCTACATGCTATTAATTACAGGACTGTGTATCCTTAGCTGAAGTTACATGCTAGCAAAACATGAAACTGATTTGTGTCCTTAGCTGAAGCTACATGCTATTAATTACAGGACTGTGTATCCTTAGCTGAAGTTACATGCTAGCAAAACATGAAACTGATTTGTGTCCTTAGCTGAAGCTACATGCTATTAATTACAGGACTGTGTATCCTTAGCTGAAGTTACATGCTAGCAAAACATGAAACTGATTTGTGTCCTTAGCTGAAGCTACATGCTATTAATTACAGGACTGTGTATCCTTAGCTGAAGTTACATGCTAGCAAAACATGAAACTGATGTGTATCCTTAGCTGAAGCTACATGCTATTAAATACAGGACTGATGTGTATCCTTAGCTGAAGCTACATGCTATTAAATACAGGACTGATGTGTATCCTTAGCTGAAGCTACATGCTAGCAAAACAGAAGTCAGTGGATCATTAGCTGAAGCTACATGCTAGAAAAACAGAAGTCAGTGGATCATTTGCCGAAGCTACATGCTAGAAAAACAGAAGTCAGTGGATCATTAGCTGAAGCTACATGCTAGAAAAACAGAAGTCAGTGGATCATTAGCTGAAGCTACATGCTAGAAAAACAGAAGTCAGTGGATCACTAGCTGAAGCTACATGCTAGAAAAACAGAAGTCAGTGGATCATTAGCTGAAGCTACATGCTAGAAAAACAGAAGTCAGTGGATCACTAGCTGAAGCTACATGCTAGAAAAACAGAAGTCAGTGGATCATTAGCTGAAGCTACATGCTAGAAAAACAGAAGTCAGTGGATCACTAGCTGAAGCTACATGCTAGAAAAACAGAAGTTAGTGGATCATTAGCTTAAGCTACATGCTAGAAAAAAATGAAACTGATGTGTATCCTTAGCTGAAAACAGCCAGAAAACAAAAATAATGTTTTTGTAAATGTTTAATAAGCAACTTGTTCTATCCTTTGTACTCATTAAAAAAAGTAGAGTCCAGGAAGATAAGATATATTGAATAGATTAGATGGATAGAGGAAGATTTATTTATATTTCTAGAGGTACGTTTATTTATTATTGGAGTTTTCTTTATAGTTAAGATTGAAAGGTGTGTTGTTGATAACGTATTTTCAGGTTTCCTTAAGGAGTATAAAGTAAATTAAATGATATTTAATGAAATATAATAATGCATGTGAAATACGTACTCTTCTTCTCTTATTTATTTTGTTACAATTACAATCGAGTATTCTTTGTAGTAAAGATTAGAAAGTTTTTCGTCGATACCGTATCTTTCGGTTACAGGCTATAATCACAATAAAATGATTTTTAAATTAAATATAAAGGCAATTAAATGCCTGACTTGTAGTTCCTCCGTCCTCCATTGGAGGGCAGTGTTTCACCACTGTGATCCCCCGTGATCCCTGACAACCATATTGGGCTGTCAAACTTATTGTAGGCAACATTAATATGTTTTGCAGCATAGTGCTACTACACTGCCACGGTGCCATTATGCAGGCCAGCTTTAGTCCCACGATTGATGACTGGAGAGAGGATACAGCTCAGGGGTTGATGGGGTCCCTCTGTTAGCCTTCAGCTTATGATTTAACTGGCTCGTTCATTTCGGTTGGTAAGAGAGCGACGCAAACACACACACACACACACACACTGCTGGTTATTTACCAGAGGTGTTCTGGTGCAGGAGAGCCAACGAAAAGGTGAATCTAAGAGCAGATTCCATTGGCGGCTCATGAGGAGAAGCGGCGGGATCGTTACACTCCATGTTCGAAGACGGTCATTAAGAGGTTTCATACATGTGTGCCAAGACAGATGCTGGCACTTACCGACAGAACCCCTCGAGGGCCAAAACCCCCTCTTTGCAATTTCAATGACAGCGTGTTAACATCACTGACGGAGCCCAGCTCTCATCTTCATTTATCCTCCTGACGGAGTACACGGAATCAATCAGGAAATGCAAATGCACGACGGGTTTACACAATTAATTCCGTCCACAAAAGCGGCAGAAACGCGCCTCGTTTCAATGTAAATCAGCTAAACGAGCTCAAAACGTTTTTCCCGCCACATCATTTAGAGACATTGTCCTGAGACTTCTTTGGATTCTCGCAATCAAATGGTGAGAATGATTTGCAAAGGGGAAAAAGGTAGGATGCATAATGCAGGGGGGGCAACATGTCCTCTTTTATTCGGACATAACCTCTTTTTTTGGGGTGCTGTTTGGCCTTTCCGGGGGGACATGGACCAATCCCGATCAACACTGCATTCAACATAGTATTCACTTTGAGTGATAAACCTCAGTTTTATCTAAGATTTGTTAGACTAGAAGAGAGAAATTGTAAAAAAATATGAATATTTACACAGAACTATAAATAAGTAAGTAAGTAAGTAATTTTTATTTGTATAGCGCTTTTCCAGACCAGGGTCACAAAGCGCTTAAACAATCAAAACAATATTCAATAAAGTATATACTTTAAAGGGCAAGATAAAACTGGTAACACAACAGGAGTTCCAGAAAATCAAGGAAAAGCCTGAACAAATAAAAAGCTTAGGAGCAACAGTCTGGAAGGATTTCTCTCCTCTGGTCCTGAACCGTGTGTGAGGAACCATCAGTAGATTCTGATCCACAGACCTCAGAGCCCGAGCTGGGGTGTAAGGCTGGATCAGATCAGTGATGTAAGGAGGAGCCTGACCATGAATAGATCTGAAAGTAAGAACCAGAATTTTAAAATGGATCCTGAAGAAACTGGAAGCCAGTAAAGAGTTTTAAGGATCGGAGAAATGTGAGTTCTTCTACTAGAGCGGTACAAGTTGAGCGGTTTATAAGTGAACATCATTTTGTTGAGGGAATTCCATGTTTTGCGAAGAATCTTTTTGGAGCTCAAAGTGCTACAGCAGAGTTGAAAACAGGCAAAGGAGACAGGTCGTGCTCAAAAAAAATAAAAAAATAAAGGTTGGGATTATTTTAAGATTAAACTGTTCCTTATCGATCAAAATATCCATTTTAATTTAGCAACCGGTGCTCAGTTGTCTTCATCTTCGTCCAAAAAGACACACAAACATCCAAACACGTCCATGGATCTCGTCTGTAAGGTCCATTTTGTCTTGAAGCCTCGACAAGAGTAATTGTTTAGAAACAAACTCTTTATTTTAAGATGTTTTTAAGCGGCCATCAGCCTAAATCTTACGCACTGACACTTGCAAGGTGTTTGTCTGAGGAAAGACGTTTGGCAGCAGCTGAGAGACTGATTTAATCTGCTACAAACAAGCTTTAATTATATATAGACCTACTAACGTTTTTCCAGAACACGTTGAGGCTTCAATACACGATGGACGTGACAGACGAGCAGTATGGAGGTATTTGGATGTTTTTGAGTGTATTTTTGGACATAGATGAAGACAAAGACAACTAAGCTCCTGTCGCTACATTAAAATGAACAAACATTTTTGTCTATGACTGTGAAAAGGAACAGATTACTCCCATGAACCCACTGAGACAATGTGAAAAACTTTATTTCACATTCTATTGCCGGGGTAACAAAAGGAAAATTTCAGACCAAAAGAGAAATAAAAAGTGTTTTTTTGATCTTAAGTATATTTAAAAAGAAAAAGTATTTACGTTAATATCTAACAGTTGATGGAATATCCGACCGTCAAAATCACATGGAGGGATTTCACAATAAACACACTCTAGAGTAGCTCCGTCAGTGACATGCGATACACACACGGCTCTCGAATGACAACTCAACGCAACATGAAAGCATGTGACAATGTATTTCATCATTCAAATCAGCTTTTCTTCTGATGATTTCTCATCCCACTCGAAGTGACACGACGATCATTATCATAAGAGGCGTGTTTATCTCACTTCTGTCACAAGTGTCAGACGTACTTCAGTGGCGACGCTACGAAGATGTGTTTTTTTTTGTCACATCTGTGATCATCTGTGAAAAGCGACAGAAACCTTCATCTGGAAATGGATCTGAAGCAGATCATATTTATTGATGAATGGATTAAACAAACGTAGTATTGATATGTACATGATATGAATCGCTCACTCTTAGATGTGCTATTTTTAAGTAAGCTACTAAATAAACAACAGAAATAACCGTCAAGATGACAAAGTATAACCCACACAAGTGTTGGCTGTCACCTCGAGAAGATGGTTTTTAGGGGTCGAGAGAGAAATAGATGGCTGAGAGGCCGGAGAGGGATTTGATTTCCCTTCACCTTTTGGTGAATATTCTCGAGAATTTTGATGGGGTTCAAACCTGTCCTTTCCTCTCGACCAGACACAAAACTCTTTTCTAAGCGTTGGTACTTGAGAAGTTCTAACAAAAACACACAGTTTGACATTCTTACAAGGCTAAGTTTTCTCAAGTTTACATTGAAAATGTAATAGAATTATACACTGTTTGATGCAAGAATGAGTCTGCAATGCAACAACTACCAATCTCATCACACCTAATATACTACATAACTACCTAAATAGTACCATTTCCGTGATGAATAGGAACTTATTTTAGACTATAATCTTGCATATCTTAAATTCATGTATTTAATTGGCAGATATTTTCACCTATGTCAGTAAAATAAATCTTACTTTTACTCATTTTTACAAAATTATTGTTAAATATTGATCATGGCATTGGTTGGATAATGAAACATTTGCTTGTGTTATAAATAAAACGAAACTATTAAATGTTTATCAGCAAACTGTCACTTTCCACAACAAAAGTTACATATTGTGAGTATTTTAAGGGGTCGTCAACCCAGGAAAAAAATGAATAATTTTCTTTTCTATTATTATGATTTTTTTTTTTTTTTTGTGGAAACTACTCACAAAATGGACAATATGGATTAATTAACTCAAAGCAAACATGTAGTTTAAAATATATATATTCTTTTAGAAATTACATCTTAAAAATTATGAAAATACAAAACAAATCACGTTTCTAAAGATAACAGTGTTACTCTGACAACAAGGGGCCACATTACAATCTACGCTACATATATAACAAGTTTTGCTAAATGTTTTTCTTGTTCTATGTAAGCAACATATAGTCATGAACCAGCCTTCTCCGGTGTCTTTCAGTGTCTTCGTCTCGAGGGCTTGAAAGTAAAACCTGACAAAAACCCCCTCAACCATGAAGACGCGGCACGACCAGATAGAAAAAACCCGTCGAGATCTCACACACTCGAGTCAGAGATATCACTCTCATCACCATTATCACCCCCGACGATCGCTGGAGCGCATTATCTATCATTTGGCATTAATAGAGTTATCAGGGCTCATTGAAACTGGCTGACATTATATGACCAGACCAGATGATAAGAGCCAGACTCAGAAGTGTTTCATAAAAATAGAAACAAGGTCGATACTAATGTAGATAAATAAATATACATGGTAGTACCACAAGGGAAGTTATCGATGTTACGTTCAACCGGACCTGATTATTTGAAATCCCCGTCAACCTGACTCACCGACATCCAGCTTTCCCCCAATTGGTGACCGTCACGCCCACTCGTGTCGGCAGTAGGTGCGAAACAAACTGACGTGCGTGGGAAACCGGCGGTGGCCTCGGCGATCGCCATTTTTTTGAAAACGCGCTCGCGATAGAGCAGCCTCCGCGCTCTACTCATTTATCTCCATCTCCGGTCTGACATGATGAAAGGCCACAGCGAGCAGCCTGACAAAAACACGCGTTGAGTCAAAGGTTTCTCGGCTTACAACATCTGCTTGATCTCCAATTTGGCAGTCGCCCGTCTCTCAAGAAGAAACATGTCTGAAGGCGGAGGGAAGCCAGTCGGGGGTGACGCTCCGTGTGCGATGATACCTTTTTTTTTTTCATGTGTAGAGAACCTGATTTGACAGTTTTATTTAAATTGGTACCTCAGAGACACTGACCACTGCAGACTTGGGAAATACCTCCATTAATACTGCTAATTATGCTATTTATCGATCTTTATTCATTAGTGCTAGAAGATTCTAACACTCTAGCAACTGCTGGAGGTAAAAAAAAAAAGTGTGTGTCATCTCAGTGGATGTGTGTGTGACTTGCTGTTTCTGCCTTCCTGCACTCTCTCCGCAGTGACCATTACCGCATGGACTATATGTTGCCATGGCAACTTAACAGCAGCAGCCTTGATGGTGGGATGATCACACATTATGATTTGACTTGAGTCGTGGGAAAAAAAAAATGATGAAGGGAGGGAAAGGACTTGTGGCAGAGGGAGGGAACAACCGGCCGACGAGATAGAGAGAAAATAAAGGTGTAAAATAAGGCGGAGGCTCAGAGGTCGGCTGTCATTTGAAGTACGGCACAGTGAGCCGAGATCACACAAAGGAGGAGAGAAGAAGACACAATGAGTCAGAGTCGGAAAAAAAAAAGCGTAGGTGTAGTCGATGGTTCAAGGAATCCATTAAAATGAGAAGACTGACAAGTCTCTGTTACTAACATAGAACAATGACATTAATGTTTGAGGCGTCAATGTTTGGATTAAGATTACCATTCATTTAATAATGTACAAATTAATGCCCAAAACAAAGTTCATGAGATCTTAAAAAGATGATTTAATTAAATCAAGTCTTTAACTCAACCACAAAAGACGACCCGATGGACATGTTTACAGAGAAAAAATACAATAAAGTCCGTCTCATTTCTAGCATGACTCTTATGAAGGTGCATACAGCAAATAAAATACAAAGAAAACAGACAAAAAAAAGTTTCATTAGGATGAAAAAAAGGAAATGAAAAATGAGAAAACTAATTGTGCCATGACATTGAAATAAAAAAACAGAAGTTCAAACATGTACATGTACATTTTTAATCTCTTTTCTCCCAATATTTTGAAATATATGTATTTTATTTCAATACCTTTTACAGTTTTGAGACACAATAAATACTCAATATAGAAAGAAAGAAGAGAAAGATTATTTCAAAACTAATTAAGGTATTACTTCTATTTAGTTGAACGTAATAAATGACCAAAATTAGTTTGTTTGATGTTCAATTCTACATGACCTAGTTTTAGAGCTTTAATCTGACATCGACTGATGATTGGCCCCCTTTTTGGCCCCGTTGCCTGCACTTTTATTTAGTTATTTAATGGCAAATGTGACACTTTTCCCAGAAATTGAATTATATTATTAGTCAGTTGGGTAAAAGGTCTCAACAAGGAAACTGCTATTAAAGTTTTAAACCACTATCGTCACCATATAGACGTTTCTCTGATGAAATAAAACAAATTTAAGAGAAAACCATTTGATGAACTTAATATATCATCAGACACAAAATGGTTGCCTGTAACAATCACTGGAAAATGGGAATGAAAAGAGCGATGAGTCATCTGTACTTATATCAGACATGACTCGAGAAGCTGTCACGAAGTGAGGTATTTTTAGGTGACATTTTCTCTTAATTCAAGAGTTTAAAGTATTCAGGAAACAAACGGTAAACAACACTGTGTGGCCGCAGCACTGGTGGTTATGCAGGCATGTGCTGTAGTTGACTTGAAATAACGCTTGAGAGCCTACAGAGGCTCCAAGAGGCTATAAAGCCAGTTTTAAAAAGTGTTAGTTTAGTACGAGGCAAACGGATTGGAGGGTTAGTGGTATTGATCAACTTTGCTATACGTCCCTCTGGAGATATATTAAGGCAATGATCTTCAGTTGAACAAAAACATTCTCCTTTATTGCCTCTTTAAACACACAGCAGATACAAATATTGCCTCGATTCTGCAGGACCATCCATAGGACGTCTATAAATTCTGCTCAACTACAACACTGCAAGTTTTTACCGCAGTGGATTGAGGTTAAAGTGCATTTCTTTTTAATGTCATGCTCCTTTTTTTCACTGCAGCCAAACCTATTGATCCATTGTTTTATTCAAACTTCCAGCTTATTAAAGCCGGAATAGAAGCAGGACATGAACTATAAAAACCAGGAGCCGACACATACAAGGAACCTAAATATGGGATGATTTGC
Source organism: Callionymus lyra (assembly GCF_982586985.1). NCBI lineage: Eukaryota > Metazoa > Chordata > Actinopteri > Syngnathiformes > Callionymidae > Callionymus > Callionymus lyra. The sequence continues at coordinate 10,189,799 of NC_141818.1, read as the reverse complement.
CAGTGACTATCGATCTTCGCCTTTTCTTGCTTTGTCTCAGAATTAACTTCACAACATCGCCGTGAGCGATTTCCCCAGAGGTCCTCCATCTATTAATGTTACGGGAAGTGGACCATTTTTCATATGCTGCTTATTAAAATCCCCAAACTGTACTCTATGTAACCTGGAGTTTATATCGGATGGAAAAACAACTCCATTCTCATTACATCTTTGGAAAGATATGAAGAAGTTTGTGAAGAGGGAAGAATTCATCGATTCTTATCATGAATTTTAAACCAATTTTCAAACATATGAGTGAACATAAGTTTCAAACATAAGTGTGACCTGGACCGATCATTGGTTTGTGGTGACAAAACCACTTTTCTTTTAGATACTTTACACTGGCAGATAGACAGGAAATTAAATATTAATATAATTTCTGTTGTATTTATTAATACGTTTGACAAAACAGGCTAGATTTTAGCCAGTTTCACATCTTGTTTCAGTCAAGATGACTTAATAAACAGGCCTGTAGACTAGGAAAAATCAAAGTAGCTTTATGTTCACATTTATAAGGAGACTAATAAAGATGTCAGTGTTTAGTATAAAATAGAAAACATGGATTATTGATGTCAAGAATTATAGAGTCAAACTAATGTTGAAGAAAGTATTTAATGAAGTAGGAAGAAAACAGATGTTTTAAGATAAATTGAGCCTCCAAGAGTGTAACGACAATACCAAAATAAGACTCACACTTCCTGTTACAGATATTTTTGTCCAACAAACCTTGTCTGACAAAATATTTTGTCCCCTTGTGTGACTGTGTTTGAAACAAATCAACTTGTTTGATTTCATTTCGCTTCTTTTTCTGTTTGATAATGAACATTGAAGTGTAGATTCTCCAACTGGAGCATTTGAAGCTACAAATGTTTCTAGAAATCCACAACTACACATATGAATCAGTCACTTTCAAACACCGTGTTTGTAACCTGGATTATTCAATTTAAATGCAACACAAATGACAACAAGGGCAAACCAACACCAAACTGAATGATTTTTTACAATCTTAATATTGTCCCTTTGGAGGCAAAGACAAGGATTTGGGATCAAGTTTAGAACGCTTTATTTTGATATACTTATTCCAGTCCTCTGTAGGTGACATAAGTAGCTATCCCTTGAATGTTTTAACAACCTTGTGAGGAACCACAGGGCAGAGGAAGTCTGAGAAACACTTATTCTCTTGGTCACAAATGCACTCCTGTAGATTATTCCCCATCCCACCTGCAACCACTGTAAAGCAATCTCTTTGAAAGTTGTGGAGAGTAGGTCTCTGTGAAGGTGAAGGGAATATGTCTTGACAGTGGGGATAGATGTCTGTGATGGGGTGAGAGGGAAAAAAAATGTGCAAGGAAATGAGAATGTTAGGTGAGGATGGATGGCTGACAAAGAAATTATAGAGAGAGAGGGAAGGAGAGTGGGAAAAGGTGCAGGATATACAAAAGAGAGGAGGGACTGAAGGCCAAGGAAAAGGGAAATGAACCAACAAGAAAACAATGCCAGATGAGATGAGACCGGAGGAGAGATGAGAGACAGGGTGTTAGGCTAAAATGAGTTTGTTACAGTGAGATGACAGCCTGCTGTCACTTGCTCAAATGAGAACAAGACTTTGTTGACAGCTCGGTAACCAACCTAATAAAAGCCGGTAGAGTGAGCGACATTAAACCACCTTGCTGTGGTTAAATCCCACCAAAATACAGAAGCATGACCTCTTGGCTGATCGACAATTTTAAGGTGATGATAAATTGTATATAATATTCAATTATATCTCATTTTGAATTATAAAAAATACTTCCAATAGAAAAATCCTGAGGTTAAAACACATTTCTCCATTTTGCATTTGATGAAACTTATGACTATTGTTTATAGCATATTGACAAGTATTGGCCGGGTTTCCCAGATTGTTTAAGAAGATCTTAAGTGTGAGCGCCCCTAAGAACACTGTAGAAGAAGGATGGTTTTCCTAGAGTTGCTCTTTGCTTAGAGAATACCTTTCACTCAGAAGGAAAGATTGAGATAACCCACTCTTAACAGCCTTCCTAGGCCTTCTGGGAAATGTATATCCCGTGCATTTCCAAATAATAAAGCAATGCTCAATGATGAAAAAAAACAGCCTTTTATTAAATTAAACATTTAAGTTTCACTCGCCTATCTGCATGTATGAGTTTAAAGTACTAGTATAACTAAACCATTACACGTTAAAAAATCTTTGTGATTGTAATTAATCCATAAAACAATATTTAACTCACCCCTTTGCATTTAAACACAACAATAAATCAATATATATAATTATGCGACTTTGAGAAACGCCTCTACTTTTGTTGTACTGATTGTCATATGAGAATGATGCATTTAAGGGTGCAGGAATTTTATAACGAAATGAAAAAACTCTGTAGTGTAACAGTTGCATAACATACTAGTAAAGCATATTAAACATATGGGCTTTCCACAAACAACTACACCCAAAAAAGTCAACAGCCCTGTGACATTTCACAGATATTAAGGATGTAATTGAACAACTTTTAAGCCCATTAAGAGCTGCTACTTTCGAAGCTTCTTTGGCTTAAGGTTCCCCTGTGAAGGAAGTTAAGAATGCATCTTAGGGCCCCTTCTTTACCCCATTCCCATCCATGGCCATTGTGGGTTAAGGAACACCACTTTAGGAATACCTTAGGTGTATATATATATATATATATATATATAAAACCCAAAGATAAAATATTGCATAAACCGTTTTCCAATATCACCTATACCGCTTTTAATTTAAATTGACATTTTGTATTTATGATGCAAAACGTTTTTAGTGCAAACAAAAGGAAGCAAATGTCAAGTGGTCTAAAGCGTCACTCTCAGTCACAGCAGTTAGACTAGCAGTGCTGACAATACCTATCAGGACACAAGCATCAGAAATGGAAAAGTCAATGGGGTGCAATGGATCTTTCTTGTTGTCTTTAGGTAAATAAAAGTAAACCTATCGACCCACAGCGACACTTCAATATCTCAATGTCTGGAAAAACTAGAGGCAGTCTGAGTCAAATCAGATAAATGCAGTTTCTACTTGGTACCTGTTTAGGTCTGCAAATACAGAAAGGCTGAATGACAGAACTCTGTTTATTGACCTTGCCTGTGGTTGAGTGACCACTTTCACAGCTGCTTTCTAGTGGCACTGATAACATCCCGGCCTCCATCTCGCACCAGTGCTCGGATGGATATTGACTTTTTAAGCATACTGAATATAAAAGTGTAGAAAAAAAGGATGTCTGGATTCTTGGCATTGATTGTCAGGAAGTCTGCTGTGAATATATAGTATCAATCTTATTTAACGTTCAATGTCTAAAGTATGAGTTTTTCCTAACTCGTTTTACAGCCAATTATTCATTCTCTTTGATGATTTCGCGTCAAATTCCAAGTCAAACTAATTTGCAGTCGGCTAAAACTTTTTAAAAAATCCCCATCACTGAATAAAGATGAACCCATTAAGAAAGGTTAACAGGAACATTGAGTCATTTAGGATTATGAGAACAGTTCCATGGCCCAATAGAGAGATTCTGAGTGAAACTAAAACATATTTAACAGCTTTGGCCGTCATTAGGAAACGCATAATCAGTGAGAAACGGTAAGATTTTGTGAGCTCGATAATTTATCACCAAAGATAACAAATAATAAAGTAACCCGAACCTTGACCGTCTTTACAAAGTAACCTTGCAAGAACAATTCAAACACAATTAAAGAATAATTATGCTGTGTTAGAGATAAAGTCAAAAGGTTAAAGACTTGTGCAGTTTATATATATAAAAAAAGAATGGTATGTTGCCGCTAAGAAACTAAGAGATTTAGTTACTACCAACTACTGACAAACTTAGAAATAGATCTTCTTAACTATTTCCAGAGACTTGATTAAAGAACACTCTCCTTTTTCCTTGCGAACATATCGACACTCCAGAGAGTTACAGCGTCGAGTTGGACTCCTTGACAGGTCAAAAGGTTTCGGGGGCTTAGTAATTGCTTCTTGGCCGCTCGTGGATGATGGGTTCTGTTGACATTTTGGGGGCCGCTTCCTACAGCAGTAGCTGGAAAGACTTTCAGCTGAGCATGTAGCTATTTGCCCCCAAGGAGCCACCGGTTAGTGGTTTCTTTGAGGCGTCCAACTGGTGCAGTGAAACCCCCGGAAAATAAATAAATAAATGGAGTGACTTTGCTGCACATTTGACCTTCGAGTGCCCCTAGGATGTGCTCGGATGCTTCCACGGTTCAAGAGATGTCAAGTGTCAACTTATTCAGGTCACGTGTATGGATGGAAATTTTGGCTCTTGAAGGGATAATCAGAATGATCTTCAAAGTTTTTAGTGGACGTAGCCAAGTGCCAATATGCAAGATAAATGAATACGTGTTAGATTAAAAATTGACACTAAAAAAGACCAAATTCGACCAACACATGCAAAAGTCGATTGCTTCGTGCTTTAGCTTGTGTACCGAGCTCAGGCTCCCTGTGTTAGCGTACTGTAACTACCCTGCAGCTCAATCCATGCGCTGCCTCTCTCTGACCATTCTCAACATCTGATGTTTGTAGGATGACGGACTAAAATACAACGACAGATTGCTTTTGTGTAGTCGCATAATTGACTCCACCAGGAATTGTCCCACATTAAATTTTCCTTCCACAGCCCCTAAGAGCTTCCCATTTCATTTGGCCGGCTTTAGAGTCCCCCTGGACCAAAACTGCTGATCTATGGGATTGTAAGACCGGCTACAAGGGGGGAAACGCTTCACGGATGATTTCGGGAGATAGATTAAAGGGTTTCAGCTTAATAATGCCAAGAAAAGCAGTTGGACTAAACTTGCTTTGGGGTGACGAGTTCCAGGCCCTGTGTTGCAGCCACAGAATGGAAATAAAAGGACCACAAACAAGGCCTACATGTCCCCACAGCTCCCCCTACCAAAGCGGTCTCGCTCGAAGCAATAAAGACGCCACATTGTTTCGACAACTCACATCGAAATCCCAGGGAGCGAGGACGCCAAGTGTTACGTCTCCAGAGTAAACTTTACAAAGCTTAATTATGACAATTAGCATTCTGAAGATTCAATGTCACACAATTTGTCAGCAAAGTTTTAAATGAAGCATCATTAAGCCACAGTGTGTGGGTGAACTGGAACAGATTATGCAGTTGAACTAGAATAAACAACACACGCAAGGCAAACGGTCATTAACCCCTCATTAACACATCTAGAGAAGGAGGGGGGGCCGCGAACAAAAGGAAGAGAGAGAGAGTTTAGTCTTTTTCATTAATGGCAATTAATAACAGATTGAATGGGTGTGCAGGATGGGTTTGATGAATGAGTGACAGTTAAATTGAGGGAAACGATTGGATGACAGCAACAGACACATAATGCATTGACACACCAGCAACGTATTCAATGTTTGTCCTTGACGGGATTGTTTTGTCCAGAGCGGGGGGGTGTCAAACTCCATCACACAAGCAGCTAATATACTTTTATCACTCTTTGTCATAGGAACACATTTTAAATGATGTAAACTGTCTTAAACAGGGATTGTCATTTTCCTATCGATCTCACTTTAACTATTAATGGACGTCAATGTACAGGTCCTTCTCAAAAAATTAGCATATTGTGATAAAGTTGACTATTTTCCATAATGTAATGATAATAATTGAACTTTCATATATTTTAGATTCATTGCACACCAACTGAAATATTTCAGGTCTTTTGTTGTTTTAATACTGATGATTTTGGCATACAGCTCAAGAAAACCCCAAATTCCTATCTCAAAATATTAGCATATCATGAAAAGGTACTCTAAACGAGCTCTTAACCTAATCATCTGAATCAACTAATTAACTCTAAACACCTGCAAAAGATTCCTGAGGCTTTTAAAAACTCCCAGCCTGGTTCATTACTCAAAACTGCAATCATGGGTAAGACCGCCGACCTGACTGCTGTCCAGAAGGCCATCGTTGACACCCTCAAGCAAGAGGGTAAGACACAGAAAGAAATTTCTGAGCAAATAGGCTCTTCCCAGAGTGCTGTTTCAAGGCACCTCAGTGGGAAGTCTGTGGGAAGGAAAAAGTGTGGCAGAAAACGCTGCATAACCAGAAGAGGTGACCGGACCCTGAGGAGGATTGTGGAGAAGGGCCGATTCCAGACCTTGGGGGACCTGCGGAAGCAGTGGACTGAGTCTGGAGTAGAAACATCCAGAGCCACCGTGCACGGGCGTGTGCAGGAAATGGGCTACAGGTGCCGCATTCCCCAGGTCAAGCCACTTTTGAACCAGAAACAGCGGCAGAAGCGCCTGACCTGGGCTACAGAGAAGCAGCACTGGACTGTTGCTCAGTGGTCCAAAGTACTTTTTTCGGATGAAAGCAAATTTTGCATGTCATTCGGAAATCAAGGTGCCAGAGTCTGGAGGAAGACTGGGGAGAAGGAAATGCCAAAATGCCTGAAGTCCAGTGTCAAGTACCCACAGTCAGTGATGGTCTGGGGTGCCATGTCAGCTGCTGGTGTTGGTCCACTGTGTTTTATCAAAGGCAGGGTCAATGCAGCTAGCTATCAGGAGATTTTGGAGCACTTCATGCTTCCATCGGCTGAAAGCTTTATGGAGATGAAGATTTCATTTTCATTTCAAGACCTGGCACCTGCTCACAGTGCCAAAACCACTAGTAAATGGTTTACTGACCATGGTATTACTGTGCTCAATTGGCCTGTCCACTCTCCTGACCTGAACCCCATAGAGAATCTGTGGGATATTGTGAAGAGGAAGTTGAGAGACACCAGACCCAACACTGTGGATGAGCTTAAGGCCGCTATCGAAGCATCCTGGGCCTCCATAACACCTCAGCAGTGCCACAGGCTGATTGCCTCCATGCCATGCCGCATTGAAGCAGTCATTTCTGCGAAAGGATTTTGGGGATAGGAATTTGGGGTTTTCTTGAGCTGTATGCCAAAATCATCAGTATTAAAAAAACAAAAGACCTGAAATATTTCAGTTGGTGTGCAATGAATCTAAAATATATGAAAGTTCAATTATTATCATTACACATTTTTTGAGAAGGACCTGTATAAGTGTTGACATCCATAATCTCTGTTCCGTATCTTACCTTAATCACTGGCATCTTTAAAGGTCACCTTATCGACATGAACATTCATCTACTTTGATATTTATTTTCAGCAGACGCTGCGACAAAATGAATTGGTTGGTCGGAAAAGTTGAAGTTTGACACCAGTGATGTAGAGGTTGGAATCAAGTCTCATTTTCCAATGCATTACAAATGCATTCATAAGACACAAGACATTATAATCATAAATGTAAACTTAAAACAGCTGAGTAAAGTGTTATTAGTAGTGGACGTCATACATAATAAATCCAGACTTTATATATTTTTCATAATTAGTGCAAAAGTGAAGACTGTGCTTTGATAGAATGAACTGAAGTTACACATTTATCTATTTTAACTTAATATGGTTTAAGACACAATATTGAATAAATAAATAATGCTAAAGTTAAGACTGATATAAGGAGCTTTAAGTAAAAAGTCAACACTATATATTGTTGGTACAAATAACTGCATTTTTTTTTTTTTTTTTTTTTTGTTTACATCTTTTTAGAATGTAATATTGTATTAGTTGTTATTACATTGTTACTACAAGACAGTGTTCCAACCTTACTTTATTAAGTTGCCATACATGACCAAAAATGTCCTAATATTTTCTTTAAATCTTTAGAACTGCTTGCTAATTTCTTATGAATTTGTTTGTACTGCACAATACAAGATACCTTCATAGAAAGTGTTACTGGGAAAAAGCCAATATATTGGGTTGATCTTCACTAAGAAAGAAAGGGTGAAGGGTGAGAGCGAGGGATGCCTTCCTTTTTTAGTGGTTCTTGCCCTCGGTTTGAGAAGCAAAAGAACAAGATAACAGATCCCAGCAATCAATTTCTGGTTTCACTTGAGGGTCTCTTGATCCTCTCTTAGAGATGTGAGTGGGAATCTTGGTCGAACCGGGAGAAGCTCAGTTAAGAACAGCACCTCCTTCAGTCGACGGAGTCATAGTTGCAGTGACTGGGTCATCTTGAGAGTGGCACATCTGGGAGCTTCTGTGATGAGGGGTTCAATCTGGTGGAATCCCAACGGCAGACCCACTCAGATGAGATGATCCTCCTGGTTTATCTTGGAAATACTTCCGTATTTTCTAAATGGGTTGGACTAGAGAAAGACTGCCGTCCTCACAATCTGGATGTAGCTAAACAAACTCTTCATGTTAAACAAATTCTCTATTTATACTTCGCGACGACAAACAGGGGGCGCTCGACAAAAGCGATTCACCTACTTTCAATTCGATGTCCACAACTTTCCATTTCAGTGGCTAACTCTTTTTTTTACGGATCCAACTTTCAGGTAACTTGAAGGCTGACCCGGGGCTAAGATTGTATCTCCGAAATTTACTAGCGGTGTCACGAAGCCACGAGAGAACTTTGCTAATGGTGTGGGGGGGGAAAAGGAAGTTTCTTCAGCCACCCGGCAACAGATAAGTGAGTGAACGCCGCCCCAGGTAAACGCTCACCGAGCTCTCTGAGGTGAGCTGTTACTCTGATTGCCGCAATGATTTGTCATAGTTACACTTTGGCCCCCGAAGCGTAATGTACCGAGTGAACCGCTCTGGTCCCCAAAGAAATGGAGCGTGTGCTATGACTTTATTTTAGCAGCACTCCTTTATCAGTCCACCGTTGATCTCTTGCCGGCGGCCAACAAATCTTACAGCAGGACAAATCAATATATATTGTTGAAGTCTTGTCATTACTGCCAAATCCATAAGGTACGTACGATTCCCTGCTTGGGTCTTGTGGGCTTCAACGGACCAGAGGGGAAACGAAGAAAACAAGTTACCACAAAATCAATTTAAGTGCAAAGATATTGTCACGATTTGGACCGAAAGTATGAAACATAATTTGATTAACTAAGGGGCAATGACTGCGATGATACATGCCCAACATTTAAATGAGATTGTTGCAAAAGAAGTTACAGCTTTCATTATGCCCAATAAAGAGGTTGGCCCGAGGCTTATCATCTTAAACTTCAGCACCCTCAAGATGTCCATCTGGCATGGATTAAAGCTTTTTAAAATTTTCATGAAAAATACCCACAGACAAACACAAGCCGTGAAGTTTCTTTTTCCTTGTTTTTCCCCTTAGCACTTCAAAAGAACTTGTCAGTAGCTGTCAGTTTAAAGTAGCGGACCATGTCTTTAAGCTATAGTTCTTTTTTTTCTTTTCTTGGGTGGATCTGCAACTCTCTACTCATCAATCAGAAAACAGCCCCAAACACACAGAAAGTTTCACAGCATTTATTCAAAGCATGTTTGAATATACTGAGATCAACCTATTCTGCATAAACACAGTGCAGTCAAAGCAAAGCTTCTGGTATCCTTATATCACCGGAAGGGAGCGAGCGATGGTGGAAAGGGAGTAAATGTCAGCATCCCTGGATGCTTAGGATTCAAATGACAGATATATCAAATATATACAGAGGTCTGGTTTTGATTCAACTACTTTAATTTGAAACAAATTACTATTACAGGTTAAATGGTTATGGAAAGAAATTTCAAAGATGTAATGACACATTTTTTCAAACTTAAAAATACATATTTTTATAAACAAACAACAAAGAAAAAAAGACAAGACAAGACAAAGACACAGTATATTATAGTAGATTGGATGAAACCAAAACATGTTTGGCTATTGTTGAACAATCTAAAATAAATTCAAATTTAGATCAAAAGAGTAAAATCATATCAAAAGTTACAAGTTTATGTATCTTAATATCTTGACAGTGACATTGAGCAATTGAGACTATAATTCCGGAAGATCTGGAAGAGGTGTCCAGGTAAAGGAAGATCTAGGTTTGCTTACTTTGGCGGATGGATGGATGGATGGATGGATGGATGGATGATTGATGGATGGATGGATGATTGATGGATGTATGGAAGTATGGATGTATGGATGGATGGATGGATGGATGGATGGATGGATGACATTGACTACACACAATTGCTAATCTGTGGTTCTTAATGGAACAATCACTTCAACATCTTTGTAAATATTAACAAGCATCACAATAAGTACAAATAATATGTTGCATTTACTTTTTTTTTTTTTTTCTTAAAAGCCGCAATTTTAGGAATTTTGAACATCTCGGTCAACAGTAGGGGTGTTCAAAAATGTTGATATGGTGATATATCTTTATGGTTTATATTTGTTTATGGTTTATAGTTCAATAATGTTTTTTCAAAATAAAAATATTTTAGTTTTGACAATAAACATGCAAATATTTACGCCGTCCTTCTGTTGCAATTAAACTTCTGACCAGTAAATGGCAGCAGTCATTCTGTCCTCCGCAGCTAAATGAACATTGAAATCATCCAAGATGCCGGCGATGACTGAGAATGAGAGGATACAGTCGACTCCATCAGCTTTTTTAAAGCTGATGTTTGGATGTATTTTGTTTCCAAAACAAATGAAAGCAGTTACGACTTCAACAAGAGTCATGTGGTCTGTAGATTCTGCAACACCAGAGTCAAGTACTTGACAATACTACAAATATATCCTTGTTCCTAGAGTATCACAATGTATCACAATATATCCACTTTCAAATATACAGCCCTAATAAACAGAGATGGTTGGCGACAAATAAATGAAAATGAATTAACGTTTATTGGAAGATTGGTTAAGCCTGATGTAATTCTGCCTAATTTATGATGGCACTCTGGACCTGTCTGCAGATTATAATCGGAAGCTCAACTTCAGCCAAAACCATTCCAAACGAGCACAGCACAAATGTCAGTTTTTCCAACAATTGCCAGGAAATGCAACACGTTTGACTGATGCGCACCGATTCCCCAACTCTTCGTTGACTGTGACAAATGGCTTCTGAGGCCACAGAAACGCCAACACTAGTCATTCATCCCAAACACCGTCCGACTGAACAACAACCTGTCATAGCGTAGCAAGAAACACACCTTCACCTTAATGCAGTACCTTCACCATTACATGCTTTTTTATCCTCATCTTTTTGATAACATAGCACATGTATTTTTATTAATCTTTGGTTTTTACTACTGTTGTGTTTCATGAATACAAAGCAATTTAACAAATGACCGCAGATGGTGTTGTTAGGTCATTAAAAAGGACACTTGAATTTAAAATGAGTAAAACCCTAATGCATTTTTTAGTGGTTTATTTCAAGTAATTAAGTGATAATTATGAAAAAGAAACTGTGGGTCTGCTATGTTGCAGCAGCAGAAGAGTGATCCTGCTGATGAAAGAGACAACTATGTGAGACATAAAGACGTTTAAATGCTGCAAGGGAAAATCAGATTCGCAAAAATCCCCCCAAAAAAAGCGAGAATCTAAAAACGGAGACAAGAGAGCTGAAGGCCAAAGTGGTTTTGTTACTTTGTTTTGCAGTTTCTTGAAAATTTGCAAATTTCAAGATTTAAAAAGAGCGTGACAAAGCACACAAGTGTAAGAACTGCTCGCTTCTGTGCCAGAAACAGTTGAATAGAAGGATATCAGCCTTGGAGAAGTATTTAACAGCTTTGGCAGATGTTAGCAGTTTATATAATTCCTCCCAGTGGCCCCATCCCAGTCTCCATGTTATTCCTTCAATGCTCTTCTTGCTGAGTGATTCAAAAAGTAGTCAAATAACCAGAAAGTGTCTTTCTCGCTCTTTTCTTTTGGTGCCAGTTGGTATAAGTAAGCTGATCATATCCGCCCACATTGACCCTCAGCGTTTCTGACTTAACTAACATTGTCTGGTAACTTTCAATTTTCCATGCCATTACCTTTAATATCCAACCTTGTAATTTATGTAAATCATAAATAAAACAACCGTTTTCATACCTAAAGATTGACAGGTTGGATTAGGCAAAGACCAATTTATGTCATTATAACTAATACACAATATACAGTTATCTTTTCATATTTCATTTGGGGTTTTATACGTCATTCCACTGGCTTCTCATCTTAGCAAAGCCTTTTTCTCCAACCCTGTTGTCAGGGCATGCACCTGAAATTTAATATCCTTTCAACCTTTCCTCTATGCTTCGTGAACCTCGTATGAGAGAATGTCAAGATAGAACCGAAAAACAACACCAGAGATATAAAGTATATAAATAAAAAGAACCTCATCGTCTCCTTCCTGGGTGGATGAGATAAACAAAATAAATCCTAGATGATATTGCTTATTCCTTGTGCTCTGGAAGTTATACCAGCTAGAGCAGGGAACCACAAGCCATGACTCCATAGTCACGTGTGGGTCTTTCACACCATAGTAACTAATATTACCCATTTTTTATGTACTGACTTGAGAGTTAAACATTCTAAAGAAACAACATTTTTCTTCGAATTTCACTCATTTTCTACTCACCCTCATGTCGACTAAGGATTTGGATTCTTTTTTAAGAGTTATAGACAAAAATGTATGTCCATATTATGGTCGCAAAGGGCTACTTTGTCCTTATCGTCCAAAAACACACGTTAAAAATATTTTAAAGCTTGTTTGTAGCGTAAGATAAAAGGCTAACATGCTAGACTTATGTGTGTAGACAGTATGGACTCAATATCAATGTGGTATATTGATTTAATTTGGTTTTTGTATGACAGATTAACTGAAGCTACAGTTAATTCCCCCATAAAATGAATTGAACAGATTGTCTAGAGTGAGTTTAAAATGGCGGAAAAATCAGTTTTTTATGAAATAAAGGTTGCCAATCCCTATTCTAGAGGTACGAGGGGACAGGATGCTACATCACAAGGACGGATAGACACAAAATACTTGAAAACAATAAGAATATTCCAAAAGTATTAAGGAGACCAACAGCATCTAAACAAACCCATTGTGTTTCTAGCAGTGAATGCATTTTATGCGGCTTGGAGTCTGTGTTTTAAACTGTATTATTCTACATTAAATTGTAAAATAAAATAAAATGAAAGATGGTCGAGGGTCATTTCTGAATACCGACATTTTGTCCCCTTTTATCTCCATGGAAACCGTTATCAACGTTGAAGATATTGCCGGTCAAGCTACCAAAGGCTAGCTAATATGCTATGCTAGTCAGTGTGTATGCAAAACCACGAGACGCCGTAATAATATTAAGTAATTTAATGATCTGAGAACTTGAGCCCCACTATAAAAAAAAGGCACAATCACTTTAGTCAAATCAGTAATAAACACCAGAAAGTAGTTGTAATAAACCGAGAGGGGTTTTAAGAAACAAAACAAAAATCCCCGCAGCAAACATCAACGAGGAAGCTATAAACCCTGATGGTGTGACTCCGTGATGATCACATTAAACTAAACCGTTTGGAGTTTTTACATGAACTTATTTGTGTGTCTGTGAATTCCACGAACACAAAACCGCACCAATTGTGAAAGTGCCATCTGCCTCCCTTTTTATATATGTAAATAGGACGCACATTTATTTGCCTTTTTTACAATGTGTTTGACCTACAGAGTGGATTAGATCTGCCGCACAGGGACACCTTTTATTGCTGCAGCGCTCCGTATTAAAAACGTCTACTCAACCCATGACGGAGTGAATATGGACGTTGCTAAGGAAAAACTTGCATAACTTCAAATAAAAGCAGTTCCTACCTCTGGGAGAACACGTCTCTGTAAGGGCTTCCGTGCTGCATCGCGATACCGTATCCACGATCCGGGGCGTGACTGGTGACCGCGTAGAAGGAGCAGTCGTCGTCGTTGTTGGCCACGTACTCCAGGACGGCCGCGTCCCACACGAAGCCGAACCGACCAAATTTCACCTGAAATACAAAAAAAAAGTATTAAAAAAATAATAATAACATCGGTATAAAATGTTGCTTTAGTAATGGTTACATATGTTTGGTCATCCTTGTGTAGCTGTGACAGTGTAGAAAAACAATATCAATCAAACATATTTTAGTTATATATTTCTAGTTTCTAGCTAGCGCCCTTTGCTAATTGACATGAAAGACACCTGTTTATCTGTAGAGAAGATGCTAGCCAGAAATTAAATTGATTCAATGTTGATTATTAGTCAAATTGGTTAGTTTTGGTATTCAAAGTTGACTTCCTTTCAACAAATACATGGTGGGAGAGGGGACATTTGTGCCGGGGATTTGGACATCTGTGGCCAGTTGCGACAAAGCTAGGTATCAAAGTATTCAAGGCATATAATAATAATAATAATAATATGGTTGAATAAATGTTAATTCAGTGTTAGTATTGGTTAAAAACCCACATTGTTTTAATGTTGATCATAGCCAGTACTTTCAATGTTGTTTATATTTTAGAAATCAATGTTGCCTGACAATGTATCAATGTTGATTCAATGTATTTTTGCTGTCTCTGTACAATTATGCTAATATTTATGTATATTTTTCATGTCTAAACAAGAAGAGTTAATACAAAACTCTGCAGTGAGAATTCTGACCCGCTCTAGTAGAAGAACTCACATCTCCCCGGTCCTTAAAACTCTTCACTGGCTGCCAGTTTCTTTCAGGATCAATTTAAAAATTCTGGTTCTTACTTTCAGATCTGTTCATGGTCAGGCTCCTCCTTACATCAGTGATCTGATCCAGCCTTACACCCCAGCTCGGGCTCAGAGGTCTGTGGATCAGAAGCTACTGATGGTTCCTGAACACGGTTCAGGAAATTTAAATTTGTTTGTATTCTTAGCTGTGTATTGTTTTGATTGTTCAAGCGCTTTGTGATCCTGGTCTGGAAACGCACTTTACAACTTTACAATTTATATTCAACTGGGTTCTTCCACAGTTACTGGTAAAGACCAAAAAAGCTTTTAGTTTGTTTGTTTGGCAGTGATTTTAAATGGAGAAAAACAGTGAAAAGAGACGAACAATTTCGCTACCAAATTGTTAAATGTTTTCTTTCGCTAAAACAAGCTTTTTTTTTTTAAAGTGGTGTTAAAGTTTAAAAGTCAGACATGTTTGCGCAACAAGAATCGGTCATAAAGTGCAGTCATATAGGAAGATTCTTTGATTTTTTTCCATTTGCTTGAATCAACCCGTTCTTGTCTGCACTGTAAAGCGTAGCGACTTGTCCTTGGATATATTGCAGCTGTAACCGTCTTCCGACTTACAGTCCAGAGATTGGACATGTAATTTGTCAGCGACAAATGCTTTTTTTCTTACTTTTATTTATTTATTTTTTACAGTCAGTCAGCCAGCCCACCATTAAATACAATGGGACCAAATGGAGAAGTATTATATAGTATTAAATAGCCATTTTCCTGCAAAGAGGCTTTTGTGAGAATAGCTACACTTATTATTAAAACAATTAAAGGGAAAGAAAAGCATTAATGATGATCTTTTTATCTAAAAACAAACCTAAACTCTTCCTTCTCTAATGCTGGATGTTTTTATTTAACAAGCTCTTCCATCAACCCTGTGTGGAAATCCAACGAGAAAACAATTTTAATAAATGAACATTTGTTTACATCCATTTAAGTCGATGGAATCAATAGAGTCGCATCAAGAACTCGTCGGGAATCCAAAGACCTCAGCGCCGACACGGCGGGATTAGTCACGATCGCATGAAAACACTTTACCTGAGTGATAAAGTAGGAAGTGATTTTAAACAAATGACAAACACACGTGCCTGAGAAACAAACATTAGGCTTCGTTTTCATTCTTATTCTCCTCACATGGTTAATGGGTTTGGTATTTATTGGATCCGTTTGACCTCCGACAAAGGATGGGAACGGATGAAGAACCAACGCCTGTGGTGTTGTTTTTAAAAACACAATCTTCAGCACTTCAGCATCATTTTAGTGAATCTGAATCTAAAAGTCAAAAAATTCTACTGAATCAAAGATTAAACTTGAACACAGTTATCGTTTGCTAATGTCTGCAACCATCTGCTCATCAGACGAGAGGTCGGGGATAACTTCACTACGACTGATCTGCCTGAGGGAGAAAGAACGAAAAGGTGATGAACAAAAGTTTCAATCTCTTACGCAAGGACGTCACATTCTTTTCGAAAAGAAAAACATCGGATCATGAATTACTCTCTTTAATCCTTCTTTTCTTCCTGGGATGAGACTAGAATCCACCAGACCAAAGAAACAGTGGTCCCGCTCTACAGGCACATTATTTATCGCTCGTGTTGTTTATCGTGTTGTTACATAATTCAAGTTAATGAATATTGTAGCTTTATTACCAACACTGTTGTGTATCTTCAGCTTCCTCGGGAACAAACTTGGCTCAATAAAACGAATCCAAACAGAGTGAACTACACCAGAATTTACCAGACAAAACACCTCCTTGAAACACAAACATGCTCTTGTTCGAGTCTTTTTTATTGTATAATTGAACATTTTGGGATGAATATTATTTTCAATTCTTATGAGATAGATTTAGACTTTATAGCTCTTGAGTTTGGGGTCAGGAGAAGAGTGAAGGGATGATGTTTTTCTTATTCGTGCAGGCTTTTCCCTGATTTTCTGAAACTCATGTGTTATTCTCGGAGTTATCTTGACCTTTAAAGTATATATTTTATTGAGTATTATTTGATTGTTAAAGCGCTTTGTGACCCTGGTCTAGAAAAGCGCTCTAAAAAATATAAATTACTTACTTACTTACTTATATTGTATCCTTTTAGGTCTTTGTGTTATTTACCTTGATCTATGCTCCTTATATTTGCACTTTGTCATCTTTTTGAACTTTGTTCTTTTTATTTGCTCTTTGTTCTCGCTTTTATGAAACTTCGGTACCTTCTATTTTCTGCTGTGAACTGGACACCAAATATAAAAAGGAGATCTCCAGAAGGATTAACTGAACAAATGAATAGTGTTATTTTGGTTACCATACAAAACACTTCGTTTATGTGCAATCAATTGGCAACTATCGACATACAGACTTCCACTCGACATTTTCTCACCACAAAACTTTAAACAAACTGTTGCCAATCCTATACATCCTATCCATGAAATAACCAAAAATATAAATTATACAAAATAGAAGAAAACACACAAAAAAAGTTCGTGTTTCAGTCATTTTAAATTGTAATCCTTGGGTATTTTACCTTCCAATGCTTTCTAGAAACTCACCAGTGCTCTACACAATTTCAGTTCGTCACTTATTCCATTCCATAATGAACAAAAATGAAATCTGTATTCTATCTATCTATCTATCTATCTATATTTAACGTTAGTTCTCACTTTACATATTCCAGACACACAACCCTCCTACATTGTAACGATTTTCTCTCAGTTTAAAGAAATGTTGAATACAGTTGGGAAGACTTTTATTCTCAGCTTGAAATAATATTTCTAATATTTCTATATGTACACTGTCTAAGAATTTTAAGAATTAAGAGGATTAATAAAGTCAATCTAATTCAACCTAATAATTAACCCTTTATATGACACTATGACAACAATACACAGTTTGACGGTTTTTATTTAATGGCCGTCAAATGTATTAAAAAAATGAGCTCTCCAAGATAAATAATTCACATTTTTAAGTCCAGACATTTATTAAATATTTGAATATTTGGCTGTGTAATACAAAAAGTAAAAAATACTTATTTCTAACTTAGTAAACACACAGCTTCCACTCCAAACTTATATGTTTTTATCATGTTATTTCCACCATTATGGCGGACCTTTCATGCGTCACTGAAAAGCCCCTTTTTTTGGTTCATTATTAATTTTAAAGAGCACATTTACTATTGTAAACAACAACATGATGTCATCCTAAACAGCAGGACATTCACCGTGTCTTAATAAAGTAAATATGGCCGCTCATTGTCTTGGGCTCCATCTTGGATATTGGAAAAAGATCCGTATCAGCTTGTGTTATTGTTGGCAATACAGATACTCATCGCGTGGGGGGGGTTAGGTGGGCAAAAAGAATATGCTCAGAGACACTGAATATCTCCGCTAAATGAGTCCTAAAGTGGCCACTTTCTTTCCAATTTCCTCTCTTTGTATATGCTACACTGCTCCCACATGAGGTCATTAAAATCAGCTCAGTGAATTTTTATAGAATTCAGCGAACAGGAAACCGGACCGTCGGCAGAGGAAACAACTCCCCTGACGATGGTTATTGCAAAAACAATCTTGTACGTTGTAATAAAGGCACGTGCGGCGACCGTCTCGGCTTTCCCGTAGAACCAGAAATGCTGACAAAAACAAAACATTGACATTAGTGTAGAACCATGTATTCTACATTAAATGTTTGTAACTACACCCTACATCTCTTTTTTCTGCTTCATGATCTTTTCCCGAACTTAAAAATCCCAGGCGTTCACTGAGAAATTCAGCCTAAAATGGGTGGAATTTATAAATATAAAGCGAAAAAAAAAACATTTTTTCCGAAACAATTTACATCAAAAGGTTAAATTCCTTGTTTGAGTTTCATGGACTACATTTCACTACATAATAAAAAAAAAATGTGTGTTGGTTGATTCGATGTAGACAAGCATGAGTTGTATAAATAAACTTAACAGCATGAAGACTGCGTCAGTATTTATGAATACCTTGATTAAATACCCCTGCAGTTGCTTAAGACTTGTCAATCAATTAAACATCAAGTGCCAACGCCGTGCCGTGAATTTTAAACGTGAATCGACTCTTAAGTTGAGGCTTATTCAATGAGATCTTAATTAAGTGCCTGTTTATAATTTTGCGTATTTTATACACATGTTTATTGAATCGAATGGAAGTATCATAGTGGCCAAGAAAAAGTGGCTTCCAGCCCAGTCTGGTGAACCCACTTTTTTTGTTCATTTTTATAACGTTAACCTTTTTGGTAATGAATATGATATAAAAACCTAAATCGGATTATTATACCCAGGCTGAACGAGTTCATAACAAGCCTATTTTTGGGTCTAGGCTAATGAAAATCAAATTAATAAACATTTTTAAATGTCAATAGATTAAGCCAAAAGTGGATGTATGGAACTGGCACATGCTTTTTTTATTTAATTATTTATATTGAATTATTATAATTGTTCTTATTTGCCTCATCATTTATTATTTTTGGTTAATTTTGAGGTGGAGGTTGGCTGATGTTGTTTTTACAGAACTATCTAATTCTTTTTAAAAAATAAATACACAACAAGAAAAATTGAGTAATTTTAAAATGACCCCCCCCAAGGAAAAAGTACTGTATAATCCATACATAAAATTGATCAGAATTGGAAAACTTTTATTGCCAGTGGTGAGGCAACAACACTGGGATTTATTTTAGTGGAATTACAGAATATATATATTTTAAAAAAATGAAAATAATATGTATAAATTACAAATAAAACATATGAATAAATAAAATAAAACACAATAAATTAAAATAAAAAAACAGACATTACAATTAAATGGCATATAAATAAATAATACACCATAAATAAAATACCCAACAAACAAATCTAATATAGTTATAATGAGGTCTTTAACAGTACATTATACCTGCACACGTGAACCAGAGCTAATGAAATTCTGTTCCCGGCGAGAGCTTGATTCCGGGGGACCATGGGTGGCGCTCCACATGAGCCGCTTCCCCTTCGCCCCGACTTCAAGCTTAATTAACGATCAGACCTCAAATGACAATTATGTGATTATAGGCAGTCGTACCTCCCAAACTGCTGCTCGCAGCACAGCTCAGGTCTGATTATTGTCGCAGTTGTTGTGTCATCAATTAGGCGACCCACATGAACTTGTTAACAGTCGAGCCTCGCGGAGCCAGATAAGGCTGAGGAAGCACACCGCTGTGTTGGCTTATCTTCAGGAGGCTCGCTACGATTCATCTACTCTACTCCGACTTTAACTCTTGATGACTTATATCGGCGTCTGAAGGGAATTGATAAGGAACTTTATTCTTTATATTGGTCACAGCTTTGTCCAAAGTATCTCTTTGCTTTAAGGAAGAACTTGCATGGTGGTGTCAGTTTAGCTGACTGTGACGAAGAAGAAACTCTGAAGACCTTTAAAGAGAGTTGTATAGAAAAGGGAAGTGTGTAGCTTTTTAACAATGTAGCGTACTTTTGTCGCTAAAGCTTCGATCACAGGAAAGATTCTCGAATGGCCGCACCATGAACACCCAATTCTATGGGATATTATGTTCATTTAATTATTATTATTATTTTTAATAAATTATGTTTCTTCCTGAAAAGCTAGGAAGCTTCCAAAAATTATAATATCAACATTTTTTTGTTGTACATAACTGTTATGTTGTACATTTTTGTATTCTTTTTGTTTTTATTTAAGTATTTAATTTATATCATTCATTTTTGTTGTTGGTTGGTATTGTTTTTTGCACAACTTTTGCTCAATTTTCTAGGATTTAAAAAAAACTAAATAAAAGTGATTGATCAGCTTATTGTGTTGTGTGTAAACAAAAATATATAACATGATAAATGTGGCGGTCAAATGTATGGGGGGGGCCAAAGGAAATTTTTGCTAAGGGCCCAATCGTGGTTTGGGCTGGTTCTGAGAGAGACCATCAAACTCTTCTTTTGACGTTACTTGTTCTTCGAAAATGTTCTTTGTCTATAGTATTTTTAAAACGATAATTCCGTCTGTCTTTCTGTTGGCAAAATAATAGTTATTTAAAAACCTTATGGGTCTTGGGTCGGTGTTCAATTACAACCATCTGGATCTTCATTGCTCTGTTTATATTTAACTAACAATAGGCCAAGAAAGTCATTGCCAATGTATCAAGGTACGATTTCCGCTTCTCAGTTTCCACAGTCTGGATCATTTTATTGTAATTTGCTTTGCTTCAGAGATCTTCTATCTACGGTTTCTGTCTCTTAAAAGAACGTTATTTCTCACCACTGTCGCTCATTGTGCTTTCAATGTGGTCTTTATTTTCTCTTATAAAGTATCATTGAATGTCTCTTGAAAGAAACACGTTATGATTCAACAGTTTGAAAGAAATGTTATTGAAAAATGAAGCTGCAGAAATGTGGCGTTTAAAGAAGTTGTCGTAATACCTGCTTTAAGAATGGATCACCTTCTCATTACAAGTTTCTGGAAACAATTGATGTTTCCAGGCAACAAACTCAATCATTTTGTCCTACCATGACAATAGCTGCTGCTACTTCTTAAATCTACTCGCTAAGACAATTGAAATGGTAGATTTAAGTTCTTGGCATCAAACAAGAATGTTCCAACTCATTTAAGAAGGGAAAGAGTTGAAAATAAAATTGGAATTTTAGTGTAGAAGGTGAGCCACAAAATAAAGTTCAAATATATACCTGATCATCATCATATTAAATAACTTTTCTAACTATAAAAACATGTTGCGAAGGGGTGGAAAAGTTTTGTCTGATAAGACGAGAGGCAAAGTTTCATTGTTCAAAAAGCTAAAATAAAAAAATAAAAAAAGAATGCGATCGATCACTGACACTTTCCGCCGGTGAAGACTAAGCAGCTGCCGACACCTTCCGAGCCCTGGTAACAATCGTGAAAGGTCGCGCCTGTTAAAACGTCTGCCCGTGTTATTTGAATTAAAGGCTGAGATGGATAATAGGGCACGATATATCTTTGTCTCCGCGCTCCAGTTGAAAAAAAATGCTGTTTCAATGCAAGCAATTAAAAATATTGCTGAATAAATACCACTGTATTATTGTAAAAGTCATTATTCATGAGGCTGGATCACCTGACTGAGCTAATCTCGTGACTCAGATGCTACGTTTGTTTGAAGAGCAATTTGGCGACAAATCGCACTTCAATTATGACGATATCGAGGCTAAACTGTTTACACGCACCTTTTGATACCCAGCGATTTGCTTTCCCTGCCGACAGAAGCGAAGCACTTAAAAGAATAACACAGTCCACCTGTGGTTTGCCTTCACGCCCATGAAACTGGGCCGCTGATGAAAGAGAACACGATGCGATGAAGAGCTGCACCATCTGACTCACTTGATGCAAAAGAAATGAAAGAGGTTTTGTCTGGAAAGGTAAAAAAAAAAGCGACTCCTGTGTGACAACATTAACACTTCATTACACTAGTTAAGGTTATAAATGGAATCTGAATCTGGATGACAGAGATTTGCAAAAGTGTTGTTTTTGAGTTAGTTTTGCTGCGTTCTTGATGGCTCACGGATATACTAGATTTTAAACAATACAACTCGTAGAAGTATTCAATTAACATGGGTTATCCTTGTGTAATCTCAGGGCCAAAAAAAACATTGGTTTTCGGGCCTTTGGGTCACCTTGACCCTGAGAACGCTAGAAGGGCCAAGAGAAGAGAATGGACAAAAGACTGAAGTAATTTTTAAATGCCAAATTTGAAGTCCAAGTTCCTTATTTAATGAAATCATATTATATGTTATCTATTTATTTAATTTGAATGTATTTTATTTCATTAATTATATTTCAAAATATATCATTCCGATTCTGATGATATATCCATAACATCACACATACACACAAATATCATCTAAAAAAAAGGTTGGGCTGAAATGGGAAAACAGTTTAAACAGTTTTTTTTCCTGACTTAAAACAATTTACAAATATTTTTTTCAATCTAAAAGATGTCCTACCTCTTTTTACCAGGATGCAAAGTGGGACTTTCTACTGATTTGCTCTTGAAAATGTCTACTTGTTGGTTCTTTGGAAGCCTCTTTATAACTTATATTCCTTATCTACTTGATTTCTTTACCAACAACCAGGCGGGCCAAATAAAAGGACTGGGCCGGTCATATTTTGGCCCCCGTTCCTAATGTTTACATTCCTGTGAACAGAGCAGTAGAAATACACCACAAATCTCCCAAAAGGATAAAATAGATAAAAAAAAGGGTTTAAACTGACGCTCAATAGGGGAAAAACATTCTGCAAATTGAACAGAAAAGTGGTACCTGAACCTCAATACAGCTTCTACCACACAATACACTGACATTGCTGGTTTAAAAAAAAGAACAAATAATTAAATAGCTGGATGTGGGTGGGACTTTCTGGTGATTTATCTTTGAAAAAACAACATGTTTGTTCTATGAATAAGTATCTGTATAATCTATGTTCCTTATAAACTTTAATTTTGAGCCAAAAATCCGGCGGGCCACACACAACGACTTGGCGGCATATTTTGTACCCCCCGGGCCTCATGTTCGATCCATGCGAGCCGACCAGTAGAAATCCATCACAAATCCACAAAGAAATAAATTAAAAACGGGGTTGAACTGAAGGTAAAATGGGAAATATATTCTGCAAATTGACCAGAAAAGTTGACTTCTGCTACTAAACACACTGACACCGCAGGTTTATTTATCTGAAAAGGAGAGGCAGGGCCTGGTCAGCAGCCGGGACTTCCTGCTGATTTATGATGGTTTCTTTGCTCTCAACAGCACTCTCAGTCACTCGGGGTAATATCGCCGGTCAGAATTGTTTCTTAGCTTTTCTCGCTCCTGGAGGTTTTCCATCACAAAAACACCTAGTGCGAGCGAAACACAGGGAGGAACAGCTAAACACTCTGAGGAGAACGTGTGTTTTCGACTTGTTTATATGATAACTCTCTCGGCTAACCCTCGGCTTCGAACTTACAGGCTCTGGAGTTAAGAAAAAAAAAGGGGGAAAAAGAAGCAGCATGTGACTTTAAGGTCCATGCTTCTACCATTTTGGAGATTCCAATGACTTAAGTGAACATCCGTGACAGTCCAAACCATGGCTGTGTCTTAAAGTGCGCACTTCTATATGTGCACTGTTTTACAGTACACTGTGCCCAAATTTTGACAGGGTAGTACTGTCTCAAATCAGACAACATCGCTACACACTTACTGGAAATTAATCGACAGCTTCTTCTTCTACTACTTTTTAACGTTGATTATAACCGGCCGTTATAACCGGATCGCCAAATATTGGCAGCAATTTTGGCCAATCGAAACAAGTGAATTAGATGTGTTTCATTGTGTTATTATTGTTGATGTGTGTTGTTGTTCTGTAGTATAATTAATGTTTTCTCAAGACATTTTAGATTAGATTAAATAAACTTTATTGATCCCTCCGGAGATTTTCTTCGGAACAAGAACAAAGTGCAATAAAAAGATAGTGCAAGATGACACCATCTAAATCTAAAGATCAAAGAAAAAGGATACAAAGATTAAAATAGAATAGAATCATCTTTTCACTCCAGTCATGCCCTCAAACACAGAATTAAAAAATCTAATATCACGAGGAATTAATGAGTCCCTGAGTCCATTAGTGTTGCATCTGGTGTCTGCCCTGAAGGCGCACTTCATTTTGTCACACTGCTCAAGGCAGACACACATGTGTACTCCAAATATTAAGTGTGATTTGGGACACACCACCTTTTCCTGGTGACGTCATCAAAAGTATTTCTAAAAAAATCTTCAAAAACACTTTGAAACCAGTACAAACATGTTCCCTCTGTTGTTATGACTCCTGTGTAGCGGAGCTTCATTCTAATTGTTTCCCAGAACCAGACGAGCACACAGTCGACACTAACAAGCACAACAACAACAAAAAAAAAAGCCTGAAGGTCATTTGAATAAAGTCTTTTTTTTTTTTGGAGCGCACACGTAACGCGACAGCTCCCTCTGAATCCTAATAACTTTATTCGACCTGTCTGTTGACATGGAAAAATTGAGCAGATCTATTATCACTAAATTAAATTCCTGCCGTCTCTCGCCCGCTTCCTTCTCTGTTGTTCTGCCTCTGCGGCTTATTTTCCAAACACGTTTAATAATGGCTTTTTAACGAAAACATGCCGAATAAAGGCAGTAATATATCTTTTTAATAACAGAGAGCTCGGGTCTGCATCAAACTCATCACTTAAAACTTTGCGATCATTGCACTCGTTCGTGTTGATGGTAGTTTGTAGCTCTTATCAAGTAGAGGTTGTCAAAGTGAGAAGATAAAAACTGACTTCAACAGTTTCTTGATAATCCATAAAAGATGAGACATAAAATAACGTTAAGAACGTTTAGAAAAATACCTTTTTCGATTCTGTTCAGTGTACCGTTTTGAACCTGTGGCTGATTCTCCTCGAGAATTGCCCTCTGGTGGCCCCCAAGCCAGTTGGGTTTAAGACCCTTGGTCTACATCAATAATCTCTATTCCTTACCAAACACTAAACTCTGACATGTTTATATGGCAGGTCAGGAGGTCAACAAGAACATTGATCTACTTTGATTTCGAGCCAACCGTCCGCAGGCCACATCAAATAACTTGGCGGCCGGGATTCAGCCCATAGACTTTTAAACAACTGAGTATTAAAAAAAAAAAGAGCAAATATTGCGAATGGTTTTATGCTTCCAGGAGTAAGTAAGGAGGAGGTGATATATTGTAATATTCTTTTCCACAATGCTGTATTGAACTATTACTTTTTTCATCTTAGGCTTGTAAATCCTAGTTTATGTGTTTTACCATAGTTTGTTTATGTGTATGATTCAATAAAGTGGTTTTAAAATAAAGTAATTTACATAAATAATACATTAAACACACATACATACATTAAATATACATGCCATTTGTTTGTTTTTTCTGTTGCTATTCAACTTCTGACCGCGAGATGGCAGAAGTCATTCTATCTTCCACGGCTAAATGAACATTAAAATTCCGCGAGATCCCAGCGATGACTGAGGACGAGAGGATACAGTCGACTCCAGCAGCTTTTAAAGCCGGTGTTTAGAAATGTTTCGGTTTCAAAACAAATGACAACAGTTACGAGTGATGTGGTCTGCAAATTCTACAAAACCAGAGGAAAGTATTCGAGCAATACTACAAATATATCCTACAGTATCACAATATATCGTATCGTTGCCCCTGTATCGTGACACGTATCCCAAGATTCTTGCCAATACACACCCCTTACTTGTCACATGACCAATTCAAAACTGACTTGGTCCATGTGGACAAAAAAAAAATGAGAATCTTCTTTAGATTCTTGCTATCTTTGGTGTAAAAGCTCAACTCTTTTTCGTCAAAATATTTTAAATATCGCTTTTATTCTCCAAAGACTTTTGACAAGATTTCTTTAATACTCAAACCTCTGTGTCGTTGTTTCATAACAAGCCTGAAGATGATTACGAATAAAATGTTTGGCTGTTTTATCCGTGAAAAAACGAATCTTCAACCTCATTCATGAATGGTGATATCAGTAGGAAAAAAAATTGAAATTTTATTTACGGGTAAAAGTGCCACTTTTCTTTCAATAAAAAGTGAAAAAAAACAATTCTAATATTTTATGACAAAAAGTCCACTGTCTTGCTAGATTCCCATCTTCTTCCATTGATCCTCCATGAGTCCCACAAGTGCTTTATCTGGAGCTGCAGTTAACAAATCACAGCACTTTTAGAATGAGCAGTCCTCCTCCCTCGTGGGAGAATTCCCTGGTGTGTGATGGCTGTCTTCCTGTGTGAAGATTCAAATTAGGATAAGATTTGTTCGCAGACAAATCAATCATGTCACAGAGGAGAGCTGTGCCCTACACACACTCTCCATGCATCGTGATGCATCCTCGCATCCGGCTCGCTTCAACACACCCGTTATTTCAATCGCAAACTAATTATAAGGTAGATTCTATCATCCATCGTTTCTTTAGTTTTCTATATGATAAAAATGAAAAACAATCTTAGAAAATCATGTTATTTAAAAGGGTAAATTGATGGCTAGAAATAGAAGTTGTCTATATGTACTTTTTTTTAACGCTTCTTCATCACTTCAGATGTGTTTTCTGCAATTCTCGATCGTCTCCATCCCAAAAGAATTCCTGCACCAGCATGGATCATTTTTTTTTCTTGTCCTATATGCTTGTTTGGCTCCGTTGGTTTCTGAGGTCGTTGAACATTGACTGTAGACGGCGACGTCTCAACATACATTGGGGACGTCTTGACAGCATCTCACCATTTCCACTTATTCCAGCTCAGAGGGACACACATTGGCAAGTGAAAACATGACGACAGATGGTATGAAATAGAAGTAATAGAACAAATGCCGTCAGCCTTGGGCGAAGAAAGTTTACTTTCGGTAACTTCGAAGAATTACCTCACAAGCTGAAAGTCAATAATCGCGCTAAAAATGCCAAATATCCCCATCGTTTTTTGTGTAAATATTTCCATGTTAAATCTTACAAATTATTCATGGATTATCTTCAACGTAGTGATGGCTTGATGAGGCGCTTATGAAACATCTGATGAGGTATCATGATGCAGTGTCTTCATTTTAAAAGGCCACTAGATGGCGCTTTCCATTTAAACTAAGCCCTGTTTCATTGAATCAGTAGATCAGAGTGACTTTTCTAGTTTCTAGTGACTTTTTATCTAGTGTTTTTTCAAAAAGAAGACACTGTATCATTATTCAAAGAGCACATTAGTTGTCACTTTACTCCTTCCTTGACAGTCTTTTTAATAATTATGTTATATTATCGCAAAAGATTAGTCTTTGTGCTAAAGTCACATTAAGAAGTTGTCATGACATTGCATGGCGCCGTCTGGGTGCAGTATTGTTTGGTGGGATTCTAGTAGATATACACTAAACTAAGTTGACCATATTCTGGATCTCCAAAGAAAGGTTGTTGCAAAATGTTTAGGGTTTTTGGTCTTTTTTATGGACTTCTAACTCATGTAAATACATATTCTGAATACAACAAAATACACCTTAAAAGGCCTCTTAAAATAAAAAGTTGTTTTATAAAAAATACATTCATTTATCCAAAGCAAATCACCCAAAAAACAATAAGCAAAATTGTATATAATCTAAACCAAAATATGGCCTGTAATAGTTCTGTATAAATATTCAAATTTTTTAACAAAATGCATTGTAATGTTTCTAGTCCAACACATCTTAGAAAATCAGAGGTCATTCTCTGGAATAACTGCTCTGGTTTGATGTATCGATATGAATAATGCACAAACTAACAAACAAAAAAGAAAAAAAGAAAAGAGGTAGGTTAAATATTAATTAATAATCTCTTATTATTTCTTATGCAAAATATATAAATAATGTCTTAACACCAAAAAAAAGAGAGGTCAAGATATATATTTCGATTGCAGCCATGACACAATAAGACCTCTTTATAAACTTGTGAAATGACAATGTCCAGGAATTGAACTCACATCCTTCAGATCAAGGGTGATGTTCTTTTCAGATAGAGCTATTGGGTCTAGTCCTGATGTCCGATTATTATAGGGGTTAAACTGAAGATGGATATGTGAATTTACTCTCAATATAATATGGTATGAGATGTGACAATGACGATGATGTAAATGCTAGATAAACTAAAAGCCTGGACATTTGAAGGAATTTTGTACATTTCCACCCTGGACAGGCATTACCAAAAAGAGGACATGTCCAGATAAAAGAGGAACTTAACTCAAAATACATGTCTCTATTATATACTGTGAATGTTATACAAGGGGCCGTCAAGCCAAAAGAAGAAAGGGACAAATAAATAATTGGAAATAATGGGAAAACTTAAAAAAAAACATTCTAAAAATCTGAAAATAAAATGTAGTCCTAATTTGAATTTATATGGCCATGTTTATTTTACAAATTAAAATTAAATACGTAAAATGCAAAAAAAAGGAATATTAATTGTGGAAAAAATGTTGTAATATTGTATTTTATGTACATGATATAAAAGCACTACGACAAATATAAAGCTATACCCATAAATAAGAGTCTTTGCCACGCTCTGCCCTAACTAAACACATCTCAACGTTTGAAGCTTTATGGGCTTTTAGCTTAGTTAGCTTTAATGGCAAAGCACACCTTAACTGAATTACATAATGCATTAAAAACGCATTAGTCAAAACCAGACCAGCGACGACATGTAGCCCTTAGACAGCCCTAATATATAATTCTATTCTAAACCAAAAAAGCTCGATTCTTGTTTTGTACAACGCTCATTGTTCTGCCGATTTAGCTCGGCACAGACGATGAACATGGGATATTAGAGCGTGAAACCCTCACACAGGTGGCGACGATCCCTCTCGAGGCGATCCGTCCAACTGTTTGCTCCCGTGGCAACAGTTGCTTGGGTCCCTGGAGACGCTTCATGACAACTTCTTCGCTGGCTTTTGTTTTTCTCCTGTCGTTTAATTACCCTCGGCTGTCTTCAGGAAGAATAGCGGGAAAAAAAAACAATTAATAGCCTCTTGCCACGCTCTATGCTAATCTTCGCCCGGGCCCCGTTAAGCTGATGAGAGACGCGATAGTGGAAGTGATGAGTAATTGAAGACAGATGCTGTTGAGATGGATCATCCGTGACAGATCAGTGAGCCAAAACTAACATGCCACTCTTAATAGGATCTAGAGGAGAATATATTATTTTATTGTCTCCCTTTTGTTTGATGGCTCAGTTTGGATTGTTTGATTTGAACAAATTGTTCCTTTCATCCACCGTCGTCCGGGCGTCCGTCTGGTGACAAATCACCCAAAGTGTTGTTTATCTCACTGAAATATGTGCAAACTAATGAGAGTGATGAATAAAAGGCGAATATTTGGATCATCACGCATGTTGAATTGTGTAATATGTGAATATTTTTGTAGATTTACAGCTTCCATGCTATTTTAAACTTAATAATTTAGGTTTCAACCTTTGTTTCCAACTTGATCTTCCATCACTATCTCACTTTTTCATGTTCTTTCTCTCCTTCTCAGGCCCCGGAATACATTCCACTTATGTATTTATGTTTATGCATCACAATCTGACCATTAATACACCTATAATAATACTATTTCCAGTTTTGTCATCATTCTAGAGAAGAAAAATCTGGCACTTTGGCTTTTATCCAACAAGCTATTATTGTGCCTAAACTGCAATACTGCAGCCTTGACCTAAAAGTACTTTCTGTTTTCCCAAAAAGGGGTGTTAAACTCAATCACAAAAAGGGCAAAACATCTCAGCAGTCAATGTTTAGTGCCTGGAAAAAAAAATGATATTTACCAAACTGTCAGTGATAAACTCTTTGAATTCCTGGACACTCAATCATTCATCTCGGTTTCTATAATCTCTGCTCAAACACCGGGATCGTTAAAGGTCACAATATCAACATGAATGTTAATATACTTTGAACCAATCCTTCAGTCAATGGAAATCTAACAAGACTCTGAACTTTTAGACATTTTGTCAGACGATATTAGAATCATTTATTTGCACTGCAATCAGCCCTTGCTTAAAATAAAGTCCGGTCGCCCTGGGACACCAGCGATGTTTAATGTGCAGCCATTATGTTGTTATGACGTGACAACTGAAGCGAAAAAAGCCAGACAAGTGGAACAATCGACATCATCAACAAACCAAATTGATCACACATGACAGACAGAGCAATGCTGTACTTAAATATTTTACTCATGGTTAGCCACCGGTTAACTTGTGTATTTGGGGTACAACGTTCTTTAAGCGGTAACTTCAAAATATTTGCTAATCATGAAGCATTTTTAAGTATTTAAAAATCACCTGTTATTTCTGAAGATAGTTTGTACTTTCTACATGTCTCTAGACACTGCAGAAAACTGACCAGAAACTGTTTCCTTCAACTGAGAAAACGTATTAGACTAGTTTATTTTGGTGTCCAAACAAGAAGGAGCTCTCACCTGCAGTTAATACAAAACTTCCGGGTCAACCTCTGAGCTGCTCTAGTAGAAGAACTTACATTTCCCCGATCCTTAAAACTCTGAACTGGCTGCCAGTTTCTTTAAGGATCAATTTTAAAATTCTGGTTCATACTTTCAGATCTATTCATGGTCAAGCTCCTCCTTACATCAGCGATCTGATCCGGCCTTACACCCCAGCTCGGGCTCTGAGGTCTGTGGATCAGAATCTACTGATGGTTCAGACTGTTGCTCCTAAGCTTTGGAACGATCTTCTTCTCTCTTTGTGTTTGATGATCTACTGACTCCTCCAAAAAACATCTTAAGACAGTTTTATTTATGTTTGTCTTATGTGTCTTGGCCTTTTAAAGTATATATTTTAACTGGGCATTGTTTTTAATTGTTAACCTGGTCTAGAAAGGCGCTTTACAGATAACCGTTACTTACTTCTTTGTGGCCACATAAGGATTTATCTTTTATGTAAAAAAGTGTAAACAGTGGTTAAAGAAATACCCAGACAATCATTTGGAGAATTCCAGAACACTAATAAAATCTTGTGCGATCATGCTCCGTGGACACACTAAATGTAAGCGTCAATACCAAGGCTTGGAGAGTGTCTTGAAATTGGTCCTAAATTATCGAGCCCTTCATCTTGTCAAACAGAATCTCGACGAAAGCACTCACTGCTTTAGTGCTTTTGTTTCCAAACGCAACCCACACTTAACACAATGAAAACTACTTATGTAAGAGTGCTAATGTCAGCGTGATTAATGAAGCAACTGTGTGGAAAAAACCCAAAAAGTTAGCTTGAATCATTTGAATAATCCAATGTATCCCTACCGCTGGTTATAAATAACTGCGGATCTAGTCATCAATCCCATAATGACCCTGCCTCTGCTCCACACACGCACATGATGGTGTCAGAGTCTCATCTCTTTCATATCACCTTGTCTTTGTTTCCATGGCAACACGTATGTTTCAGTCAGATAATGAATCTGACTAAACACTTTGACTCAATCAAAGAATAAAAATGAGATCTGCTTTAAAGTTTAAAAGTTTTTACTTGCAAGTAAGAAAGAAGAACACAGAGTTTACATGTCTGTCTGTTTTTATTTCTAAAGCACTGAGCAATTAATTAGGCCATTCATTACTCCAAAGGATTCAACCAAGACCAGAAGTGATATAATTATAATAACATACGAAGTTGGAAAATATGATATGACACGAAATTAGCTCGGGATTTTAGCACCATTTTCAAAATGGCATTAGGTAAGTTTAGCAATGCCTTTTTCTCACGTCTTAATTTAATCACTTTGCATTATTTTTTCTATTTGGCTACTGTTCTAATTATGTTTCTACCAAGGTTCCTCTCTGGGGAATTTTTTAATATATGTGCATCAATTTTACCTTCCCTCTTCACAGTTTTATCATCTCACATGTAAACTCTGTGTTCTTCTTTCTCACTTGCAAGTAAAGCATGTGACTGTAAACCTGATCTGATTCCTAACTCTTATTTATCTTTGTGAAAAAAAAAAATCCAAACTTAATTCTACATATATTCAAGTCTAGTCTTCTGCAGGCTTGACTTGCCCGTCCTACACGTCTCCGTTCCACCATAGATGTTTCTGCTCATTAATTCTTTTGTGGCGGCGGAGAACCTACACAGACCTTAAGTGAATGAAAAAACACACAACACGCGTGGAATTTAAAAGACGTGTTCTCTGCGCAGTCGAGGGTGAAGAACATCTCACAGAGATGAATCCAGAGGGGATGAAAGCGGACTGGATCACAAACAGCAGCAGTAAAAAAAAACCCTCCAAAGCCTCTCGGAGATCATGAGCCAAAAAAATAAATAAATCTCAACACACAGCAGTCCACTGCTGCAACACTTTACTGGACACTTGCAGATCCAAGGAAGGACTAGAAAAGGCTGATCAAATGCAGCATGGGGGTATTGGACCCACTGCGGCGAAGTCGTCTCTTATAAATAATCATTAATGCCGTTCCTATGGCGCTGCTGGTGGAATTCTTTGCCACCAAGTGGTCAGAGGAGATTGTCGTCGATGTCTTAAGTACTTATAAAATAATGACACTGCACACGGCGAGCACACGGTGTGTACTTTTCAACACTGTACTCCAGTACAGAGGGCCGTTTGAAAAAGTTTCACCACTCTTTCAAAAAGCTTTTTAACTTCACTTTCTCATGTGAGGCAGCACCTAGATGACAGGGAATTTTCACACACGTCTCATTTTACCGACTGAATTTTTCATTGAAGCCTCAACAGATCATATCACTGACATATACAAAGTCCTAAAAAAAAATATAGCTAAGAGTGATTCAGAGACACTGCGGAATAAGTCGTGAGGAGAGAACAATTTAGATGATCTATTTTCCTCACTTGTAATTATACAGTCGTATCCATTTATCAGATGAAAAATCTATTCAACGGCAGAAGTACGTCTGTTCAGCTGAGATGATTTCTCTCAACAAGATTTCAGTCCATTTAAAACACACTTATACAATTAATCATGTTAATAGATGGGCATGAACGCAAAGTTGGAAATTAGTTTCCAACTGGATGATCCAGGTTTTTTTAATTGAATGGTCCGACATCAAGAGAAAAACAGTCTTAGGTAATAAAAAAAGGTTGTTTTTAATTGCATTTCAACTCGTGCAGTTATGTCCAAATAAGTGTCGTGAATTACGGTTAGAAAAGTATCCGAAGATAAGGATATGCTTTGTAAAAGTATGGCACAAAACCTTTACATAGCCTTGCCCATCGGTAAAAATGGAGACCTTAGAGTCAGTGGTCATGCGTTGTACGAAATTATATAGAAACCTTAAAATGTCGAGCAAAAAGAAAAATACTTCAACGTTTGGTTCTACTCGATGATAAGATTGAGTTTTACTTATGAGTCACACTTGACTACAATTCGACATTGCTATTAAACGTGGCATTACATAACTAATTACATAATAACATATTTTTTCTAGCATTAAGTCACTATTTGCACGCCATATTGATCCAAGTGTTATACATATACAGTTGGATATACAGTTTATAAAAACATCGTACAGGAAAACCTAAATGAGTCCATATTTTAAGTTTGTTTTGACGGACTCTGCTACGCTAGCTAAGAGGCTAGCAGCTAATTCATCAGCATAAATCTTGCACACTGACATTTGCAATGTGTTTAAATAAGTAAAAAGACATCAAGGCAGGAACTAAGAGACTGATAACTTCCTATTCAAACTTAAAAATACACGCTTATTCAAGTTTTTTCAAACAATCTTTCATATCGAGGCCTCAATACAAGAGGGACGTTACTAATGAGCAGACCAGACCAAAAAAATTGACTTAATTTTTTGCCTATAACTCTAAAAAGGAACGAATTACGAAATAATCCCAACCCTTAGTCGACATGAGGGTGAGTAGAAAAGGATTGAAATTTGGCTAACCTATCACTTTAATGTTGGCTACACTTGTGTTTGTCAGTCTTTGTTTCGCGGCCGATTCTCAATTGTTTTTGTTGAAAGAGCAGCCTTCATTTTTGTGATGGTATTTGTAACAACCTCAACCGCTCAACAAACATCTTTTGTGGTCTGTATGTGTCATTGTTGTGAAGTGTTGACATTTCAAATGAAAGACCAGAGAGAGGGGAGAGAGAAAACGCTATTATGCTGTTGTTTTCAAACAGTTGTGGTTTAGTCAAAGAGACATAGACGCAAAATTAGCCCATTAAAAACTCTCTACTCAGGGAACCTTTTTTTCTGGAACTAAGGGCCAATCCAACACAAGAACTGTGTAAATACGAACTGTCTGTATTGGATCACATCTTACTTATGCTAATAGACTTAAGGAAAGAGTGGTCTTTACGTCGATGGAAATGATTTAAACTTTGAGCTACAATGACAAAGGTGTTCAGTTTAACTGCTGGTTCAAAGCTCGGGAGAAATCATTGGCTCGGAGTCAGAGAGCACACCGCTAACATGGCTATGGGTGGAACACACACTTCAGCTCTCCAAGATTGCTCTCTTGGTCCCAAGTGGTGGAGTTCAAATAACTCTGGTTCAGGAAAGATACAATGATGGAGTGCGGGACTGAGGACCCTGTGTCACTGTCTGTTGAAGAGGATTTAATGGTTGATCTATGTTCCTGCCCTTTCCGATGGTCAGGAGCTCTGGGTAATAACCTATGAACAAGAACACATTTAAAAAAAAAGCCTCAGAGCCTTCTGTTAGCAATGGGGTGAAGAACTAGGGCAACTAGAAGGAGTAGAGCCACAGGCCACAGAGGGGTAGTTTCAGGCGTCTGGGGAGGATACCAGCTCCAAAAGAGAGGTGTTAGGTACAACTGGAAGGGGGGCTGGGGTGTTTCCTGGATGGGCTAGGAGTCCTGGTCATCCCACAGAGATCCCTGTAATGATTTTCAGGGAGCTGCTGGCCTCTAAATGAGGGTTTGAAGGAGCAGAAAACGGTTTCTACAAGCGCAGAATTCAGCCTCATTTACTAGTTGATCCATACAGCAGAACTATATGGCATAAACATGTGTATTTTGATTGACTTCTGAACAAAACAAAGATGCATTAAAATGTTTATGTTTAGTTCTTCTGGGAACCCCCAAAACCCCTGAATGGGCGATGAGCAGAAAAAGGAAGGCATCGATTGTCTTTTTCAAACTGATAGTCAATATTGAAAAAATGCAATATTTGGTGCCGCTAACTCCTTACTACCCATGATCATTAAAGACTCTTTCGTATCAACGATGTTTAGAAAATTTTCAAGTAGAAACACAGAGAATCACAGCGTTTATGAACAAACAAAGATCAAAGGAAAAGCAAAGGTCAAACTCCAGATAACGGCAGTTTATTTAGCTCGTAAGGTTCAAAGAAATCCACCGTGGGGTTGGACAGAGAGAGAGAGAGAGAGTCTACCAGAGTTGAATTCTAAAGACCTGACTGCAAATAGACTCCCTGCCCTCCCAGGCTGCAGGTACACTCGAAGTGGCGAGTGCTGAGGTTAGTGACAAGGATAATGAGTTTGCCACAGAACGCTGCTACGTGTTGGGTGTGGAAATGATCTCGGTGAACCCGCCGGCCAACTGCCTCTCAGTAGGCGGCGCAGTGAAATCGTTTCAGGTCAAAGGTCCGGACCCTGATGCTCTCTGGAGACACTTTCGAATCTGGACAGTATGAAATAAGGAAGCAGACGGCAAGATATATCACCATAAGAGTCCATTATATCGGTGTAACAATGCAGACTATACCGCTCGTGTTTGAGAGCAAAAGATGTTAAAAATGAAAAACAAAGCTTCAGTGGGTTTTTATATGTTTAGACAAGAATGAGAGAAGCTTGAGCAACGAGATGTGCTTCTGAATCACACGTCTGACTACAGCCGGGGAAAGAAGGAATCAATTATTCACAAGATTTTTAACAATGCTTTTTAAAAACTACAGCTGCATCATTGTCAAGTATGACGTCTAGACACTTCCAAAGAGTTTCTAGTATTCATATAATTGTAGTCGGACTTAAATCAAACCGGAAAAATACAGCCAGACCTGACGTCCAAACTTTTACAGGTACATTTCCAAGTTTTGGTGATAATGGGCCGGAATCTTCAACTTTCCTGAGTGGGTCCTTTACATAGAAGAAACCAGACAAGATGCAGAAACAGCATCAGTCTTCAGTCGATCAAGTCTACATGTCTTGAATAGAAGAGCCGGGTGTAGTGTAGTGAAGGTGAGTTGTTGCCGAGTTCTCTGACATAAGGGCCTTTTGAGAAATCACGATCCTGTACAAAAAGCTCAGTTTGAAAAGAAAGGTTTTCAATACCTTGCGAGAAGTCGAAAGTAACTCTAGTGTTTCATGCATTGACATTGCATTAGACGGTCTTTCCAGAACTTTCTCAGGCACTGTTAAGAGTAACCTCTGCACTAGATAATCTCCCACAAGGTATTACAGGTACAATCGAGAGGTTTGTTATACTGACCGAACCAGCCAATGCACATGTGAGTCAAGAAAAATAATGTTCTGTCTATCCCACTCACAAGGGCTGCCCTAGAAAACACGTAAAGAACTCTGTTTATCAAGGAGGGAGTCAGATGCAGGTATATACACCTAGAACTACCTTCACA
This sequence comes from Callionymus lyra, assembly GCF_982586985.1. Taxonomy (NCBI): domain Eukaryota; kingdom Metazoa; phylum Chordata; class Actinopteri; order Syngnathiformes; family Callionymidae; genus Callionymus; species Callionymus lyra. The sequence continues at coordinate 10,153,064 of NC_141818.1, read as the reverse complement.
GTGTAAATGGTGCTAGTCTAAGACATGTGAGGGTTTTTATACACGCCTCTGGGCATGCCTTTAGGATGCAAGCCAGTCACCAATGAAAGAAGGGTTTGAAGGTAGTGCAGTGCAAAAAATGCATTCAAATGTATATCTCTTTGTTACAGTGAGGGGGGTGCTGAATAGATTTTTCCGAGTTCTAGTTATACACATATTTTGTGACTTGAATTGCATTTGAGCAATTCTGATGTTTATTTGATTGAATTGCCATTTCTCGCTCATTCGCTGCCATTTTAGCATCTTCCCAAGTCCTGTATCCGTATATCCCTTATATATGATCATTATCATAATATATTTATTGTTATATTTATCTAAAAGCAGTTGTCAATGGCAAACCTTTGGAAAATGGCTGTCATATTGATAATTTCCGAGGGTCTATATATGTATTTAGTTGTTTTGTCTTTGGCTATTACTGTATCAAATGTGAAGCTTATACAGTATTCATTGTTAATTTGAAATATATTATATATAAGCAACGTATAAATAGTTGTCTATAGTGGCTATCTTGAAAAAGGCAGCCATATTGACTAGTCTGGATTTTTCCAGATGATCCGTATGCATTTCTCTATAACTGTACCAACTGTAAAGCTCCTGTTACATATTATCTATCGTAAATGGAAATGTAGTTCCGTTTAAAATAGCTGTCAGTGGTGCCGATCTTGAGAAATCACTGCCATATTATATAGCAAATATAGGGCTTATTTAGAAAAAAAAAATCACTTTTTGGTTATCTGCCCCAATAATAGACCAGCAAGTACTATTTTCTTGGTTGTATATTTGAATATTACTCTCTTTGCAAACAAGACCAAGTCAGATTGTGAAATTGTTTCCCTCAAATTTTTCCTGCGCTCTTTTCCAATTTATATAATTTATGATTCTATAATGATTTCTTTTTTTTCCACGTTCTGCTGGCGCTGGCTAACACAGCAGCACAGGCAAATTACTTGAATTATTTGTTTGTTGAACCGGAATGGCTCACAGAACTCATTACAGATTGGATCGCTTGACATCCAACTCTTTCTCACTCTTTATCATTTCCCGCCGATGTTTTACGAGACCTTTTAAAGAAAAATTCTCCTCACAGCATCTCCTCGCCTCGTACATCTTCCTCCATCCTGGCAAGACCACTCTGCATTTCGGATTCACCACAAACACGACCTCCCCCACTTCTCTGGACTGTGATGCATGACCGTCTCTGTTTTCCAAAAGTCCATTAGTTGCTGGCAGTGGGCCGCTGCCTCTCCAGCAGACAGAGATAAAGATGCAAAGGATGGCTGCCCAGGAAGCCACATGGACGGGGCGGGGGGGCAGCAGAGAGTGAGACCGAGCAGAGAATTGTGCAGGACGGATGTGATACACCTTGAACTCACGCCCAGGATGGAGGATGGAATGAAAGATGATGAAGATGAATGGAAGATCAAACGGTACAAGGGTAATGAGAGCATGAATGAAGCAGGAATACTTAAGGTTACATGGAAAATTAGCGTCTTTAATCAGTCTTATAAGAAAAACGTCGCTGTAATGATTCTCTTCGATCTTTTTTTTATCCATTACATTTAATCTTTTTCTAAGTTTGACAAGATCCCCAAAAATCCAGCCCAACTTCTCTTTTTCCAATTCTATCTGGAAAATTAAGATATTATCTAACTGGCTTCAGGTCACTGGAGCGACCACATGTGAAGAAGACAAATGAAGAATGCCTTTCTTTTAAGTTTAAGCGAGGACATTTGGTCCCTGATTAATTCTGTTGTCTAACTTTCTCAACTTTGTTCCATCCGATTAATTGCTTTTTGTGCTTCCCTCCATATTTCCCTCAGCCAGACTGAGTGCATTAAATCTTCTGAAGGCATAGAAATGTGCTAATGATGGCTATCTTTGTATCGTGGACTTTATTCATTTTGGAGCTGTGGGAAAAATGGAATTGGGTTGGCATGAAAGATTTGAATTATATTTTATATTATTCTGTCTGAGAGGCGAGGTTTAGGTTCCAGCAAATAGATTTGTTCCGAACATTAACACGTTTCAATTGTGCTAATTCAGGAAGTCTGTTGGAAAGTCTTTATAAGGATCTAAATATTAAAAGACTACACAGAGCCAAATAATAGTGTGTGTTATCTCATAACTTTCTGGCAAAACCAATGCTGACAATTAGATACTTGTTTCAGTTAATTTCCTTGATATGGTGACATGAAGTTTGTGTCTTAACTCAAGAGATTTATTCTTAGGAGAAGTAATAATTGGAGATCTTGGGAACTTGTATTGGCTTTAGGGGCCAAACACTGCAACCTGTGGGCAAGGAAATCCACATCTTTTCGTAAAGATTTGTGAAAGGGAGGTAGAATAAATGATCCCGGTGGTGACCAAATCGATGGGGCTAAGAAAGGTTTCTGGACACAAATTTGAACTAATTGGAAAAAGGCTGTTGGTGGAATTTTTTTTTGTTGAATTTTTTAACTTTTTAACTTTAAGTTTTTTAACTTTTTAACTTAACATTTTCTTAACTTTCTAATTTGGAATCTGAGTTTCTTTAGTTAGATAATCTGTGTAGGTTGTGTAGGTTGGTAGGTATAAAAGTGAATTTCAGGGTCAAGATGACCCAAGTGTTTAAAACAAATATTATTTGTGGTATTCCTTGTGTTGACTCTGGGATAACACAGTGGTTAGGGAGAGACGTTTGGGATGCGCTTAGTGTAAAGTTCGTAGAGAGATTAATTTCCCCTCCTCAATATCCAGGTTAAGGAGGTAAAGTGAACCTTGTACATTTATGTATATAAAAAGAAGATTGAATATATTTAGGTAATAAACAATGATATGTTTTTGTCAGTCTAGTTGTTCATCATGAGGCACTTCTTGAATAGGTGACCTGCACCATTTTCATAGTATCAATGAAAGTATCTCTGGCCATTGGACACAGTTTTCTAAGAACAAGGAGAATCACCAGCCAAACTGGAAGAACTCAAAGGTTCCGTTTAGCTCAATCAAGAAGCTAATTTTAGTAGATTTTACTAAAGGTGCACGACACAATCAAATAAATCCAACAGATTTAAGAGTGATTTTGGTTCCCTGACCTTGAATCCGGCATCTACATATCTACATACAAGGTAGACATTTTAACCATTTCTCCCATTTACTTTAACACACAGTATTTAATATAGTACATATTTTGTGGTTACAAACAGTTGCAAAACACTAAACAATATTTAACATTGTTTATATTATGTTTTATCAAGATAATTATTCAAGGCCAAACCTTCAAAACTTTTCTAAATTCAGGTGAAACAACTAAACTCCTGCTTTAATAAATGATCTTTTACTTGTCTATTAAATATTTCCTGATGTATCCTTAAAATATGTTCTTCTGCTTTTGAGATATAATCAGAAAAACAGATAGTACTCATTACCTCATATACCTCCTTGGCTGAGGTAATTATTACTTTACATGCAGCAGGTTCTGTTTAAGGTTGGATATACTGTCAGTGTAATATTGATATTGTTTTTAAAGAAAACCAGATTGCATTTGTTATTGTGTCAGTTTCTCATTTGATCTTTCTGGTACTTCTGAAAGTCTCTCAGTACTTTATATGAAAACACGTTCTCTGCAACATGGACACTGTCAGACCCTATGGGTTGGTTACGTAGAGAAAAGCTTTGCTAAAATAACAGCTAGAAAGTTTAAAACAGGCACACTAAAATGATAAATATTGCTATATTAAAACTTTGTTTGATTTCTCAAATGATGTGAACACAATTAAGCATTTGTTTAAAACGCTGAGATATTTGTACTTCATATCAGCGTGTCGTGTGCTGAAGGGAAACAGAAGGATCTGCTTTCAGAATTGGATTGAAAATTCCAGATGAAGAAATTAAACCTCACTCTCGAAATGTTCTTATCCTCTTGACACTGGTAATGATTGTTGGAAGATTTCCCTTCAGTGTGTCTCACTCCTTCTATTAGTCAGAAAAAGGAGGATAGATATCGTGACTCCCCGTTGGAATATTCCATTTCACAATTTAATCTGAGTCAAGCCGCGGCGACGAGTGATAAGAAAATCCTCAGGTGGGTCTGACTAAATCAAAATGGAGACAAAGTTTCTGCTGCCTGATATCCCACAAGATTGAAAATGTCCTGATGAGACGCGCTGATGTTTATACCTCTCGCTGGTGCGCTTGCAATCCGGAGATTATTGGTTCAGTCCTCGGCTCCCACCGGAGACTGTGGTGAAGGTGTGTTGATCAAGACATTTACTGTCTAATTGCTACTCCACACTAGTTTGCCACCCGGAGAAGAAACAACAGAGGAACACAAACGCGAATGGATGAGTCAGGCAACATTGTTAACCTCTCTGGGTTCAGAGAAAACAGACCGGACACCTAATAAAAGCAGCCCATTAACTCTTTTTACAAACACGCCGACCCCACAAATCTACACTCCTGCAATAAAAGAGTCAATTGGTTGATTTCCTGTCCAACAATTTACCATTGCTTGTTAGCAGCAGTAATGACTACTGGTGATGGAGGCGAAGCTAAATATCGGTAAGGACGAATACATTTATGGTTAACGAATGATTACCCATTAATCTACAGGATAAAAAATGCTGAGCGCCAGCCATGACAATTAATTCATTTACATTTAAACCCTTTAATTCATGGATGGTAGTTTGGCCCTACAAGTCACCAGCCTGGATAGCTCTGTTACTAGAGAACATGGCTCTGCACCCAGAAGTCCCAGGTTCAACCCGTGACTCCACATATTCTTATTAGATAGTAACTGTATTTTGTCAAAAGTCTGAATATTTATACACCACTATTAAAGGCCAAATTGTTGAGAATTAACATTATTTGCTGATGATTTTATTGTGAAATACTAGGTAGATACTAGGTTGCTTACCCAACTGTCCAGGAAACGTATGCGGGTAATACCTTAGTTTAGCGGGGCTGTATGTGGAGTTGAGTTGCAGCACAATTTTCCCTGTCGAGTGTTTTCTACGATCCTTTAACTCAGTTTAATGCATACTCTGAATTCCTAAAAGGACACTAGGACAGAACAACTATTATTGTCTGAAACAAAATTAATTAATATCCCTATATTACATCCCTATTCTAGTCTAAGAAATCATAGAAATACTAACGTAGTACATTCAGAATAAACAATAATATGAGAATATACAGTATACAATGTCAAAACAAAACGTAATAAAAAGAGTTAGCCTATTCCTTAGCATTTTGTTAACCCTCAAAATAATGTATTTTATTGTGGCTAATACGAAAGTTGACCGAGCCGGGGATCGAACCCTTGCGTCCGAGGCCATGAGTAATACAGACTGATGACGCATATGGGGTAAACGGCCATCCATAAATGAAAGGATTTAAATTAAATTATGGCCAGGAAAAAGAAAAAAACTTAAGGTTTGTCTTATAAGATCAATTTAGGAAAACTAATATGAAACTAGCTGAAACCCACAGCCTTGCACGGACATTAAAATTTAACGTGAAAACCCCCCAAAACACTCCAGAGAGAAGGGAGTAAATTCAGGTAGATTATGGGCCGGAAGGAGCTGACATTATTGGAACCCATTTCTATTTAATAAAGTACAAACTTGATTGGAATTGGACTTACTTACATTTTCAGGGAGAGTTTACTGCCTCGCTTTTCAAATGAACAAAATGAGCTGATATTCTGGAAATCTCGTTTAGTAAGTACCCCAGAAAAGACAACCATTTTCTTATTCAGGTAATATATTTCTGCAATTTCAATACATCTAGTTGATTACCTTTACTATGTTAAAATACTAATATTAATCTCGACACCCAAATATATTAAACACTTTTTACAATTATGCTTTGTCTTGTGACCTAACTGTGGCTGAAGCCGACCCTCACGTCTTGGGGTGACATTGAAGAAATGAGAACATAAATAACTGTGTACAGAAAGGACACAAGCTGGAATCAAACTCACAACCATGTGGTCCACAACTTTCAACAGGAAACAGTTTCGTTACTTGTAATGTAGGACGACATCATTTTGGAGTCGATTAAAAAGGCAACTTTGACAGAGTAGATTTTTTAACCCTGATAACATCTATCACTCCTCTCGTTCCCTTCATCCCAGAATCATTTATAACATCTCCCAAAGACACGGCTGATGTTAATCAATCACCGCTGCATACAGAGGTGATAACATCTACGTTTATTCCTCCATTTCCTGACGCACCATCCATCATTTTTCTATTTAAAATGCCTCTTTCAATACGACCCGACACATTTTCCCCAACAACCAAAGTACACTCCTCCACATTCTTCCCTTTTTTTTTTTTTTTTCATCCCCAAATCTGAGTCACAACATAGAAACCCTGTCATCACACAAGCAAAGGACTAGAACAGCAGGGAAATATGTTTGCCGTTTGGGCTTGTTGTGTTGAATCCTAATGAGGTATCAGACTCTGCAGGATGAGGTCTTTCTCTTTCTTTGTCAGGCTGATTTGCACTGGGAGGGGAAACACTAAATAAAGAGACCCAGCAGATATAAAGGTATTTTCTGGTCTTAATATCAGAAGACTTGGCAGTGGTCAGGAGCAGCAGAAGACGCTTCTCTAAAAGCATCTGAAAGGTTTAATACAATCCACTAATTTTCTATAAAAATCTCATGAATAAAAGTTTTATTTTGGATTTAGACTGTAGACATTAGCGGCGACATTGACAAGGACAATCTGGAGGAGAATTAAACTGAGACAAAGGCGGAACATGAGAATGGTACAGTATGATCTGAGAAGGAAGCGACGACGCTCATGGAGTCGCAGACAACCTTGAGACGAGACCTGAAAGCATTGTTTGTGAAAACTCGGAGATGCGAGACAGCTCAAGAGTAACCTTAGCAACTCCCTAACCAATGGCAGGTTGGCAGGAGGTCCTTAAAGACGGGCGATGATGAAACACACGCCGAGAGAGACAAAAACACCCACACACTGAGAGTGACGCCTCAGGATCTCATATTGACTACAAACTGGTGTTCCTGGAGAAGCTGCAGTAATATGACACTCAACTTATGGACACACAGTGCACAGTGGAGGGGGGGACAACATGTTATTACTAAACAATAGACCTAAAAAATGTGGCAAAATGCAGTTAAAAGGTTCAAAACTGTATATGAAAAATGGTATTGGTAGAAATCTTACCGACAAATTCATAACAAACACGTAAAAAAGTGATGCTTTTCAAGTATATTATGATACTATGCAGTTTTTTTTATGAATATAAAAAAAAGCATTACCTTAAGAACATTTTCTACTGTCTACTTCTACTGCAAAAGTGAAGATTCAAACTGAATGCTTTAATTGATAGCTCGGCTACTCGATAACAATTCCAAGTATTTTTGAGATGAAACCAACACTTTGTATCTTTTTTTTTTCCATGTTGAAGATTAGAAATAGTATTCTGTGAATATCCAATTAAATGATAACATTTATAAAACATTTTTCAAATTAAAATTCGGGACATTTTTTCCGGACAGGAAGTTCTTATGAAAATGTGGTTTTTGACAATTAAATGTATCATTCATAATAAAAAATAATTTCAAAATGATTATTATTTTCATCTTATCTTTAAGGCAAAGTGTAAATCAGACCAATTTCTTAATTATTTATTTCTCCTCAGTTTCCCTTAAACCTTCTAGAGCTGCTTTCTTAAATTACTTAATGGAGATCGATTGATGGCCTTTCTCAGTTATTAGTGAATTGACATCTTATGTTCTAGTAATGTCTCCATTTATCCGCCACCACCTCTAAACCTTTACTAATTCCATCATTAACCTTTAGATTCAAATCCATCCCTGTTACCATATTCCCTTCCAGATTACCCAGCTAGTCATCCACTACCCCTTGGTTGACCTTGACCAGTTTTAACAAACTGAGCCTGAGAAACCTGGGTGTTGTGTTTGACAAAGACACAAACTCACATTTCCCCGATCCTTAAAACTCTGCACTGGCTGCCAGTTTCTTTCAGGATCAACTTTAAAATTCCGGTTCTTACTTTCAGATCTATTCATGGTCAGACTCCTCCTTACATCAGTGATCTGATCCAACCTTACACCCCGATGGATCCTGAACACACTTCCGGACCAGAGTTTATTATTCATTGGTGAATACGTGAATTGCCCTCTTCTAATGCAACTAAGGTTTGGTCCCATTTAGTAGATCCACACCAAAGTGTGGTTTTCCACTGCTATAATGGATGATCCCTATTTGAAAATTTGACAAACTTGAAAGTAAGAAAAGGGGGTTATACTTTGTATCATGAATCATAGCTCATTGTAAGTTACTCTGTGGTTTTTCAGTGCACACAGAAGAGTCCAGAGGTAAGACTCACGGATATGCTCCGTTTAAAGATTGTTTCCCATCCACTGCCTCCCGTCACACTCGCTTCACTTGGTCACAAAGATAAGAATTTGGAGAGTTCGCACTTTGGTGTCAAAATCTAGGGAATGAAACTAGTGTGACAGCCGGATGACAAAGACAGAGGGAGCGATGTATATGAGGGGAGCAAGACAGGGAAACATCCTTGTCGTTTTGCATCTTAAAAATAGTCCCAAAACTGCAACTCGATTAATCTTCTCTCTTCTCTAACTCTCAATCCGTGAAGACTTCATCCCCCGAAATTTATGACTTCCATTCTTTCAACCCACGTTGTGTTTGTTCGCGACTCACCTTACTTGTCCTTAAAATAATAGCTTTATGGTGAGTGGGAGAAGATGGCAGAGGCCACTCCGAGCATTATAATCATGGCAGGGGTGTTCTTATTTGCAGTTGGACACATTACGCCTCCTTCCTCCTGTCTGGCACACCTAAATCTTTTCCCTAATGGTTGATGGGATTTTTTATTTTTTTATTTGATGGTTTAAAACCCACTGAGTAATGCGCCTAAGAGTCCATTAAGAAGATGGAGAAAAATGAATTAACGCAACGGTAGAAAACGGCGACCAATGTCCTCTGTCTGGCCCGTCTCCTCCGTCTGTTCTCGTCCATCTCTTTACAATTCCTCCGCCTTACCTTCCAACACTTCAAATCCCTGACCCCTCATTCTTTCTCAGTGTCTCCATCTTCCTTTCTTCACTTTTGTCATTGAACCGCCGTCATCTACGCATCCTTCAGTCTGTACTTCGCTCCCAATTTCCCCCGTTCCTGCTCCCCATGCACCCATTTACCATCTATTTCGTCCCTCCACTCTATTCCCATCATCCGCCCCCCACCCTGCATTGTTTCAATCCTTCTCATGAGTGTCAAGATAGCCTCATCGAGGGCAGGAATATCTAACAAGTCTTGGTTGACTCACCATGGGCTCGGTCTGACGGCGGAGTCGCCGTCGTCTTTATCATTGTCATGAAAGTCATTACAGCAAATTGGTGAAAGCTTTAAACTGCTTCTTACTTCCAGTCTGGAAATATATGAAGCAGAGGTGAAGATGTGATGACAATTTTCATCACAATTTCTGAAGTCATTATGCCAAATGGGCAGATGGTGATGGGGGGGCAATGAGTAATCGGTAATGTGCGTATAAGAGTTTAGCCCATCAAGGACAAGTCAGGCTATTTCCTGCTAATGCTTGAAGAGATAAAAAGAAATACATTAAACTAATACGGGTCTTTTTTTTTTCAAACATTCATTTTTTGGTTTGGTTTGCAGTATCCCAAGTACAAAACCGGTACAATCAGAAGTGGACTACTACAATAATAATATAATAGTTGACTGAATTTAGATCAAAACTAATTTAAAGAAAAAAACAATATATATAGCATAATTAAAGAAGAAAATAAGATTTATTCGTGTAACTTTCTTTTTAACTTTTTAGCTGATTATTAAAACTCTATATTTGTATAATTGATTGTTAAGATTAAAGATAATGTTATTTCAAGTTCACAGTTTGATTTTGTGTCCAGTTCCTGAAGGTTGTATTTTTACCTAAAGACTATTCACTTCAAAATTTAATGAACAAATACATTTTGGAAAAAAAATAGATATGGAATAAGTACACATTAAACTTCAACTGCACGGAAATCTACATAGTGCCAAAGTCTTTGATATCACTAACAGGTTTGCTTTCATGGGGAGATTTTTCAGACGTTTCTATGTCTGGATATTGAAATACAGAACGTGATGTACCTCGTCACATGACCAGTTCACTTTGAGAAGCCATTGAGGGATATTTGAGGACACAAGAGGAGACTCAGCCGTTTCTAGCATCAAACTTGAGAGAAAATATTAAAGATATATTAGATGGTAAAGACACCGTTTTGTGGTCCTTTATGATGTGTGCGTTACGAGGAACAGTATTTCAAAATGTAACTGAACTTTAAAATTGTCGAAATATGGCTTTTTATTTTGTAAAAAAGTATAATGAAAACATGTCCGAGCTCCTTTTGTCTTGGTTTAGAACTACTCCCCATTTAAACAAACTAAAATGAACAAATATATATAAGATAATGTATTCATAAAGGTGTATTTAGGATGCCCCGGTGAATCATCCAACTAGATATTCTGACTGGTATATTCCCATCAAAATGAGGAAAATATGTAGTAGCAAAAGGTTTGGGCCCTAGTGGACATAAAACCTTAGGTCAGGGGTGGGAAATTCAATTTCCTAGAGGGGAACATTATATACTGACTGACTGAACCGAATGGTGATTGTAAACCTAATTGAAGATTGAAGTTCCTGGCAACTGTTGATTGGTTGACCTCGTGCACCCACCCGGGTCAGATCTTTTTTCAGGTAATACCCCGCAAACAAATTTGAAATTCACATCCGAGGAATGAGGATTGCATCCGAACAGAGATTCCAATGTGCAAATGCTGTGGCAGGTATGTGCATATGTATGAACCATTTAACTTCAACATCACTCAGACCTCCTGCGTCTGCGAGCCCCCCAGTGGGCTGCAGAACATTCAGGATCATTGAGAATCATCGGCCAACATCTAGACTCGACCGAGACGTTGTATCGCGGGAGGAAAGCCGTTCATTACTTCCTCTGGCCTTGGTTTTGGTCAACCTTAATAAATGTCAGGGGACAGCCTTTTCTTTTTATAAGCCTTCATGGATATAAGTCAGGGGAGCAATGATGATGATGATGATGATGATGATGATGGGCAAAAAAGATGCAATTTCTAAAGTGGAACCTTCAAATGGTGGGTGTGGAAAGTCAAACAGATAGAAAATCACTCAAAACTGGCAATCCACTCAACTCTGAAATCACTCAGCAGTCATCAGAGTCTCTCTCGAGGCCAGACTGAGTAGTCGCCACAGATTCATAGATCAACAGAAGGGTGCGAGCGGGTCCATGTCTTTGAATATTTATAAGCGCTGCATATGGGGAAGCAAGTTGACGCTCCATCGTGATGGTTTGTTGTCCTAGTTTGACTGTGAGAGCTTCTGCTACGTTGGTTAGAATCAAAGTAACAACATCTGTCGCACTTCAGTGTCTGTTTATGGTTTGGATCGCAAGAAAAACTAATTTACAACCTAATTAAAATGAATTGAGAGAGAGCTGCAGATTATATTTGGAAATAGCATTTTATGGTTCTCACAGGCTTACCGTCCATCCATCCATCCATCCATCCATCCATCCATCCATCCATCCATCCATCCATCCATCCATCCATCCATCCATCCATCCATCCACCCAACTACCAACCCACACATCCATCCATCTACCCATCCACCAACACACCCACCTACCAACACACCCACCTACCAATCCATCCATCCATCCATCCATCCATCCATCCATCCATCCATCCATCCATCCATCCACACACCGAATTACCAACCCACCCATCCATCCATCTACCCATCCACCAACACACCCATCTACCAATTCATCCATCCATCCATCTTCCCATCCACCAACCAACCGCCCACCTACCAATACACCCACCCACCCACCCATCTATCCATCAATCAATCCATCTGTCCATCCATCCATCCACCCACACAACAATCCTCTTATCCATCCATCTGTCCTTCCACCATAATTGGTCGTTTCTTTCTGTTAAAGAAATAAAGTGAAGAAATGTAAACCTCCAGTTTGTTTGACATCTTTGTTTGTTACATTACCACAAATGACAGGATGATGTTGATTATCTAAATTGTCACTTTCTCCATGAAGTAGCGTCCTGTTGTTTAAGGACTTCAGCTGTGGCGGTGCACTATGTTGTAAAGTTGTAAAAGGAGTAGCAACAATGCAACCTACAAGGGGCGAGAATATACTCCATCAGCCATGAGTGTTCAAGCTTCAGAAAGAGCAGAACTAGATGTCTACGTTTATCTGAGAATCAGGTTTGTCTAAATTGGACCGTAATATATCATGTTCATGTACAGATTATAATAAAAAACACAACTTCATCACTTGATTATTCCATTTATTTGATCATTTATGAGCCTAAAAAAGAGTTGCCTGGTATCTAGACTTGCTTAAGTAAGGGTCTGATAAAAAAGGAATATTAGAAGAATATATTCATTGAATCGCCATGGGAATCATATAAATGACAAAAGATTAAAAAAAAAGAAGAAGATTTAAAATCCAATTAACCAGGAAGAATCTGCAGAGAGAAAAGAGTACGTTCACCTCAAGGAACTGAAATTATGGAAATCATCCTTATTAAATATGTTTTTTAATATAGTATAACTAGCGTTGATATTGAACAGATTAGCATTTTCTCCTCACCTCCATGTCCGTTCCATTGCAATTAGAAAAAGGAGAAGAAATTCTGTTAATCTTTCTTATTTAGTATGTGATTCAAATAATTTACATCTCACTTCCCCTTGGCCTCCCTATGTCTTATGTATACAGACAACCTTTTCGAAACGCAGTCAAAGAAAGTCTGGAAGTAAACCAACAAGAAGCTTCAGGTCTCTTGACTTGATAAAGCCTTGGGAAGCGAGGCTGCACAAGAGTCTCAGCCACGGGTTGAGCGGCTTCAAGTGCCTTCTAGAACGGCGAGCAGCAGCTCTTGTCTTTCTGACACGGCGTTAACGAGACATCACGTCTGAAGTGTTACGCCTCCTCGACTATTGAACACCTCGGTCACGGACCGAGGCTCACACTCACCCTTCTGTGTGTGAGACTGATCAGGGATGACATGACTCTGCTTGCGGGGAATCAGAACCGAAAAGGGGAGAAATCCATATCACAGACGAGACAATGGTGGCGGCGAGCGGTGAGAGGTTTATTTTACGTGGGGGAAAGCGGCTGAAAGAGACTCTGTGAGGAAGGACAGGGCGGCAGGTGGAGAATGAGGTCTGGAGAGCAATGACTCCACACACAGAGGGAAATAGATGTGAGAGCAGAGGAACCAAAAGGGAGTGAACCAAAATCCAAAATATCACATTAAAAATTTAATAAAATCACTGCCTGGACTAATTTATTTGGCATTCTACCACTAATAATCCGGATAAGAAGTAAAACAATCCAAAATAATCTTTCAACAAGAATGCAGATGAGAGTGCATTTGCACACCACTAGAGAGCACTATGCTGCCTTTAAATACATGCAAATGAGTCAGTCAGAGAATGAAAAACCACTAATAAACCAGGCATTAAAGCTAGTTAAAGGTTTAGTTCACCCAAAATTAAATATTGTTTTACCCTCATGTCGACTAAGGGTTTGAATTATTGTCAGAGTTCCTTTTCAGAATTATAGGCAAAGATATATGCTTATTTTAACAAAGCAACTTGAACTCAGTTGTCTTCTGCTTTATCTTCATCCAAAAAGACACTTAAAAACATCCAAATACCTCCGTACTGGCTAATAAAAAACTTGTAAATAAGTCTGTATATTCTATTTAAGTTTGTTTGAGGCGGAAGCTCTCAGTCTCAGACTGTGTTTCCTCATTGAAAGACATTGCAAGATTTACGGTGATACTCTGGGTTATGACGCTAAAAAGAAGACTAAAAATATAGACTTTTAAAAACATTTTTGGAACATGTCGCGGCTTCAATACAAGATGGACGTCACAGACGAGCAGTATGAAGCTATTTGGATGTTTTTAAGTGTCTTTTTGGACAAAGATGAAGACTAGCTGCTACATTAGCATGGAATTAAATATTTGCCTACAACTCTAAAAAGAACCGATTACTCTTAAAAATAATCCCAACCCTTAGTTGAAATGAGGGTCCTTTAAGTATCCTACATTTTCAATGAATTGCCAATGTTAGTCAGTGGTAGTCATTGAGATTCTCTACTAATAAATGTGTCTTTTGTTGATGCTCATACGTTAAGCTATAGCTACTCTTACATAGCCATTAATGTGCTTGGAGGGTTCATTTGTGATCAGTATTATTAAAGCAAAACTAAGAACCAAATGTTAAGATTCATGGGAAAGTCATGTTGTCACATTTGTTTTCTCTTAAAATTGGTGTTCAACAACAAAAACCTGCTGCTAATTCTGACTTGTAAGTTCTCAAGATGGCGACCGAGTTGCATGCCGGTGATCTAGTCTGTCTTTTAAAAAATAAACAGCCCAATTAAGGAGAGAAAGAGCCGGAATAAGACAAGAAACTCCTCAGGTTGTCTGACCTTTCCATATCCTCTCAATTTATTGGCGAATCAACGTATAATTCTCGCAGAATTTGGCATTTCCTGCTTGATGGCGCCATAAAAACGAGGGGGGAAGTGTAAGTTTGCAAATCTAGTCCAATATTTCTCTATCCCGTTGAGTCACTTAAATCCTCTTTTTTTTATTAACCAAACATCTATAGAGACATCCTCGGTGAGACCGAATCTTCTCGCCGTAGCCTCGACACGCGAGTGTAATTGTAATATCGCTCACGGGCCCTGGCGTAAAACGTTACGGTTATTGATACACTACGTCTCCACGAAACCTTTACATATCAAAAATATTTCACGGCTCAGATATCAACCGGTGGCTGAAGGAGGGATCTATAAAGCACAACCCTACTTTGCCGTAATAGCCTCATTAGCAGGCAAGAAAAGGCTCTTGAAAATGTTGCCGGCAGCAGACGGTCGCTGATGGAGTGCAGCTCTCCATTGTGAACACTCTGCAGACTGAACGCCGCGGCTCAGCATCACACAGGCGAGCGAGTTCATCGACTGGGAATTAGTCCTGTGTTGATCCTGCTGTCACCTTTTTTTCGAGCTGATCTCTGCTGGCTGTGATGTAGCCATGACAGCGCAGAGCAGAGCGAGAGAGAGAGAAAGATGAATTTTTTGTCAACACTCCTGGAGCCCCGTCGGAGGAAAACAACATAGAGAGCGACTTTATTTATTTCTCTCTCCACATGGTTCCCTTACAGTTTTTATAGAATCAGTGGCAAAAGATGTGGAACAAAAAGGTCTTAATGTTTGGTACGACATAGATCAGTTAGTGGAGATTCAGCTCATTTAAAAGCAAAGCAAAAACATTTGTAACTGACAGTGTTGTGTTTCTAAAAATGTATCCCATAATATCCAACAGCTAAAGGGATTGATGTCATTTTCACGAGAGGCTTATGAACTCATTTTATTTTTTGAGAAATATCCATAAAGAGGTCCAGAGAAGTCATAAAAATTTTCTTTTAATCAGATATTTTTTTGCTACATTCGTTGACTTGGCCAAGAGTGTCAAACTCAATCAAACAAGGGGCCAAACAAGGAGTCCAGGTAAGGGGCCAAACTAAATGTATTTCCACCTAACACAATCCCAGTGTTGTAAACACAACATAAGAATAGTTTGTGGTTTCAGAAAAGGATAAGAGAATGAAACAATATGACACACAAAAAAACAGAACCAAGCAGGAAGTACGAGTCTTGATTTTGATATTGTCTTTTTAATCTTTAAGGCTCAATTTATCTTAATTTTATCCTCCTTAACTAAACTAATTTCAGTATAACTCATATTACTGACATTCGTTGCTTATCTTATCTTAAACACTGGCATCTTTATAGGGCACCAACATGAACATTAACGTACCTCGATTCTGAGAAAACTGGTGGACCAACAGACTTGGCCAGATTTGACACATATGAGTTAAGCAGTTCTATGACTATTATTAATGGCTGTGCTCACCAGCGCACTACTGTTATTCCCCCTTTTCACGCCCCTCACAAATGAGAGCATACAAACAACAAATATATTAAAATATGTGGCATGATTGGACTCGTACTGCTATTTTTTTCTCACTAGAATATAAATTTAGGTCGCGAAAAACTGGGGTTAAATTTCCCACAAGGAATGAATGGTACGAGGTAAAAACCCCCCGCAAATCTGCGATGTTTCTTCAATGATCTCTTGCTCCGGCATACGTTCACGTAGAAAAACCATTCGGACTTCAAACTGTAGATAAAAGTCCAAATTACCAACATGGGATTTGACTCTTTTGTAGCTTTTATAGTTTTTTCGTAACAAGGCAAAGCGCACTCTCACAATTTCCTGGTTGGGGAATTGTCTAGTTACCACTATTATTAAGTAAGTAAGTAAGTAATTTTTGTAGAGCACTTTTGTAGACCACAAAGTGCTTAAACAATCAAAACAATACCCAATAAAATATATGCTTTAAAGGTCAAGATAACACTGAGACAAACACAGGAGTCTCAGAGAATCAAGGAAAAGCCTGAACAAATAAAAGTGTCTTAAGATGTAAGATGCAACATCCTGGAAGGATTTCTCTCCTTGGGTCCTGAACCGTGTTCATCATCAGTAGATTCTGATCCACAGACCTCAGAGCCCGAGCTGGGGTGTAAGGCTGGATCAGATCACTGATGTAAGGAGGAGTCTGACCATGAATAGATCTGAAAGTAAGAACCAGAATTTTAAAGTTGATCCTGAAAGAAACTGGCAGCCAGTGAAGAGTTTTAAGGATCGGAGAAATGTGAGTTCTTCTACTAGAGCGGCTCAGAATTCTCGCTGCAGAGTTTTGTATTAACAGCAGGCAAGACAGATCCTCAAGATGTGGATTAGACAGCGTGGTTATAGTGAGGAAACAGGGAAACAGAACTTTATGTCACCCAAACAATACTGCGCGTTGAGAAACCTCTACATATCTTGTGCTCCGTGTTGAGGACAACAGCATTAGTTACTACACAGGTGTGTATTAGGTTCGTCACAATAAAGGGCTGCTATGAAATGTGTGGTTTTGCTTTTTTAGGGGGGAGGCGCGGGGGTCTGGGGGATGTGAGGGGGGTCTTAAGTGGTCGTAAACCCAGATGGAATCTTTCTGTGGTTATACGACTGCAAACAGCTCTTTGTTTAAAAACAATGCTCAGCAAAGTGAGTCCAAACTATCTGTTGACTGATGGATATTGTTTTCGTGTGTTGGATCAGATCGAGTCAAGTTCGTTTGTTCTGTTTACAACCTAATAACAAATAAATAAGAATCTTACAACAGCAGTTATTGCCATGCTGTTTCCCGGCCAGTAGCTAAACAATAAAAAAAACATTTCTAAACAGCAACTTCTTAATTTTTAATGCACCAACAAGAGCAAACAGAAGAACATAAAAAATATTCATGAGTCCAACTGGAAGAGAGAGGGAAGAAAAACTCTATTTAAGAGGTAACCGCAATAAATGTATTTAGTAAATATATAAATAAATTTAATATAAATAAGTGAAATTGATGTTGATTTATTGCAATTGATAAAAAAGAAAACTTTTTTATTGATTTAATAGTAATATAAATAGGGTGGTCGTGTGAAGATCTGATCCAAGAGAGGCTCTAAACGACAATCCAGAGTTCAGACACGACGACTCTTGACAAACATCATCATCGTGTGCGTCATGAGTCCGACGTAAGAGCCTCCCTCTCGTCCCAGAGGTCCAGCAGCACCTCCTGCTCCTCTCGTCTGGACGCCGCTCGAAGCTTCGCGAGCGACGCTCAGACGTGGAAGCTAAATGAGATGCAGCAGTCAGGTGTTGATGATGCCGGCTAACCAGCGAGGGATTTAAGCGTTTAACCACGCGAACCATATCTGTGCATTATGAGATCGTTTACATGGATCCATTCCCCGACAACAAACACACGCTGGTGGAATGTCAATGATTTATAGCGTCACACGTGTTACACACACTGTGTTGCTACAGGAAAAACACATGGTCAAGAAACTACAAAGAGTTGCATCATCGTAAAGCAATCGCTTGTTAATGTATGAAAACGTTTCATTTATAAACTGGAAAAGCACTCAGAGGGTGCAGACCTACGCTACATTGCTCATTTATAGAAATTATCCATCCATCCATGTATCCATCCATCTGTTCATGTATCTATCCATCCATCCATGTATCTATCCATCCATCCATGTATCCATCCATGTATCCATCCATCCATCCATCCATCCATGTATCCACCCATCCATCTATCCATCCATCCATGTATCCATCCATCCGTTCATGTATCTATCCATCCATCCATCCATCCATCCATGCATCCATCCATCCATCCATCCATCCATCTGTTCATGTATCTATCCATCCATCCATGTATCCATCCATGTATCCATCCATCCATCCGTGTATCCATCCATCCATCCCTGTATCCATCAATCCATCCATCCATCCATCCATCCATCCATCCATGTATCCATCCATCCATCCATGTATCCATCCATCCATGTATCCATCCGTCCATGTATCCATCCATCCATGTATCCATCCATCCATGTATCCATCCATCCATGTATCCATCCATCCATCCATCCATCCATCCATCCATCCATCCGTGTATCCATCCGTGTATCCATCCATCCATCCATCCATCCATCCGTGTTTCCATCCGTGTATCCATCCATGTATCCATCCTTCCATCCATGTATCCATCCATCCATCCATCCATCCATCCATCCATCCATCCATCCATCCATCCATCCATCCATCCATCCATCCATCCATCCATCCATCCATCCATCCATCCATCCATCCATCCATCCATCCATCCATCCATCCATCCATCCATCCATCCATCCATCCGTGTATCCATCCATGTATCCATCCATCCTTCCATCCATGTATCCATCCAACCATCGATCCATCCATCCATCCATGTATCCATCCATGTATCCATCCATCCATGTATCCATCCATCCATGTATCCATCCATCCATCCATCCGTGTATCCATCCATCCATCCATCCATCTCTCTCTCTTCTTTAGCAGCATCGATAAAAAAGAACTCACCTGCACAACACACATGCTAGAGAAACAAAAGGAGACTGCAGCTCTCTGTTAATAGAGAGTGACGAACCTTCAAATAATGTGTGGATCCAGACGGTTTTTCAGGACACCAACAGAAAGGAAGTCATCTGTTGTCATGGTAGCAACATTTTGTTCAATTAAATGCATCCGTTTTTACATAATTTGCTAACAGACAGACAGAATTCATATTTTGTTTTTGTACTTTAAAATGTTCAGTTTTTCCCCCTGTATTTCTTCAAATTCATTACCCTAAAGATGGCTATACATTTTTTTTGTTTTTTGGGGGGGTTTCCAGGACGAAAAATAGAGCTATTAAAACTCTGCTGACCCAATTATGTTGTGTTGTTGTTGTTCTTTGGATGCTGTGCTTTTATCACCAGCGACAAAAGTTTTAATTTGCTTTGCCTTGAGTCGAGGCAACTCTTGAATTGTGGGAGACGTTTTATTAATTTGATGGTACTCTGTGTCTCTATAAAGTCATCCGATATGAGCCTCTTGTCAGAGGTATGCATTGTCTCTGTGTTTTTCTAGTCAAGAGGCAAGTCGAGTCTTATAAATCCAGAGTAAATTTCGCGTCGAGTGTGTTTTTCATTGAAGAAGAACCGCGCTCTGGACCGGTCTACTCCGTAAACACCGGCTGACGTCCGGACAGTCGAACTTCTCATTCATACTGAAATGAACTTCCTCTGGGAAATGTGACTGTCAGAGTCGGTGAGTGGATTCAAATATGAAGCGCACACACGCTGACAGTAGTAAAGTGATGTCAGGGAAGTGTTTGAATGTGAAAAGCCCTGCAAGAAGACCCCAATAATTGCTCTTCCACCCATTCCGCACCTGTTCTGTTGTTTCCCGGAGACAATATAACACATCCAGACTCCTCATTGTCTGCAGCCGTTTTTACCCGTCAAAGCACTTTTGTTCGGATGTCACATCTTACCTTCCTGATGCCTTCTTTCGACTCCTCCACGTTGTTATTGGCGCCACCTGTGCGGTTAATCATCCGCCACATCTGCGAGTACATGGGGTCTCTCTCGAAGGGATTCATGGCCTTGGAGCGCACCTGATCGTAGACGGCCGAGTCCAGCACCGTGCCATACGGCAACTCCGTCTGCTTGGATAAGTCCTGGAGAGACCTAAGGGGGAGGAAAGGTGAAAAAAAATAAAAAAAATAAAAAATTAGCATTCATACTCCGCTTCATCTGAGTCATGACAGTTTTAGGGCACGACTGAAATTCATCCAAACGCTGACAAGAAGTCTGCTCGCCAGCAGGGAAACGAAGGAGGCCGGAGAATTAAAAGTTAGTTACAGGATCTGACCACATCAGATGTGTTTGGATTCATGTTGCACTGCCTGGGAGTCCTCGAGGACGCCTGTGACGGACCGACAAGTGCAAAACAAGATCTCAAGACCTGAGTGTGTCTTAAGCTAGTCGCCTACTCGCAACGTCATAAATTGCTGTCAAACCGTGATTGATAAACCTTGCGTTTCTACCCCAATGTAAATCTTTTAAGCGGATTTAATGGAAGCAAAAAAAAAGGTTTAAATCACTTCTAGAAAACATGAAGAAGTAAGATCTGCTGTCCCCCAACTTTGGAATAAATAAACGACAAAGTTTACCTGATAAGTGCTTTTGTAAATGAATACAAACAGAACTTCTTCTCCCTTTAATTATATAATAATAGACATCTGCCGAGCGAACAAAAAGAAGAAAATGAAAACGCTTTTCCACCCTTGAATTGTCTCCTTCTACATTAGCAGATGGAAATTCAATTAAAATTGTTTTTTTTGTTGCTTTTTTTTTTTTCCAATCAGTTGACAGCAGCAAAAAAAACGAAACAAAAACTAAAACATTACAAAGTTATTTACACTTTCCCCGGGCGATGATTTTACAGCATCTGAACTTCTTCGAACACACCCCCACACATCCCGACCGTGTTTTGATTAAAGTGTCACATCATATCTGTCGAGCGAAAGGGGGCGGAACGCCACCAGAGCGAATGAAAGGAGGACGGAGACGTCGTGTGCCGCCGTTTATTGGAATTGATTGATAACCACAATATTATGTAACTCACAAGGAAAAGCGCCTGCTGCGGCCGTCGGGTAACAAATCAGAAAAACGAACGTGGAAAAGAAAAACTTGTGCTGTGAGGGGAATATTGTCATGAAATAAATAAAAAAAACATGTTTATTTACCAACTAAATACACAACAGAGATTAAAAAAAAAAAAAAATACTATTGAACAAACCTGCCGACCGTGGAATAAGAGAGCGGCTGACTGGCAGTGTCCCGGAGCAAAGAATGAATGGATGGAGATGTGATTTTTCCATTTGAAACGTTATGTGCAAAATAGTCCCACCTTTGGCTATTCTGCTGCTTTGTATGCAGCGACACAACATGCGTCTGTTGACTTTGTTTCTAAACGACTGTTTTTTCTCACCGTGATCACAGACATTCGACGACAAAGAGATGTCAATACAACTGTGGAGAAACAATGTTAGACAAATCAACTTAAAGATGGAGTTTAAAGAAGCGCCCGAAACACATGGATATGATGATATGCAGTTTTCTTTTGATAACAAACCACACGGCGTGTATAAATAGCAAAAAAAAAGAAAATCGATCGGTTTCCATGACAATCGGCTGAAGGAGGAGTGACCCGCTGATTTTTGTTTCGCTTCATTTCACTAGTACTTATACATTCAGAACAGAAAAGTTTGGAATTAAAAACAGTTAAAAAAGATATTTGGAAAACCTTTTGTACAGAAAAGGCTGATTTTTGTCTCAGAGTCAAAGTGAACCAAAGGCCTGAAAACAAATGTGTTTGTGGTATCCCTTCTGTTCCCTCAGAGACGCAAGGGATAACACAAACATATTTGTTTCCCGGCCTGTGGGTCATCCTGACCCAGAGACAAGACAAAAAATAGCACAAACTCATTTGTTTTTGGGCCTTCGGGTCACTTTGACCCTGAGACAACACAAGAGACAACTAAAAACACATTTGTTGTTGGGCCTTTGGGTCACCTTGACCCTGGGACAAAACAAGGGATACCACAAACATATTCGTTTTCAGGCCTTCGGGTCACCTTGACGCCTGAGACAACCCAAAGGATACCTCAAACACATTCGTTTTCAGGCCTTCGGGTCACCTTGACTCTGAGACAACCCAAAGGATACCTCAAACACATTCGTTTTCAGGCCTTCGGGTCACCTTGACTCTGAGACAACCCAAAGGATACCTCAAACACATTCGTTTTCAGGCCTTCGGGTCACCTTGACTCTGAGACAACGCAATGGTTTGGAAAACTGAATACTTTATAGATGTCAGTGAAAACATTACAGCATCACCAACTAATTTTATTGAAATATTTTAGACCTTAACTGAGAACAAACATAAAAAGGATAATTTATTTTTATTTATGTCATTACATTGTTTCTTAATTCAACTCAATTGTATTTAAAGTGCACAGTTATATTGACTATACAGTTTAAATAACTTGATGAGTAAAAAACGTTTTAACAGGCAGAAACCTTGAGCAGAACCAACTCTTCATTGAGATGGAAAGACACAAGTTTAATTTTAAACGATATATTTAGATACTGAGCCTTGCACTATATCACTATATTCCGTATTTTAAGATAAGTTTTTATTTATTTTTAAGCACAAGGGATACCACAAACACATTCGTTTTCTGGCCTTAGGCAACATGTCATTAAATGTTTTCTTAATTCAGTTCAACTGTATTTAAAGTGCAAAGTTATATTAACTTAACAGTTTAAATAACTCAATAAAGAAACTGGTCCAAATGTTTTTTATGAGTAAAAACCGTTTTAACAGGCAGAAACCTCAAGCAGAACCAAACTCTCCATGAAGATGAACATCTGACACTACTCGAGTAGAAAGTTATTTTAAACAATATGTATTTAGATCTTGAAACATTATATTTGGTATATTTAGTGGGTTTTTTTTTTTTTTTAGATGAAGGTCCAACAAGTTCAATTTAAGGAAGAAAAAGATGATTCATTTTTGTTCTTTTCCCTTAAAATGCATTTGATCAGTAACACCAATTAAATAATAACCAGCTGCATTGGGACAACGTTTCTTGAGCGAATGTTTGTCCATGAAAGGAATATTTTCCAGCGAAAGGAAAGTAGCAGACGATGACAGACGATGTTTATCGGGTCCGTACTCTTGCATTAGCTTCATGTAAATAACGGGTGATGCTTCAGAAGTTAGAGGTAAACACATCGCTATGTTAGCGACTGTCATTCGGACCTCAGGGGAGTCAAAAAATGATCCACTTTTTATTGAATCACATGAAGCCCTTTATTCAGGGGATGTGATTTGAATTTGGTTAAACGTTGCCAGAGCTGCGATGGCTGCAGTGCATTATGGGACTTGAGTGGAGAAAGTGGTACGACTCAGGGGCCCGATGATCAAAGATTAAAACAAAGTCAATTCCTCGCAGAAATGTTTCTGAACTAATTACTCCGTGTTTGTGAGCGACACCGGTGGCGTCCAGAGACGACTTCCATGTCACGCGTGTTGTGTTTGACAGGAAACAAGTATGTTCTCTTTCAATTTTTCATTAAACTGATTGTAATACAATCCCAAAGCTGTGCCACGGAAGAACTTTTAATTACAACACGGTTGCTCATTCACAAAAAAAAAACACAACAACAAAGAAAACAAGTAACAAAGACGATGCTTTTATGGAAGGTCGCCGCGCGCTCTCCTCCTTTGCTTTGCCGTGTTCCTCCTCTTCTTCCTCGCTGACCCAATTTAACAAATTGCTTTGCAGATTTTAATGAACTCGGCCGTGAATGTTTTATTGTTGTCAATTAATCATGAGCCTTAATAATCCGCACTCGCCGTCGACTCCCGCGAGAATACGTTTGCCTGTCAGCGCCGACGCAGGATGTGAATCGCTCGAGCGGCAACTCGTGTTATTTTTCACTTTATGTACAAAAAAAAGATTATCCAAAAGGTCATGAAAAGTCTTAAATTTAATTTAATAAAAAGAGAATTACTTTGATTTTTTTTTCTTTTGTGTATTCAATTCAATGACAGAGTATTGAGCTAGTCAAATAATTGTTTTATTTATAATTTATTACAAGTTTAGGTCTTAAAAAAACAGATTACAAGTTTAAAGTAGTACAAAAGTCATTTATTACGAGATAAAAGTAATATAAAAAACATTTATTACGAGATTTAACTCGTATGTAAGTGGTTTATTACGAGATTAAAATAATAAAAAAATCATGTATCACGAGATTCAAGCGTACGAGAGTCATTTATTACTTGTACGAATGGCATTTATCATGAGATAAAATGAATAAAAAAAACACATTTATCACGAGATTAAATTGACAAATTAAGTGTTTTAAAATACATTAATAATTTATTAAAGTCATATGGAAGTCGTTTATTACGAGATTGAAGTATTTAAAAGTACATTACCAGATTGAAGTTATACAAGAGTCATTTAATACGAGATAAAAGTAATAAAAATAACTTTAATACGAGATTATAGTAATAAAAAAACATATATTATGATATTTAAGTCATACAAGAGTCAATTAATACGAGATAAAAGTAATGAAAATACATTTATTATGAGATTAAAGTAATTAAAATACATTTATCACAAGATTAAAGTAAAAAAAAACGAAAGCCTTTATTAAGAGATTGAAGTTTACGAAAGTAATTTATTACATGAAAGTGGTTTAAATTACATTTATTATTCATTAAAATTGTACAAAAAGTTTGTAACAAATGCATTTTTTTGGGCAACATTAATCTCGTTATGAATGCATTTTTGTACGACATTAATCTCTTAATAAATGATTTTCTTACGACTTGAATCTCGTAATAAATGATTTCCATGCAACCTAAATAATATTAAAAATAATATTATAAATAAATAATAAATATAAAAGGGGTCTTTTTTTAAGAGGCGCAGACAAAAATAATGCTTGAATTATTCGAGGGAAGTTAAAAATGGTTTAAAAGACAGTCTTTGTTTCTAGAAACAAGAATAATTTAATGTTTTAATACAAGTTACCAAAAAATATCTTAATTTCTATATACAAGACATTTTTGTGGATTTATCAGGTAAATGTGATTCATATTTTTCTACTTGGAACAAGACGTCAACACTCCATCATCATCATCATCATCATCATGTGTACTTTTTATTCCTTGCCTGAATAAAAACAGCAATTGAATTTATCAATTCTATGTAAGTGATTTGACAGTGGTCGTTCCGGTCCCTTGAAATCTATTTTTTTTCTTCTTTACAATAATCATTGAACACATATTGAGAGCAGCGTTCCCCGAAGAAGAAAGAACATAATTAAGTCAAATCATTAGTGATATTTATCCCGACAGGAGCCGAATAATGCATTTATGCATAATAATTGCATTATTTTGCAGATGAAAACCATCAAACCAGCGTGATTTTATTCAGAGTCATCTCTTATTCACGTAGCCGTCATCCTCCAGGATGGTTTCATATACGCATTTCCTGCATCAGTAAATATTTGTCGTCTCCCGCTGAGAAGAGTCGGATGATAATGGAAAACAATATGGAACCTGACAGTCGTCGCACTTCTTCAGTGTGCGAGAGTCGAGCCGTCGTGTCAAGGACAGCGACTCCGGTGTTTGTTCTCCGACAAACCTTGGTGACCGTCCTCTCTGAAGCTTCTCGTGTCGCAGTCACAGTCGACGACTCAAAGAATGACTGGAGCGAGCCGCAGATTAATTCATCCGGGGGAACAAATAAAAATTCAAGTACCTGAGAGCATTCAAAGCAGCCTCTGATCCTTTGCAAACCGTTCGGGTGTTTCAGGGTCAGTCGTTTAAGAAGAGTTGGATTCAAAATGAATCCCTGTGAGGCTTGAACTCCTGCGATGCTCAGTAATGGAGCGAGCCCGTTTAAAACTTACATTAAATACAGTATTTTATTTCTTTCCAACTTCCTGCGACCTGTTCACTCGTGTTTACTTCGGTTTAGAACCCGAAAACTTTTATTGCGGCAGTAAAGGATAAATAAATGGACTAATACGAATGAAATAAAAAGAGAATAATAAAATAAAACACAATAGACTACACTAAAATGAGAGACTATGCCATAAAATGCCCTATAAATAAATAATTAATAAAAATAATTGAATTAAACAATATATCTAATCCGGGTAGAAGGAGTTCTTGAAAAGTTTAGAAAATCATCTTTAAAACTTTTTCAAGAGAAAAAAAAGAAGTAGCTTTTTATGTGTTGTTGATTTAATGCGACCTTAAGTTTTTACTTTTATAAAAAATTGGAAAAATGTAATTTCAAAGGGTTAAAATTCAGATGAATAAAAAAACAAATCTGTTAATTATTGAATAATAATCATGTTGTTTAAGAGGTCAAAGAGTTTAACAGTGTCTAGAAAAACACTACAGAACAATTTTGTGTCTTTTATGTCCAACCCATAATACTTTGCAATAAAATAAATATATTAGAAAAGCACTTGGAGAGCGCAGACATATTCCAAGCAGCATTTATTTATTTATGTTTTATAGTTATAAAGTTGGCTGGGTCCAGATGCCAGTTTAAAACACCAACAAAATGTAATATCCTGTTCTTCGTACTCTCATTTTTTAATCATTTTAAATCCAATAACTAACTTTTAAAGTAGCTTAACCATAAACTGACAAAAAGATTTAAAAAAAAGAAAAATAGTTTACATGTTTATTTCGACACAATAACAATAAATATCGGTGTCGTCATTAAAATCACTCAACAGTGTATTTAAATACCTTCTGACCGCTTAACATTAGTTTATCCGCCCAATGTGGCCCCTGTGCCTTAAGTTTAAAGTGAATAATATTGCAGAAACTGCACCTTTCACTTTCTATCTTTTCAGTCCACACAGAAAAAACAGAGACATTTGTGATCGAACAGGAGAAAACATAAGGAGCTGAAAGTGTTAATAGTTTTCCTGCCTCATTGCCCTCCGTTCGCGGTTACCATAGCAACCAAGGTCACAGCTTATTGCCCTCCTTTGTGAGAAGATGATTGTCCACACACAGGTGGGAAGTGAACTCGGCGTGAACTCCGAATGCGACGGAATCCTCGGCGATGTGCGGCGCCGCAAAGTCCTCGCCGGCCGGGTGTGTAGGTGGCAGAACAACCGGCACGAATGTTAAAGACGCCCACCAGGGACACGGAGACGTGGACGTCTTTCATATCTTCTCTGCTGATCCGAGGATTGACCCGAGATCCCGCAATTAAAGCGCTCATTGGCCCTTGATCGTATTGGATTATTCATGCTAATATAGATCTTTTAATGCTGCTTCTTCATTATCATTTTCCACGTCTAGAGTTGGTCACTCGGACGTGGGAGAATCAACCATGAAACCATCTTCGTCTCGTTGTTGTCAACTTCACGATGTCGTCCCGGAAACTCAGGCTCTTCACGTCGCTGATAGATTGAGAAGAACTTTCTACGAGCACTTGTACATTTGATTAGAGAAAGTATTTGCTCATTTATTTGTTGTAAAAGACAGATAAAATGTGAAATATATCGTTGTTCCTACAGTGTCGCACTATATCGCACTATGTATAGTATCGTCACACATGTATCGTGATACGTATCGTATCGTCACACGTGTATCGTGATACGTATTGTATCGTCACACATGTATCGTGATACGTATCGTATCCTCACACGTGTATCGTGATACGTATCGTATCGTCACACATGTATCGTGATACGTATCGTATCGTCACACGTGTATCGTGATACGTATCGTATCGTCACACGTGTATCGTGATACGTATCGTATCGCCAGATTCTTGTCTATACACAACTTTACTGTGTATACTTAGTATGTAACCGGAAAAACAACACTACACAAAGAGTGTAATGCTTTTATCCATCTCTGCCTTTTACAAGACAAAATGATGTATCAGAGTAAGGACAACAAATAAGGACCTCAAAATGTATACATGGCTGTACGTACTATACTGAATGTAAAGTGCAGTGATTTGTTTTCGTTTGAAGGGGGGTTTCGAAGGGGGGGGGGGGTCTGTTTTATTGTTTTAAGCTTGAAATTCCTGTCTGAATTTGTAACAATTTTAAAAAGTGTCAATAAAAATATCTTTAAAAAAAGGTAACAGTACAACATGAGAGAAACATGGTCAAAACATGAGAAAAAAGCTTTATATATCATTATATAAAGGTAAAAAATGTAATTTATGCCAAGCATCGTCTTTATTTTGACGATGTTATTGCCATAAATGTAGCTTAAGCTCGACTTGTGGCTTTTTCCTCTCATAAGGTTTGGAGTGAAGTAGTCCAAGTCATCGGCTTTAATCTCAATCACTCTAAGGTCCAAAATCCATTTACCAAAGCGTCTCTAACCAGGAATATACAATTCCCATCAAAATCCTGGAAATCTCCTGCAGAAATAGATCAGTTTCATTATATATTGAATAGCTGTATTCTTTTTTTACATTTTTTTTAAACCATTGAATAATTTTTGGGAATATTTGAATTGAATAATTTCTATATTGAAAGGTTGAATGAGATATTTATTGTATATTAAATTAAATAATTCGACTTTTTTTTTTAAATGTAAAAGTGTTATTATAGAATAATGTGATTGGATGATTTTTAATTATATTAAATATTATGATTTAAAAAATAGAATATTATTTAAAATGAATACATTTGGTTTTACACCTAGAGTTTGATATTCTTATTCCAATAATTCAATATATTACTATATATTCTATATATTAGTTGCTCTAGCTTTTAAAACAGTAAATATTATGAAGAAGTTTTTTCGTGGTAGACATTCAAGATCCAGTTTCCAACTTTGTTTTTGGTTGTTCAAATGAAGGTTAAAATTCTAGCCGCGTCACAGATGTGTATTCCTGCCGGTGCGTAAAGCACATATTGCTCCGGTGATTTTGTTTTCCATGTCACGCGACAAACTCGGTGTAAAAATCGTACCAGAAAGCCCTTCACGCCCTAGAATGTGTCCCTTTTTGTCGTCCATTCTAAAATTGCTACCGACTTCTGGTCTCACACACCAGTTCGTCCACCAGTGGTCGAGTCCGGTTTGTATCGGCTTCCTTCACGTCTCTTCAATCTTTCACCGTTTTCCTAAAGGGCTGCTGTTGAAATTGAGGGGAAACATCCACGCGTGAAATTGTCCAGAGAGGGCTGTGAATGCTTGCTTGTTATTTCATTTCCAGGATGAAACAAGAGCATTAATATTTAAAAGCCTCGGCTATCCTGGCGGTGCACTGGGAACCACAGCGCCTCCATCCTTCCTCCACAGCCTCTTTCCTGTCTCTCCGTCTTTTTTTTTTTAACCCTTTTTCTTCCCTCTAGCGCTCAAAGATCCAGTGACTGACACATCAACACTGTGTTCTTTATGATGTTTTATATATATTAACATTCTCCATTAATATTCTACTTACTTAAATTTGTTAACGTGACTTTATATTAACTATACAACTTTGTAAGAGACACGATCCTTGTTCTATACTTGGAAACTAACTATTTTTTTAACAACCTTCTAAATGGAAATTCACAATGATAAAAATGTTGCAAAACAAAAAGAAGAAATCTTCAAAAACAACTTGTGTAGCCAATTTTAAAAAAAACAATTAAACCGATTTAACAAATTGCAGAAACTGTTAATTACAGACACGAAGCTCATTCTATTTTTCAAGTTTCATTTTACCATCGATTTTGTGCAGCTCGAGCTCCACTTTCTTTTTTTGTGTTTTGTGGGCAACTGCCACCTGCATTTTAATCTGTCTGACTAATAATATCAGTGATATTTCAAATGCTAATATTTGTCTCAAGCAGGCAATTGAACAAACAAATTAACAGGATTTTTTTTTTTTGCTAGATTTATTTCTGTAAAAAATGTTTTATTTGAAAAAGGTGAATTAGCTTAAACACATTTTATTTAATTGCATGAATTCCACATTTTTTTTCAGCAACAGTGAAGCTTCTACTCAAGATTTAAACTTAGCATCATGTCCACTAAGGGTTGGGATTATTTTCAGAGTAATCCATTCCTTTTTAGAGCTATAGGCCAAAATGTTTGTTCATTTTAATGTAGCAACTGATGCTCAGTTGTCTTCATCTTCCAAAAAAACAAACTTAAAACATCCAAATACCGTCAATACTGCTCGTCTGCAATGTCTGTCTGGTTGTCAAACCTCGCCGTGCGAAATTGTTCCGGAAAAACATAAACAAGTCTTTACTTTAAGCTTTTTTTGAGCGGACACTGCTAGGCTAGCTGCAAGGTTAGCTACTCGGGCCTAGCTACTATGGCCTAGCTACTATGGACTAGCTACTATGGCCTAGCTACTATGGCCTAGCTACTATGGCCTAGCTACTCGGGCCTAGCTACTATGGCCTAGCTACTATGGCCTAGCTACTAGGGCCTAGCTACTAGGGCCTAGCTACTATGGCCTAGCTACTCGGGCCTAGCTACTAGGGCCTAGCTACTATGGCCTAGCTACTATGGCCTAGCTACTATGGCCTAGCTACTAGGAGGCCAACATCCTAAACGGACAGGAAGTACTCTGGGTAAATATCGCAAACACTTCCAGTCCACTTTATACACTGAAAACACTCGGGAGGGTGAGTAGAAAATGAGTGAATTTTTGGCTGAACTAAACCTTTAGTTAGGAATGTTTTATTTTAAATATTATACTTGCTAGCATAGCTCGCGGTAGCTGAAGCCAACCTGGTCAAATATCACTGAGCATTTTAGAGGTTAAAATATGAATTATTTAAATCCCCAATTCAATAAGAAAAACTCTAATTTCCTATTCTTTAATTTATGGTTTCAGAAAAACGATGCATGATTAAAATAAATGTATCTATTATGAGTTTTAAAGATGAATCTAACAGATTATTCTTTGCACGTTGATTACATGACCCTGACAATAAGACCACCTTTAGTCCACCTGTTATAGCTCGTGTAAAAAGCGCAGAAGTGCAACTGTTTCCAAGTCAGCCACCCACCTGATGAATCCTAAAGAGACGAATAAAAGCCTGGAATGTAATGAAAATAATCGTATTTCTGGATCCCACACAAAAATCAAATATGCACGACGGGACCTCTTAAAGGGAAGGATATTGGCCAAAGGGAAAAAAAACCCAGAGCTGCAAAGCAGACGGAAACAAATTTAGAGACAGATCGTGATGAGATCTCTCGAAATAAATGCTGTTTATTCCAAAGCCAAGCACAATTAACTGTGGCACTGCCGGGCAGAGCGGATGCTTCAGCAGATGATTAGTCCAATGAGGGATGAGAGCTTCCTCGTGCCACCAGGAGAGAAGTGGGCAAACATTATCACAGGGGAAGATAAACTAAAGACAAGCAGCTTTGGGGAGTGTGTGTGTGTGTGTGTGTGTGTGTGTGTGGAGGCTGAGAAAATGAGCAGCGCTGGAAACTCGAGCGAGAGAAACATGCATAAACATTCTTGGTGTCGTATAACTGGTCATTATTCACGCAATCGCCATGAAGGATCGGAACTTAAGTCCAACAGGAAATGACTCGTAAGGATGAAGGAGGCAGACGTGAGGGATTAAAAATGTGTGTCATGTAAGGAAAGTTACTTCTGCCTGCTTGAATTAAATAAAAAAGAAAACAAGTAGGGACTTTTATGTATTTTATGTATTTTAGCAACAGGTGCTCAACTAGTTACCCTCTAAAGATACAAATAAAAAGGCTTTTTTTTATTTGAAATAAAAAGTAAAGAGAAATGATCTAATAAAATATGAAATGTCAATGTTACACTATTTTAAGATAAGATAAGATATTCCTTCCTTGATTTTTTCTGAACTCCTGTGTTGTTCTTAGTGTTATCTTGATCTTTTAAGTATATATTTTATCGAGTATTGTTTCGATTGTTTAAGCGCTTTGTGACCCTGGTCTGGAAAAGCGCTCTATAAATATAAATTACTTACTTACTTATTATTCCCTCTTACAGCAGCAACAATAAAAACAATAGAGTACATATTCAATAATAAATACATTATATGAAAATACATTAAAGGATACTGAATACTAAACAGTAGTATAAAGTATATTTTGTGTAATTTTAGCAAAGACCTTCATCTAAAATATTTGGGTACGCTGCATTGGTCTAAATTATTCCCCATATATTTGTACGACTTTAGTTTTCGCAACATTCTTTTTAAGCATTTGAGAAAGCAGGTAAAGGGGCCTGAGAAAGTAGGGGCTTGAGAAAGTGGCTGGAGGGGCCAATGGATCAATGACTGTAGATCTACTGCCACGATTGACTACATTAAAAG
Source organism: Callionymus lyra (assembly GCF_982586985.1). Lineage (NCBI taxonomy): Eukaryota > Metazoa > Chordata > Actinopteri > Syngnathiformes > Callionymidae > Callionymus > Callionymus lyra. Next base: position 10,120,516 of record NC_141818.1, on the reverse strand, counting down.
TAACAAATTCCGACTTATCTACCACGATGAAGGAAAGTACGAGAGGTCGTATTGTTTTTTTTAAGAGCGGGTAATAGTTAAAGTGACAATACGCAAGTTGAAATATCTTGTTTCTGGTGACCCCTTGCGTCATAAAATTGTACCTGCAACACCATACGCATCTCTGTTGTGCTATTGCCAAATACAGCATGTGGATTTGTTTTCAAAATAAGATAAAAAAGGATCTAGTTGTATCAGTTTCTGGTGACTTCAAAAAGTTATATGAAAACACTCTCTTGGACCGACTGCTGTATGGACGACTGGTGGTCACATGACATCAATGACAAAAGATCATTAAAGGAATAGCAAGAGAGTCATAAATGCTAAAAAATTAAACCATCATTATAGAAAATATGAACAAAATAAAGTGAAAAAATGTTACGTATTGCTGCTTTAATCACGTTCTGTGCCGATTTTGGTCCTTTTACTTTGACAGGAATATGAATCCAATAACACTCACTGTATGGAGTTCTCGATGCGTGAGATGGTCAGAAACGCCGCCAGGTTAGCCGTGTACGAGGAGATGACGATCAAGGCGAACATCCACCAGAAGCCCATCATCATCCTGGTGGCCAGGGTCGTGTATGGCACTTCACCACCTGCAGGGGAAAAAAACAACAACATATTTTCAATAAGAAAAAAAACTATTATGGGATGTGTGATCAGGGAATACAGGCATCGTTCATACATTCATTTCGTGACGTCTCCGACACATCTCAATAAAAATAAATTAAAAGAAAAAGAAAGTAAATGTTTTATCGCACAATAATGTGCACGGAGCTAAATAACGGCGGCAGGAAGAGAGCGATGGCGGCGTCTCGTGCCACGAGGAGCATCAAGGTGTGGAGGGAAGAGGCCATTATGAAATATGAACGGCTTCGTCACACGAGTAACAGAACCGCACACGCGCTAATGATTGATTCGCAGCCGACGGCTTTTATTGGAGTCTATTAGAAATTAACCTCATTCATCCTTGCAGAGGGGATCACACCCACCCACACCCACCCACCCACCGCCATCACCCCCCACGGGAGACTCAATAATACATATGACACCCTACATAATCCAATATTCTCTTTATCTCACCCCTCCTCTTTATTCACCGTATTCCATTTTTTTTTTTCTTCCTCCATTTTCCTTTCAGGCCTTTCCTGCGTTTGTGAGCAACATTTGATTTAATTTGAATTTCTTATCGCTCTCCTTCACTCTCAGGCAATATCTTCGCTGTTGACATCAGACTTTACCAGCCGCCTGCAGGCGTTCAAACATCTCCTGCTGCAGTCGCGTGAAGATTCCTTCAACGTGTTGTAAGTGGCTTTCCTTGGAAGATACGGGATTTCAGGAGTGGAAATGAATATTGCATTTGTTTGTTCACACTTGGGTTATTGGTATTTGTCATTAATCTTCACTGGGAGAACAAACATAGAAGAGGAGGGAATAATCCTTGTGTAGACTTTTACTCTCACATTTAAATAAAACAATTCTGAGGAGAAAAAAAAACACCCATTATTTTTTCTTAATTTTATGGCTTTTTTAATCTTCAAGCTCTACTTTGACCTTCAATGAAGGAATGTTTGGCCTTTAGAGCTTTTCAGGTTCGTATTTTAAAGGTCAACCACTTTGCAGACAATAGCGACTGATTCAGGTTCGATCAAGTGTGAACGATCGCTGTCGTAAAAAAGTTGTGGCCAAAAAAATAAAATAAAATCCTCACTTTCAAGGAAAAATCGTATGAAACTAATAAACGCAAGACCAGGATGTTATGTGGACTTAAAATATGTGTTCAGATTACATAAGTAGAGTAGGAACCAGAAATTCTTTATACACTGTATGGAACATGAATATTATTTGATTAGTTCTCAATGTAATGTTTTTCTAAATTTGAATTGTATTCAAATTCAAATTTCATTTAATTTTATTTTGTATTACCCGTCTGCTGTCCACAACATGATTATTATTGAATTACATTTCAATGTTTTATATTTTTTTCTATTAATTAATTAATCTCTATTTATTGAATTTGTATTATTTATTTTCATTTTTCAATGTCACTACAACAAATATTATTGTTATTATTATTATTATTATTATAATTTTTTTTTATTCTGAAAGTTTTTTTCTTTCTTTTTTTTTAACTTATCATTTCAAACTTAAACAAATAGAGAATATAAATAATATAAGTAAGTAAGTAAGTAATTTGTATTTATAAAGAGCTATTCCAGACCAGGGTCACAAAGCGCTTAAACAATCAAAACTATACTCAATAAAATATATACTTTAAAGATCAAGATAATACTGAGAACAACACAGGAGTTCCAGAAAATCAAGGAAAAGCAAATAAAAATGTACACAACTTAATATAAATATTTAGTGTTTTAAATACCATCACATTAACTGGCTTCTACTGCAATGCATGCTGGGACGCTCAGTTAAAAAAAAGATTGATGAACCTGGTTTGTTTATTCACATATAGATATATATATATAGATACACATATTGATGCGATGCAATTATTATTGATTAAAGATCGTTCCATTGATGGTTTTGTGACAGTAAGTGATGTTTGTGTAACAGAGACATGTTTTCTTAATTGTTTTTGTCAAACAAGTTGATCAATAATTTACACACAATCACAGGAACTCAACAAATCCCACTTAATGTGCTCTTAAAAATAACATCATAGTATATCTACAATTACATTTTCGTAATGATATGAACAAAAGTATCTTTGCCAGAGTAAGCGACTTGTTACTGATGAGCTTCAGCTAATAATAAAACATTTAAAAATAAAAACCTTAGACAGCACATTGTCCTTTTAAAATAAACTGAACTAAACTGAACCAAACTAAACAAAATGATAGGTGGAATTTACGAATGATATTTATATTATATATGATTATTATACCTTATATTTTGTAACTGAATTGACCGAGTGGGCTTTGGAACTCAAGGATTGAGCGCCAACTGGAGACGTTGATATTAATATATAGGTCTTTCAACCACATCACAAAAGTTTAAAAAAGTTGAACAAATGTTCCTGATCCTTCAACTGAGAAAAATCTCTAAACTTAGGAAAATGTTGTCGGAACATGATCTGGAGCTTTTAATCCATGCGTTTGTTTCTTCTCGTCTGGACTATTGTAACAGTTTGTTTTCATGTCTTAACAAGAAGGAGCTGTCTCGTCTGCAGTTGATTCAGAACTCTGCAGCCAGAATTCTAACCTGCTCTAGTAGAAGAACTCACATTTCTCCGATCCTTAAAACTCTTCACTGGCTGCCAGTTTCTTTCAGGATCAACTTTAAAATTCTGGTTCTTACTTTCAGAGCTATTCATGGTCAGGCTCCTCCTTACATCACTGATCTGATCCAGCCTTACACCCCAGCTCGGGCTCTGAGGTCTGTGGATCAGAATCTACTTATGGTTCCTCCATACGGCTCAGGACCAGAGGAGAGAAATCTTTTCAGGCTGTTGCTCCTAAGCTTTGGAACAATCTTCCTCTCTCTTTGCGCTTGATGGATCTACTGACTCCTTTAAGAAACATCTTAAGACGTTTCTATTTGTTCAGGCTTTTCCTTGAATTTCTCGAACTCCTGTGTTGTTCTCAGTATTATCTTGATCTTTAAAGTATGTACTTTTTTGAGTATTGTTTTGATTGTCTAAGCGCTTTGTGACCCTGGTCTCGAAAAGCGCTATATAAATAAATATTACTTACTTACTTACTTAGTTACTTACTTATACTTCTTAAAGCGGCGACAAAAATAAAAAAAAGATAAAATCCAAACACATTTCAAAACAGTAAAAACTGTTGTAAACTTGTTTAGATTATGTATTAAATACATTTACCTACTACGTAATTCATTTTAATTTATGTATTTCTGTTGAAAAGCATAACTTTTGACTTTACATTGTCAGTGTAACCAGAAGTATTATCGCCATCATTTCACAGTTTTAAGGAGTTAAAAGACATTTGATGTCACAAAAAAAGTTTAAGATTCTAGCTGACCATAGAAAAAAAAAGAAATCCATCCATCAATCATAATCTCCACTTATACGCTTCTCTGAACAAGATGTTTCTCCAGCTTTCAGGCAGTTAAAAAAATAGAAAAAAAAAAATATATATCCCAGAAGGATGTCAGTGCGCAGTAATATCAGCGAGACATTGAAGACGACAGCTGCTCAACTTGTGCATTAGAGGAGTGTGTGCGATCTAAAGCACAAATACACAGCAGTGTAAGTGCGTCTTCAGAGTGAACGACAGCTTGGATAAATAAAACGTTGAGGTCTTTGACCTAAAGGCCACGGCTCTGCTCACAGAAAAGTCGTAACGGCTCACTCAGCAACTCCTGTTATTGATTATTATATTAATATATATATATATAAGAAGAACATGTCATGTGTCGACAAGATGGAAGTGTAAAGTTAGAGACGTGGCAGAATTGTTTCAAGTGATACTATAGATCAACTCTGAGCGTTGAAAAGGATCAATTAATGAAATATATTAAGATTTAAGTGTGTAATGTTACTTCTTAAAAAAAAAAAGATTAACAAGACTTTAATCTGCCGTGAAGATTCTTTGATATCGCGCTCGTACGAGACCCGCTAACAGCTGCACTTATTAATCCTTATCTTCCACCTTTAATTCAATCAGTCCCGGCTGCAACTTCTCCTCATTTTTGGGTCTAAATCCATGCGAGTGTCTTTTTTCCTCCAGACTGCTCCACCAGCAGAGACTCGTGGATACTGATTCTGTTTCTAGTCCGGAGGGAAGCTATAATCTGTCCATCTGCTCTTGCTCTGCCTCGTGGTCTCCGCTGAGCCCGACGTGCCTAAAATAACCCCCAAAAGAGGACGAGCAGCAGTTTTTTCCCCCCCATAAAATACTGAATTTACCTCACCCGGCTTGTTTTAAGGAGGGAATTCAGCACCTTCTCTACGGGTCTCTGGAGAGAGTCTGGCGGAGGTCGAACGCGTGAAGATTTCAAATTTCGTTTTTCGTCTCAATTTTGTGGCGGCTAGAGTCGTTCAATGACCCCGAACATGGATCTAAAAGACTCTTACATTGAAATAAAAATGTTATTATATAGTGCTAGATAAAGACAAAACTTTTTTTGAATACGATTTGTCAAGTTGATCGGTCATTTACACATAATACCAGGAATTTAACAACATTTAATTAACCGTGTTTTTCAAAGTAAAACGACAGTATGTTGCTTAAACTAAAATTTAACTAAATTATTTTTTCCACAGTAACATCCGGAAGATACGAATGAATAAACACAGTAAAATACAAATTAAAATAAAATGTACAACATTTTAACAAGTAATAAATAATGATATTTAATAGTGATAGTCGTGGTATCTTTTGTTACTGACTTAAAGTGAACATATCAAGCTAAAAATTGTTTTTATATTTATAGCATTAGAACAAATTTAAAGTGTTAATTTAATGCATGCATGTCAATCCGATTATAAAAGTAAAGCTGAACAAATTTTGGTATTTATTCTTCTTAATGCAACAACAAAAAAAAGGAAAATCCAACATATAATAACAGAGTAAAAACTAGAGTCAACTTTTCGCAATGACTAAAATAGCAGTTACCTAATAAAGATGTTCTTTTTTGTGTTTTATGTTGAAAAGCATTACATAAAATTCCTATTCCTAACATTGCTAATAAAAAGTTTCTGATTCCGATTTAGTTTTTGGCTTCACAGTTTGTCAGTTCCATTGGTGGTGTTGTAGACAGGAAGGGAATGTTTTCTTAATTATCCTTTCCAAACAAGTGGATCAATAATATACACACAATCACAGAAACTCAACAAATCTCATTAAATGTTCTTTTAAGTTCTAAGTGCGATTTATTTTTTGGCTTCACAGTTCTTCAGTTTAGCCAGAAACGCTGATCTGTATTATTTCAAGTTGTCGACACGAGTTAAAAGGAAAGTTTTAACGGCTTAAAAAAACTTTATCCGACTCACTTTGAAACGACCTCTGGGTGGTACAAGGTGTTTGAATAAAAACCATATCATTTATTTGACGTGTATTCGTGTCGAGCTCCTGCTGTGTCTGGACTCCGTGTTTGACTCTTGAACTTCAGCGTCAACGTAATGAGATCAAAGGCAGAACATCAGCCATGAGAAGAGAAGGTTATTTTTCTCGGGAAAAACAGGAGGCGACCGACGAGACGACCCAAGGATGTGTTCGTGTTCAAGGTTCCGATCCATCACAGGAGGTGTTCAAAACTGTTTGCGCCGCAACCATGAATAATCAATGCTTTTATTTCATTATCAAGTGACAACAGAGATCTGTCGCTTGAAGGACCCTTGTGTTGTCTCTGGGTCAAGGTGACCCGGTGGCCAGCAATACATATGCAGTGGCGGAGGTTGTTATTCTTGACCCAGAGATAACAAAAGAGATCCCACAAACACATTTGTTTCCAGGCCACTGGGTCACCTTGACCCAAAATGCAACCATGTCAGAGGCTTTTCTTAAAAGCACTTGCCGCTGCATGAAAGAGAGCCGTAACCAACTGAAAAAAAGTTGAAATGAAAAACCCAGCGTGACGAAGCTGATGTCAGCTCCCATGACGCCGCCATCATCCTGCTCAAATGACGCAACTTCTTTTTAACCACAACATTTGAACAATTCCATTCACTCGCACCCCGGAGCGCGTCGAAGAACAACAAAGTGCGAGAAAAGTGTCTTTCATGTGTTCACGGAAATATTCAGTCATCAAAGTGCATGGATGTGTTAGCTGGACCAAAGGAAGCCGCCGCCGCCAGTTTTTGAAAAACATGATGTAGCAAACGTCTGAGGTGCAACTAAGGGAAATGGTTTCATATCTAAAGCATAATTCCAAATTTTCACCACCGCATAGTGTGAGTAAGTAAGTAAAGGTTATTTGTAAAGCGTCTTTCTAGACCAGGGTCACAAAGCACTTAAACAATCAAAAACAATACACAGTTAAAATATAAACTTTGAAAGATCAAGACACATAAGACAAACACAGGAGTCTCAGAAAATCTGCGAAAAGCACAAATAAAAATGTCTTAAGATGTTTCTTAAAGGAGTCAGTAGATCATCAAACACAGAGGGAGAGGAAGATCGTTCCAAAGCTTAGGAGCAACAGTCTGGAAGGATTTCTCTCCTCTGGTCCTGAACCGTGTTCAGGAACCATCAGTAGATTCTGATCCACAGACCTCAGAGCCCGAGCTGGGGTGTAAGGCTGGATCAGATCACTTATGTAAGTGCTGACCATGAATAGATCTGAAAGTAAGAACCAGAATTTTGAAATTGATCCTGAAAGAAACTGTTAGCCAGTGAAGAGTTTTAAGGATCGGAGAAATGTGAGTTCTTCTACTAGAGCGGGTCAGAATTCTCGCTGCAGAATTTAAAGACTCCTCAGCTACTCAAACTAAGTTTAGTGGTTAAAATACAAACATGTATTTTGGATGATTAAACATTTTTCAGTCCTGAGTTTAAAATGATGATCTTTATGATTATATTAGCAAGTTTATATTTGTGCTTTAACATGTTGTTGAGAAGTAGATTTAAAAAAGTTGTTTTTTCCTCAGAGAAAAAGTGAGTTTCATCGGCGCTGGGATTCAGCTGATCTACTGTAGCTCCAGGTAGACTTTCAGTCAGTGGGTGGATTGTATATCATCAGTTTTGTTTACTTATGCATCAAAGTAGTTTCCATTCTAGCTGTTTTTTAATTGTTTGGGGAGAAAAGTTTAAAAACACTGACCTGAAATATATTTTTTATATGTTTATTCAAAACTTTTATTGAAAAATCTCAATAAAACTTTCTATTTACATTACATTTCCAAAAAGAAATAACATGCTCAAGTTTTCAAGGATTTTTTTGTGGGTCTGTGTTTTGTCTTCCACACCTAGAAACACTCATTTACAAACACAATTATATGTATTCCTTCCTTTTTCTTTTGCCAAATATATATTTTTATTGTCCATCAAACGAAGAAATATTTAAGAAAAAAATGCGATTCAAAATTGAAGGAAACTACAAGTAAGGAGTAAATCCATCAACAATATCAACCTTATTAAACTCATATTTATTTCCACAATTCAATTTGTTTTTTGATATTCTTTCTTTTTTCCCTTTTTTTTCATTCTAGTATTCATTCTTCCACAAGGTACACTAAGTGGCTGCTTAAGGAAAATTCAACAAACCACCTTTTTATTTAGTGAGGTGAGGACAATTTGATACCATTTACATTTTTTACTTTTTAACGCAAAAGTAAAACAAAAATTAAAGAAAAATCAGACTAAAAGTTCAGCTTCATCTGAGGGATGATTCCAGACACCGGTGCTATGTTAAAAATGTTGCTTAAAAAACACAGAAAAAAAAGGATTACAAATAAAAAATGTGTTTTTCCATGTATGATAGAAGGAGTTTTGTAGAAGCAAATGAAGAAAAGTTGAAGCAGCAAAAACAATCTTGATTGTTTCTCGGCTGCACGTCGAAGATATTCTTATCTTGTGTTGATTTAATTTGTCGTCCTAATGGAAGTAAAGCGACACTAAACATGTGTTAGTGTGTTTTCATTTAACTTGTCGGTGATCACATGACACCCATGATTAGTTTTATAGATAATGACAGATCTTAATATTATACGTAGGATTTTATATCATGAATAAATCATGATAATGAACGGTAACTAATCCAACTTTTCCATAAACTATTTTCCCACGAACCCTCAACGGTGAGTTTGTAAAACAGCCGAGACTCGGCTGATGGACGCGTCACAGTCGCGAGAAGCGCCTTTTTTTTTTTTTTGTTCCCCGAGTCGGCTTCTATTAGGCTGTCAGCTGCTACAAGTGTCAAGATGGTGATGTGGATTTGGCAGAAGAACTACAGTTGAGATTTTTTTTTTTCCTTCCTCCCACAGCGTGCTTTCACTTCTCTTTGAAGAGCTTAGAAGGATGATAAATATTAAATAAGCGTTTCTTCAAGGTGAGGATGATTCGATAAGTTGGTCGGGGATGAAGACGATTGTGAAAAGATGGAGAAAAAAAAAGAAATAAAACATTGTTTGAGAAGAACTGAAAAGTGACAAGGCTGACATGTCCTGGGTGGAAAAATTACATTAATGAATTAAAATGGTTAAAATCAATTGAGTAAATCTATTAAAAATAGAAATTAAATCAAGAAGGAGTTGTTTGCCTGCAGTTTATACAAAACTCTGCAGCAGGAATTCTGACCTGCTCTAGTAGAAGAACTCACATTCCTCCGATCCTTAAAACTCTTCACTTGCTGCCAGTTTCTTTCAGGTTCAATTTTAAAATTCTGGTTCTTACTTTCAGATCTATTCATGGTCAGACTCCTTCAAGAAACATCTTAAGACATTTTTATTCGTGCAGGCTTTTCATTGATTTTGTGAGACTCCTGTGTTTGTCTCGGTGGTGTCTTGAGCTTTTAATCATATATTTTATTGGGTATTGTTTTTGATTGTTTAAGCGCTTTGTGACCCTGGTCTGGAAAAGCACTCTACAAATATCACTCCTACTTATTTTTATTAAACTCAATCGATTTTTTTTTTCTTTTTAATATTTACTGTCTGGGTCAACTTTGTTTTTTATTAATATTTTTACGAACTGTTTTTATTCGCTCTCTTTGAGTATTGTTATAAAAAACAAAAACAATTTTAATAATCATTTAAAAAACAATCTAGATAACATAGTCCAAAAAAGCAAAAAAAAAAAATGTCTCCATTCAATCTCTCAATGATTAAAATCAATTTACAAAGAAAAAATGTCGCTCAATAAAAATCTTTAATTTGTCCAAACAGATCTCTGATGTTAAGCAACTACAGAGTTTATGTTTAATCTATGAATGTTAGAAACCTTTCAGCACTATATCGAACGAGTAGATCGTTCATTTCTCGACAGAGAAGAACAGTTATCAGTAAACCTACAGGTTAATGCGACCATTGCGATAAGAATTCAGAGTCAGCCTGAGGGAAGTTGCTCAAATGGTCTTCGGCTCAATTTCACAAAAAGAAAGAGAATTAAAAGATGCCAATGAAAGTTGTTCCTCCACTCGGTTGGGGATCATCGCCGTGACAACAGAATGAAGCTAACGCGAGCAATGATCTTTAAACCACAGTAGAAGCTTTTCTCCGACTTAAAATGTCATTTGCTTCAATAGAAAAGTTGAATTGAAGTTATTTCATAAATGTCTGCAAAGATTGAATTGTAGAGAAAATGGAACATTCATTCAGGGCTAAGACTGTTTGCCAAGATCCTGTCAACACACGCAACTTTATTGTTCCATGATGCTGACAAGTCGAACAGCGAAGAACTTCAGGAAAGAACTGAAGATTCAACAAAAATTAAAATTAAATGAACTTAAAAAACAAAAGTATGTGTTTTAGGGCACAGATTTCCATGATATATGCTCTGCGCCATTGCCAAATACAGTATGAACATTTATTTACAACTATTACTGCTGCTGTCATGACAGTTTTTTATCATCCTGGTAACTTCCTAAGGTCACTCAGTACTACATATGAAAACTCTGTCTGTTTTGTGTGTCTGTCTCTTTTTTTTATACTTTTTATTGTTTTATTATTGTCAATACAAATGAAAGGAAGTAAATATATAAAGTATAACATTTGAAAAAAAGAAAAATCATATGAATAATTAAACTAAATATTCTTCCCAAATAACTATAATAAGATATTAAAAGTTAAACTTCAGGTTTGGTGGACAAAGAAAAAAACAACTTTAATTAATTAATATATTTCTCTATTTTACGCAAAAATATTTCTTCAAAATGCTAAAATATATTGACAGGTATGAAAATATAAATGAACTGTAATCAATAGAATGTATTACCTATAATAGTGTAAATAATATATATCTAATTGGAGTTGGGGATGAATAAAGTAGTATTATGCAAAAAATGATATTAATTATATTTTTTATATAATTACTCTTTGCCGTGATTCTTTAACATAAGCAACTTCAGATGTTTTATTCTTCATGACTATTTTAAAGCTCCAGGTCATGCAGTTAAAAAAAAAAATCATTTCCTTCACGGTATTTGACACTGACGCTGAACTCTGGGAAAGTATTGCAAGAGTTCTACTCAGTCAACAAACACTCTGAGCAACTTGCTGCATCATCGCTTATACACACTCTTAAAAAAAAACTGGCCACTTCTCCGGCTCCACATAACTTATTTTCTTCCTTATTTGCTGGAATAAATGAAGCCAAAGCAAGCAGTGAAATACCAGCTCTCACCCTGCAACGTGTGGTGACTTATGATAAACCGGTTTATAGTGTGTCGTTGCCAAAATAGCTCAACTTCCTATTACAGAAGTACCAGTTTATTCCCCTCCTTCTCGAGCTTTATCAGCACTTTTGCAACCAGGAAATGAAGGGAGAAATATGGAGCAGTCAGCAGAAATGTCGTATTTACAAGTTATTCAGCAGCAATATTCAATATTCAGATCAATAGGTCTCTGACATGTAAGAACATAACAAAGAGAGTTTCTTTTCATTAAAGACACACTCAGCGTTTTTGTGTTTTAACCCTGAAGATCGACTGCCTTACACTCTGTGTTTCACAGTCTTCAGGAAAAATGGCTCATAATAACACTTTTGATACTAGAATAAATACAAAAATATTAATATATTCATCCTGAAGATTCACAAACACATGCGTGAAGGTCAAATTATAAATAAAATAAAACAACTTTTACTACTTGGACTTCTTAAAGTATTTCCTCAGTGAATAAAACACACATAAACATAAAATCCTGATGCATTACTTTGTATTGTAGATAAAAAATAAGTATTTAACTTTAAAAAAAACAATAATACTGGTGAAAAAACCCATCAAATGTAGATATTTATTCATAAAATTTAGACCCTGGTCTGGAAAAGTGCTATATAAATACAAATTACTTACTTACTTACTTAGATAATAGTAATAATATATATATTTTTTCTCGTCTTGTTATCATGTTTACTTCCTTAAATTCTAAAATATAAGATGAAATATGACTAGAAGAAAAATATTACAAAATGGCATATAATAAAAAAAGACATCATATTAATAATTAATAAACCTAATATCTTTGCCAAATAAGTATTATAGGATATTTGTGGGAAAAATAAAATAAAAAGAACACTGGTGATTTGGTGTTTGTTGGACAAAGAAAATACATCCATTTTTATTAAGGATTATTTTTTCAAAATTCCATATTATTTTAAGAGGTATAAAAATTAAAAAATATGAAAAAAATGTTTTAAAATACCTGTAATAGTGTTATAACACCTTAATCCTTCTTCTCCATTTTTTTTCATCTCTTTTTACCGTCATTTGAGGATAAAACTGAAATACTCTTTCTACACGTTAACTTAATTCTAACGTTTTTTCCACCAAACCATTCATTCTTCACTCCCATGTTCTCTATTCATGTGTCCTCACTGTACTTTGACATCAATGAATATGTCCATAAGTAAAGATATCCTTGTTAGTTGAGGGAAAGTAAGTGAAACATATGAAAATAAAATAAAATTTAAAGTACTATTGATATTTAAAAACATTTTTAAAAATACATGTTTTTAAGCAAATGTATTGAGAAATTATCAACAAATTCTGATCTGTTTGAGCAGCTTTTATGAATCAGAACATTCAAAAACGGTCAGTAAATATTGTTGATGTAAAACACTTTAAATTTCACTTTCGCTGAGGTTTATGATACAAGCAGCCAAAGTGGGTTTCCTGTCGTCTAGCATCTTCCTTCGGCGAGAGCAAATGCATTTGCCAGACTCAATTTCGAGCGCTTGCCCTGGGGTACAGGGGTTGGATGAGTTTGCTTTGGCCATCCCACGGTCAGTTTAAAGGATGTTTTCCAGGCTTGTCCGTCTACCGCGAGACTCCAGATGGCAAGTTTGTGACACAGTATCCCAGAACTTTATTAATAGACAAGTGGAAATATAATTATCAAGGTTTATTGCCACCGTTATTAAAGTTGAGAAATAGAAAATATTTGCAAAAAGAAGCGTTTTTTAAGTAACAATAATGACGCAACAAGAAATGTAAATTAACAACATGTTTTTGAAACTAGGTCGCCACCTATGATAAAATAAACACTTCAAAGCAAGAGAAACCTTTTCTTTTTTTTGGCATTTATTTTCTCTCCACTCTCCTCTTGTTTTCCACGATTCTTGCACCGATTTTCTCTTTTTTGGTGTTGCTTTTGAACCCTGGTTATTATCACAAAGTTCTGCCTCAGCAGACAACATAATGACTGAGTGAGCACTAACAAGGTGTCTAACAAGGTGTGGAGCACTCAGCTCTCCCACTGTTTTATCTCGTTTCACTTGCTTATCCTCCATTAATTCTCCGTCCCCTTTGCTCCCATTTTACAGTGTTTTGGGACTTTCTTTTTTTTTTTTCTAGGGGTAACTGAGAGTGGGACGCCTTGTTAGCATAAATGATGCCACCATTTAACAGTGATGTGAACTCCCTGACTGCTTTAGCGCTTTAAGAGTTTTGGATAACGTAGCAGCTTATTAAAGTACTAACCTTTTACGGGTGGTATAATTAGGGTTTCAGCTCCACATAAACTGGCATCAACCAGGTTTTTTTAACTGGTCTCAAGATATCGTGGATAGGTGACCCATTCAATTCTACTTGAGGGTGTCACCAACTGGTCGGAATTGAACCTGAAACCTTTTTTCTATGAGGTAACATTGAATGAATACTTTTTTTTTTCCCTTCACAAACAACATTTCAACACCCGACCAGGTTATTGTGAGAAGAGGTTGCGAGAAGATTACACCTTATCCAGACACAAAAGATCCTCTCTGGAGATGGCGTCAGTTGCCACAGGGTTCTACACTTGATGTCTGACAGCCTGGGATAAGAGCATTGCAGCCTCAGCAGGGAACAAACCCCCCAATGACACCAAAGGGGAGAAGCCTCGGGATATTGCAAGATGTTTTGAAGTATGATTCCACTGTATGCCTTTAAATGGTTGACATAATGACGGTTGTTGTCGACTCGTACATCCGGAGAGTCCTTCCTTATTCTCTTTTTACGACAGGTGTTCAGGCAGGTCAGGTTTGTCCGCTCAGAAGAATAGCTCCGTGGGTGATGTCAGGACAATGAGAGACGAACACAGTTACACTTTGCCTGATTTAGAAAGTTGCTTTGTTTTTTTTAAACGCCGGGAATTGAATTCTAGCGATGGCAGCAAGGAAGGTTCTTCTAGGTTGATGAGGTTTCCTCGCTTCTTCCACTTCACCATGAAAAAAATCCTGTTTTGTTTTTTTTACAAAATTCTGTTTTGTCCTGACATCACTGTTAATAAAGATGTTTCTGATTCTTAACACTAGTGCTGTGTCTCAAATCGCATACTTCTCTTAGTATACTAGAAGTTAGTGTGCATCAGGATAGTAAGTAAGTAAGTAATATTTATTTATATAGCGCTTTTCGAGACCAGGGTCACAAAGCGCTTAAACAATCAAAACAATACTCAAAAAAGTACATACTTTAAAGATCAAGATAATACTGAGAACAACACAGGAGTGTAGTACTAACTAGTACACAAATTATCCACAGATAGTATGTCTCAAATCAAACGCACTAACAGGAAATGATGCGACAGCTTCTTCTTCTACTACTATTTAACGATGATTTCAACCAGCTGTAGGAACACTAGCGACACCTGCAGGACATTTTAGTATGCCCATTTAGTGTGCATGGCGCACATAGACAATATCCACTCTCTGCTCTGTAATCTTGGGCTCTGAACTTATTCAGTGAAATCTCGTATTATTTTCAAAATAAGAGCTTGACCTACTGAGCTCCTGAAACGACTAAAGTGTGGCATCAACTAATCACCAATAAATCGCACTATTGTGTGTTTCTCTTAAACCGTTTAAGTCTTTTTTTTTTTAGTAAGTTTATTGTTGTGTTTTGGGCAGAAAATAGTGAGATATTGGCAGCCCTTCTTAGATAGGAGATCTAGGGTCATTGATCACCCTTAAGTTTCGACCCCTCGCCTCATAATATAATAGTTAACCCTCATGTCAGACTTAATCTTTCCCTTTTTTTATTTTGCATCGGGGTCAAAATGGACCAGGCATTGTACATATGTATTTCTGGCAGCCGGGGAGGTCGTTCACCTTAACCAGGAGGCAACACAAGGGATATCACAAACACATTTGGGCCACCGGGTCACCTTAACCCTCAGATAATACAAGGGTTAAGACATTAAAACATTTTGACGCAATTTCTCCCGGTTTGAGTTTTTCCGAAGAATCGTTTCATCTAATAATATAAGCATTCTTGGTTCTAAGGGGGGATGGATGGGTGGATGGATGGATGGATGGATGGATGGATGGATGGATGGATGGATGGATGGATGGATGGATGGATGGATGGATGGATGGATGGATGGATGGATGGATGGATGGACGGACGGACGGACGGACGGACGGACGGACGGACGGATGGATGGATGGATGGATGGATGGATGGATGATCTGTGGTATTTTTTTCCATTGAAAGGTGGTTGGATTGATGTAATAACGGATGGATGATTAGAAGGTTGGATTAAAAGATAGATAGTTTGAAGAAGCGGGTCGAGACAGGATGATAAATAAAGTGAAATCCTGAAAGTAATCGGATGGTGTGCAGAAGAACGAGAGAGGGTTGTGGTTGGAGCGATGCATGCACGGATGGATGGATGGATTGAGCATGATGAGGACGAGTGTGAACAAATAGTGTTTGGGAATTCAGAGCAGCTATAAGAACAATAACAGGAGGGCAGGAAAAAAAGAAATAGGAGCAGCTGCAGAAGACACAAGAGAGCAGGGAGTGACAAAGACCCTGTCACTGATTGCAGACACCACATGGACCAGAAGGGAAGAAGGAAGGGAGGAAAAAGAAGAAGAAAAAAAGAGGATTTTAATGGAACCGCAGAGAGAGACGTTCTCTCTGCACAGTGGTACATCTCTGCAGTCAGTGTGAGACGGAAAGAAGGACAGCGCAAAAAGGAAGGAGGAGGAGATAGAGGAGCAGAGTCCGGAGGCATGGGCATCTGAAAAAAGCTGGGTCCACTTCACAGCAGCACCACTGTGTCGTTAGAGTGGGATAATGGATTAGAGGAAGTCATAAAGGGAGGGATAGAGAAAGAGAGAGCAGGAAAATTATGATAAGGCGGGTTTCCCAGCAGCGTGGCACAGCAGAAGCAGATAACGATAGAGTGGAAGAGGAAAAAACAAGGGCGGAGGGGAGGGGAGCGACGGAAACACTAGCGCCGAGAACTGAGCTTCAAGTGTCGCAGGGAGACGATGAAGGGATGACATCCGGCAGGAGGAGAGAAGATAACCCGGGAAAATGACACGCAAACATATGCACGGTCTTACAGGCCGTCGGCCAGTAGGGGGCCTGAGAGCGAAGGAGGAGCCGACTGTGTGGGAGGAAAAAAAAAGAGAGGGAGAGTTGTGGAGAGGGGCAGATGGAGAGATGAAAGTGTTGATTATGGCCTATGGACATGACTCTGTGTGTGTCTGTTTGTGTTTTTGGGCATTTTTTTTTTCTCACACGGCGTAAACAAATAATTCACTGAAGTTGTGTGTGTGTGTGTGTGTGTGTGTGTGTGTGTGTGTTGGTTCGACTCCATAAAGTTGCCTCTAATTGAGGGAGTGCGGCGTGAATGGCAACAATGCTGCAGGAGCGAACAGGAACATATGCTCTCATTCCCGCACAAAACTTCTCCACGACCGGCCGAGACGCTCTCGCTCCCTCCTCCGCCCTAATGAGAGGGAACGATGTGCTGAGAGAGCAGCTACATACGGAAAAAACAGGGGATTTTTAAGGACAGTTCTACATGACGGGTTTTATGGGTTTTATGTTGTCCTCATTGCTGTTTTTGTTTACCTTAAACCGGTCAAAAGTACAGAATTCGTTTGACTCGACATGATGTCTGTTTACAAGTTCACTGGCTGCAAATTCCTTGCAAAAAACCCCCAAAAAACACAACAAACTTACAATCAAATCACTAAAATAAATACATTTTTGTGTAACTGTAAGACGAGGGAATCTTCCAGGAACTTCTGGGAAGCTTTGTAGACACATTATATAAAACTAGTGATGTTCAATGTACTTCCTGCATGCAGGCAAATGAAAAATGTCACTATTATATGTATTATTATTGTTCGCCATTGGCTTCCTCACTGGGAAGTTAGTTTTAAATTGTTAGATGGAAAACAGCGAGACAACAAACTCCCTAATGGAACACTAGCGATGATTGAACGAAAGTCCATTAGAAATGTGGCTGGTTTTATAAAGGGTTTTTGGTCCAAAACTCTGGGAAAGTTCAACAAAACTTTTAGTATAAACATATTTACTGGTTATCTAATGATACAAACAATTTAGGGATAATTCCACTACCTTGAAAGGGAAGTTAAGAATTACAAAACTTAGTGTTTTACTTGCTCATCTTGAGCCGAGAATGTTGCTCCGTTGTTAATAAGTAAGTAATAGTTATTTCTATAGCGCCTTTCTAGACAAAGTATATCGTGAGTCAAAAGTTGAAAAACGATGCTTTGCTAGTTTTCATCCCATTACAACCTTAACCACATCTTCATCTTTAATAATAACTATCTAAGGGGAAATAGCTGACCTTGAGTATGTTATTGCATATACTTATCCACACGTGTGAACGTAACTTGTCGTGTTTTTATCATTGCTGGGTTTGAGTTGGAAAGGGAATGTAGGGGGGATCACCTCAAATCATATGTACTAGGTTTACTCAGATAACCTTTTTGTCCTTCATCTAAAAATAGTTGTTATTCATTCCAATCTGGGTTTTTTTTTTGGTTGTGACATTTTGCTTGTGTCTCTCAGATAATCAATAACTTAAGATTTAGTATAAAAATGCAACCGAAACAGTTGTGGTTTCAGAGAGAAATCTTGCAGACATACATATGTGCTTTGTGACCCTGGTCTCGAAAAGCGCTATATAAATAAATATTACTTACTTACTTACTTACGTTCTGTATTTGCTCCTTGTACAAGTAAAATGATTGTGACTTTAAACCATCTCTGATACCTCTGATATCTCTCTGTTAAGTTCGATTCCAAATCTGACACCATCTTTTGTTAAGTTAATATATTTTTTATTGATTAGTAAAAGATGTTAATTTATTTTTTAATCGCTCAGAGATCATGTTTCTAGCAGCGTAAATAAACGCCACACAAATCCTGTAAAAATGTTTTTTCTTTGTGTAAAAAAGGGGGAAATTGTTGAAAGTCAAAGCAGATTCTTGACAGTTGACAGCTGAACATTTGAACAACAATACACGTTGACATGCGGGTGCTAATGTGGAAGTGGGAAGACTGGCGTATCAAGGATCTACTGTGTGTTTACTCCTTTAACTACACAAGTCAAGCCAGGGTCATGCGTTACTGTAAATTGCTGGGAACACTCTGATCCACGCCAGTGTTAGAAAGTCTCTATTAACAAGATCCAGAATGTGAAACACCGGCGGTTCTCCCGCCCACACCGGTGACTGCATACGTCGACGTCTCCCTTAATTACCACAGCTTGTCGCTTGTTTGCAGATGCAGATAACAGCCGAGGCTCATCGCACCTCTGATATCAAGGCTGTCAAGCTCTCCCGTTTTTATTCGCTCCGATCAGAAACGGCAGCTCGGAAAGTTACGTAGGTGTCGAATATACTGGAACGAAGCAATCAGTCTCACTTGGATACGATGATTGACAGTTTATTAAACCAACAGCTCAATTTCTTGACACAGTTTTAGTTAAAACACGTTTCCTATCTCAGTTCTACATTGTATTTTGATTTATTTACTTGTTGAAACTGTTCAACTTATTACATCTAAACCTTCAACTAAACTAAATCCTAGTAAATACTGTTGGAAAAAGACTAAAACATGGTACCAAAGAAGTTAAAAAGTACTTTGAAATAACTCCAGTTGTAATCCAGCGCCCGAGAGCCAAACATCAGCGTGTGGTATTTGGCTGCAGGAGTCACGGAGAGAGATCTCCATCAGCCGATATTCTCTTTCATGTCAGGTGATCGGCTCGTCTGTCTCCAGACTCTGGCGAGTAGTTTTTGATTGTTGCAGATCCTTCTCATGTGTCAGAAACGCTCGCCTCAGGCTGGATGTTTCCCATCACTGAAAATCCAACCTTATAACTTCAAAACTTTTTTTTTCTTCTCTTCTGGTGTTCATATCATGTATATGGCCTGCAAAAATATTTTGGAATTTTATTCAATCCAACAACAACACAATAAAATCCCTTTTTTCTTCGTCACATTATGAGGAAATTGGCAATTTTATGATATTATTTCTGTTTGTCTTGGCTTGTGTCTGTAGATCTGGACCGAGATGATGATCAGGGAGTTGTATCAGGACATAAAAGTGATTTTGATCCGATTTAATCTAGTTTCAAAAGATTTGACTGATTCTAGTCAAGTTCATTTTGAGAGATTGTATTAGTATCTTTATTGATACAAATTCCTGACATTACTGGTGATACAAGATATAGAAACAGAATATATATTGCGATATTTTTTGTCATGACACTCACTATTCGACATCACTATATCTTTTTATTTTATGTTTCCATAGTTCTTTAATGGTTACTAGTTGAATAAGTGTTTTAAAATACTTTTAAATTTACAATTAACATAAATATTATACTAAATATTCACAGCATCTGTTCATTTTCGTGTTGCAATTAAACTTCCAACAGCAGTTATTATGTCTTCCGCAGCTAAAGGAACATTTCAATCCCGCAGGATGACTGAGGACGAGAGGATACAGTCGACTCCAGCAGCTTTTAAAGTTGATGTTTGGACATTTCAAAACAAGTAAAAGCAGTTACCACTTTTTAAAAAGACTCTGAAAATTCTGCAACACCACAGTCAAGTACTCGACAATACTTAAAATATATCCTTGCTACTAAAGTACCGCGATATATTGTATCGGTGTTCCTGTATTGGTATACGTACATACATTTCATTCTGTAATTAATGTTCCTTATTTAATACATAACTCACTACTGATACGTTAGCAGATGTTAAAGATACTTTGCCACAATGTACTTTAAAATCATCATTTCTTTCCCCATAAGTTTGATAAATATCGTAAAAAAGGAGTCATTTCATTCTCGTAAGCTTCAAAACGTTTTTTTTGATTGAAGTGAAGGAAACTTTTTCACATCTTCCAGCTTTGAAAACTTTCTTCAGACCGAAACACCTCTCAACTAGCCTGGTGCTCAACAAGCGAACCCTTCAAGTCAACGTCCCGCTGTGTTGCCTGAAATCTCCAAACATGGGGCGCAAGAGCCTGCAAATGAGTGGAAGGTTCAATCCCCTCCAGGTGACCAGGTCTGTGCTCGTCAATATGCTGCTCAGGTTTTTCCTCCCTCTTTAGTGTGACTCACTCATCCCAGGCCTCATCCTCCGTTCTCCAAAATATTAGAATAACCTTGGCAGGAGCAAAGCCCCGACTGATAATTAATCTCTTCAGGAAACATTTTACCGCCTTTTCCTAAACCTTTCCACAACTTCAAAGACGTGTCACATTAACACGAGTGCAGGTTTTTTACATCAACTCCTGATAAGCTGGTTTTACACTTCCACACATCTGGCACCGCCGCAGTGTGTTCACAGAAACCAGACTGCTGATGTGCAAGAAAACCCTCCAAATTCAGAAAGATGAATATTGTAGCAGACACTGGTGACATACAAAAATAGCTCAAGATTCACGTGGACACGGCAAAGTTTAGATGAGTTTTATTAAAAGGGGCTGAACACAATAAACTTTATTAATATTCAATTTGTATAAGGTTTTTATTCCTTTAAAAAAATAAATATGTGGAATTAACTTACTAAGTTTAATGAGTATTATTTTCCAAGAGGTAGTCTCAGAATTAACAACAGGCTAAAAAGTGTATAACATAGATACCATAAAGAGTTATTCCTTTAACCGAAGAAGTAAATGTTAACAGTTTTAGAAAGTGCATTTTAATAGTTTATGCAGGCACTGTGGCGATGGATGGACCTTGATGTTTGCTGATGATATAGTGATTTACTTTGAGAGTGACGCGTATATGAGCAGGAAAGAGAGAGGTACAAACTGAATAATGTAACATTCTTGTAACATATTCTGGAGCTGCTGAACCGTGAATTTCTGTAAGTAGATGAATAAAGTATCTATCTATCTATCTAATGGATATTTTTAGCCACTACCTCCTTGTTCAATCTATTAGTTGCAGATGCAACACTAATAGACTCAGGAACATATTCATTCCTCGTGCTTTCAGTATGATTCGGAATCTACGGGGCAGCAGCGGAGTGAGGATGATGTTATTCTACTCTAAATTAATCTTTGTATTCTTTATTTGCATTATTTACTTTGATCTATGTTCTGAACACTTTAATTTCATCATCTTTTGTTTGCAATTTGTTCTTGTTCTCCCAAAAGGAGATCTCCAGAGGGATTAATAAAGTCAATCTATCTATGTGTCTATGAGAGCTATGAGATCAAAGGAGATGAAGAGGAGAGTGCAGGTAGGATGGAGACGACCGTCAGATTTGATCAATGACTAAAGAGTGAAAAGGAACTTTTATAGGCCAGCAGTAAGATGGCGAAAATATATATATATATATATATTTTTTTTTTTACTGTCTGTAAAGTGTTATATTAAATGAAGAAAAGTTACATCAAGCTGTGACTCTCAGTAAGTAAGTTAGTAAGTAATTTATATTTAAAGAGCGCTTTTCCAGACCAGGGTCACAAAGCGCTTAAACAATCAAAAACAATACCCAGTAAAATATATACTTAAAAGGTCACGATAACACAGAGAACAACACAGGAGTCTCAGAAAATCAACTACAAATTATAAAAGAATAAGCCTGTAAAATAACTCTATATCAGACCATCTTGTTTCAGTGAGACCTACCCAGGACTGACAGTGTCACGGTGAAATGCAATTTTCATGCCATTCCTTTTGCTTTTTCTTTGAGTTTTATCTCAACATCAGTCCGAGAAAATACTATTGAAATGAATCTACTCCACAGAAAAAACAAAAAGGTTTGGAACTCTTGATGTAGAGAAAGTAGACAAGAAGCCGAGATAGAACTTCAGTTTGTGGCGAAGTAGTTTAGAAAACATTGAGTCAACAATATAAAAATAGTAATTACATATGTCCACACTACACTGATTAACCTTTGAGCCATTATTCAACGCCTCATTTCGATTTTCGTGTGTGTAGCACTGTTTGCTTTACGCCAAATCCAAGATTTGGATGATGCCTTCTGAATACACAAGTTATGTGTCGTATAAACATTTCCTCCCGATGTCTGCCGCGTCTTCCTCCATCCTTTCTGCTCCGACATCCTCACTCTCCTTGAGACCAATTAGACATAGTTTATGGAGTAGACATCCCCCTTTAGTGCTTCTGCTGACCTTAGTGAGCAGGCAAAGCTCTTACTCACTCCCTCCATCCCATCCTTGCACTTTCACACACACACACCCACAGAAAATAGAGAGGTTGTAAACAGACAGCCAATTGGCCGGCTACACTGAGGACCTGATTAGCGAGAGGGAGAGGTGTGAAGGAATGAAAGAGCAAACAGATAAACAAGAAGGAATAAATGAAGGGCATGAGTAGAAATAAAGTGGGGAATAATAAAGAAATCAGGGCACTGAGAAAAGAATATAGGAGCTATTGATGTCTTTTAAAGATAGATAAAGATGTGAAGATAAAAAGATTTTATTCTCAGGACACTTTCATTTTGTTTTGAGCTTTTGTGTGGAAGGACATCTATAAAAAGATAATAAATATATATAAATACAAGCATACATCTAGTATTACTCTTTTTTTTTTAATTATACATTTTTACTTTAATTTTCAAAAGTTATGTTTAACTTAACTGTTTACCACATTGATAAGTATCGTTAAAATTCACTCAAAACACAAATGGTCACCAAGGATAAAACTATTTTTTCCAGGATTGTACTTTATTTGAGTCCGTTTAACCAGCCGAAAGATTTCAGGAAAACCTACTCATTTCTGTGCATTACGGAAGGAAAGGATCAAGTTAATCGTTTTGGCATTTCCTGCAACCCTCCGCTCGACGGACGCACTTTATCAAGAGAAAGTCTGACAAACAAATTATCCAATTACAATATTTTTTTCACGAAGGTTCAGGGGAATAGTTTGTGCTTTTTTTTTTTGCTTAGATTTTGGTGCTAACCAAGTTTATATGAAGATAATGCAACATTAAATCACCAAAAAAACAACCTTTTTTTATATTATTTATCTATTAGTTTTGTATACACCATGTGGGTGAGCTGTGTTTCCTCCGGACCACAAGCGTTTTATTTATGTCATGTCGTTTATCTGTACCATCAGAAGAGAAGTCGTTGTGTCATTTTCCACGTCATGCATTCTGGTTTTTGTTTTGTTTCTTCCTTCAACCGATCATTATGGTTTTACCAACATGACCCCCAACATATCAGACTGTTTTTCCGGACTCTCAAGTGTCACACAAAGTTGTGCACCTGCTATAAAAGCCTGTTCCACCCAACTGGCTGCTCCTATTAGAACCCACTTCTCCCCCCGTTGATTCATTTGTAGCTAATTAGCACTAAAAAGAGAAAGAATCCCAAAATCAAACAGCAATTAGCATGAATCATCATTACCATTAACACCATTATGGAGGGATGCTCATCATCAGTTCCCTTTTCAGAGTCTCAAGTGTTCCACAGATGTGCAGTGAGGGAAAAAAAAAACTTTAGTAGTTGCCATAATGAATGTTGCTCCCTCATTCTGTGGCGGAGAAAACTAAATATTTACAGCAGACCGTTTTCACGAGGTCGTCTGTGGACGTTTGAATCGTCGAAAGCAATTGTTGCGATTGAGTTTCTGTCTTGCTTTTTTTCTCTCCTGGACATGGTTCTGCTCCTGCAGCGACAGATTTTTACTGTAAATCCTTCCCCTCCTGTCAATTTTCTGATATCCTCCACTGGATTCAAGGTAGATACCCAGGACGAGGCCAATATGCAGCATTCAAACCTCTAGAAATCAAATGTATTTTCCCTTTTATTCTCTTGGATCCAATGAGAGGAAAGGTCACACCGTTGACGTCGTCATTTGACATTATATTTCTAGACAAGAGCTTTTCTATTCAAATTTAAACCTTTTTTTTTTCACTTATACCATTGAAGGATTGATCAGACAAACGTATGACACCACTAAGAAGGGCTTGAGCTATGACCCGCAGCATCTGGAATCGTCTGCCTGAATTCCTTCGCTACCTTTCAGACTCGCTGGATTCCCTCTCCAAATGGATTACAGATTTAAGGTCAGACGGGTGGAACAAGTCAAGCAGGGGGATCATGCCGGTAACTCTCAGATCATCCACACCGTTTGCCCTCTTAGCTCTTGCGTTACATATCTGGTCATAACTCCACCAAGCGTGCCAAGTTTAAAGACTCCTGTCCAAACATTAGCCAACGAAATCTGGTACGTCTGTAGGAAAGCAATTACAGCTTCACCACCGAAAAAACAATTAACTATTAACTATAGTAACTACTTAATTAACTATTTGCTAAAAAAAAACAAAAAAAAACTACCGGACATTATCTTTAGAAAAAGTACAGTTATCCACTGATACCACCCATTTTTTCTGCCTTAAAAAACTTTTATACTTTTTCTTTCAAGTGTTATTCTGTAGTTGATCTTTGATATATTATTATTATTCGTTTTTTTATGAATAGTCATCTTAAAAAAAGGTGATGCCACTATGATAGTCGCCCTTGTTTCTTCCATTTAAAACTCCCTCCCTAATCACTCGGCTCAGGAATGCTTTTCATTCATCATAGTCCATTATCTGTGCTTTTATCTCACCGAATCTTCCAGCACGTTTAGTTAGTCCGAGTTTTCAAAGAATTAGTTATAGTCCTTTGAAGTAATGACAGTTTATGTGGGGGGAAAAAAAAGCAAATACAACATTCTGCCGAAAGTGAAAATGTCCTTCAAAACAGTAAATCAGATGATGTTTTGTATACTGAGGCCATCACACCAACATTTTGGAATCCTTTTTTTTCCAGGCAGAAAGTTGTAAAACAAGGACAGCCTTCAAGATCAGCGTATTTCCGTTGGCATTAAAAACGGACTCTTTCCCAATTAAACATCCTTTCATCATTTTTATCTTCTTTTTTGTTTGAGTTCTAGATCCATTAATGGTGCAAAAAGACAATACACTAGAGAGAACTATAAAAAAAAATCAACCTACCTTGCTGGACGAAGGAGCCATAAACGAACCACATGGAATTGTAAAGAGTCGTGGAAGAAACGGATCCCATCGGCAGCCTGGGTGGGTTAAGCCAGTTCAGCAGGTAGACCAGGATGCCAACCAAGAGCACGGTACCGGCGATGCACGCCCACAGAGACAGGTCGAAGGGTGCCAGGCAGGCGAACATGTCGACGGTGCGCTCGGCCTTTCGCAGCAGAACGCCCACGGAATAATCCATGTAGCGTGTGGTGAAGTCTACGACGCTCTCTCGCTCAGGTGTGATGGTCAGGGCAGCGAGTCCCACGTCCGCTCGCTGCAAGAGGTGAAAAGAGAGAGGAAGGTTTAATGTGTCGACAGGAAGAAGATCGGCAAAGACAACCATATTATAGGTTTTCTTCTTTCTTTCCCTCTGCAAAAATATCTTCATAGTTGCAATGGTTTATCTCTCTCTTTGTAACTTTGATTGCAAAATACATTTAATACATATTATATTTGGTATAAATGGCAGACATTATTGCAGGTTTCTAACCAAGAAAGTGAGTACATGTGGACAATATGGCCAACAAAATAACTTGTTGAATCCTGAGGAGGTAGGTCCAATAATTCAGGAAAAAGGACCCAAAGACATGGAATGTTCTTGAAAAAGTGGCTGAGCAGTCTGACCTAGTCTGCCCCCGTCCCTTGAAAAAATGCCTCTGAACACACCAAAGAGATTGTCGGCGAAAGTGTACGTTCTTGCGCATGTGCGAGACGTTATTCTCCCACATAACAGCGGGTGGTGCTGCAGCGTCGCTCATCTGTGTTGACGCCACAAAGAAGTGAAAAGCGGAAATGCTTTGAGACTAGTCGGGAACGGTCGGTGTTTTCACTCGTTGAAACGAAAGATAAAATAAAAATACGATGGATAACGACACGATAATGAAGCGACTGGCATTAATGGCCTTTGGTCTTCTTGTTGTGGAAGAAAGGCGTCGCAGAAAAAAACGCATTAATTGGCTGAAGCCATGGATGTCACAGCAGAAGCTCGGAGGGATTTTCCGTATTTGTCTTGAAAAAGATATATGGAAATAATTCTGATAATCTAGAATGATCATTAAAGTCATCCTTCTGTATCATAATAAGCACAAAATGACCATGATTCAGACACGGTGATAATGTACAAATGTCGAGACGAAGGTGACTCATATGAAAGGTTCCATGTGAATAGGACAACAATTCATACATTAACGTAAATGAATGAGTACATGAAGCAGGAGGTGTGATTATGATAATGTTCGCTGGATTCATGTGAAAGGACCAGATTACCATGTCTAGACTGCATTGAGCTGCTTATCTAGTGTTTACAAAAGTTCAGTTCAGTTTATTTGAAAAGGACAGTGTGCAGTTACATTAAAAAGATGGCTGCACCAGATTTAGCACAATGCTACTTTCCATCTGTAGTCCTCAACAAAGACGCACAACCACAACCATTGCACTGATTCAGGCCTCAATGGCTTTGGAGTGAGGAGCAGGCCAGGACTTCCTTCTTCAATAAAAGTCTGAGAAACCATGAGGACATCAGGGTGTATGACGCAAATAGCTGCCGATTATCGAGAAGTTATTTTACTTAGAGGAAACAATTCCTATCAGAAACATATCGACCCTTTTTAGCCACATGTACACACTCTTACCAATAATCCCCTAATATGATCATTGCTTAACCTTGAAATTGTCTCCACTTCTTCCCAAATTTCTTTCCCATTCATAACATCCTTTTATTGTCAACCATTCAACAAAAGTAAGTCTAGTTGATACTCGAGACCCTACCTGAAAGAGTCCCCCTTAGGTATTCATTAAAGTCTTAAATTTCGAATTAATACACCTTAATTGAAAAAATTTTGATAATGATAGTAAAAGGTGCATTTTTTAGTTACCGCAATATACTGATTTTAGGCTTCACACTGCTTACGGCAGGAGGGAAACAAATGTAATTTCACAATCTAATGAGTAGCAATCACCATAAAGTGAGGAATCATTTCCAAGAGAAACCCTTCAGGTTGCCTGTAGGTCAAGGAAACGCAAAGACGTGCGCATTCTTGCATCTGTAATCACAGCGACTGTGATGGTCAGCTAGTGGAGAACTCGTGGCGAGCGCTACGGGCAACAATTATCTCCTATAATTGGATTTACAGAAGACAAACCTGCTTGCTGACTGATGCAGGAAAACTGAATTAGTGGCTGCTCTCCTTCATTTTCATCCTTTGAGCCTTATTATTAGTGTGTGATAGGCCACGCCGCCTTGACACGGCGCTGGAATGCGGGACGCAGAGATGGAACGACAGCGTTAACGCCGGAGCTACAAATGTAGGATGACTGCAGATTAGAGTGGCTGTCTTAAAAGTAAAATGCTTTTCTTTGGAGGGTTTTTCCGATGGCACAGGGACCACGGAGCAGGACCCGGAGACAGATGGAGACATTATAAAACAACTCTGGAATGAGGAATTGCTTTCGGAAAATGCACGTTGGGACCGAGTGTCCCTGATGAAACCTACATGTACGATCTAAAGCGAGCGTTGTTTTTTTTAATCTCATTTCCAGATGAAAGCGATGAATACATCTCTGTTTTCGTTAAACGTAAAGCTGCCATTTCTGAAGTGGAAAAGCCATCACGTCTCAGATCGAACAGGAGGCGAGTCGCTCCCATCTGTGATCAGATTAGTCCGGGGTTAAGGCTTTTTGGTTGCGGAGCATTATGCAAAGCATTTTGACTGTCAGATTAAATGACTTTTTCATGCCAATCATCCTGTCTTAATGATTTAAAATGCAGCTTCACAGATCCTGGCGAGGGAGAAAACATGGGAGGTATCTTAAGGTTTGGCTGTTATTTATACCTCTCAATTTATTTCTCATGTCTTCTGCCTTTCTATTTGACCGAGGAAAACGAAATACCTGCTGCACTTTCTAAGCTATACCCATTTTGTATTTTTCTCTTCTTTTATACTATTTCCTGAGAGCTATTTTCTTTTTTTAAAAGGTACATTTGTCACAGTCTGGGGTGGACAAAGAAAATAATTTAAGAAACACATGGTCAGAGAAAAACTATTAGAATCTGAGTGACAAAGAGTTCCGCAAATGAAAACAAACTCCTGACAAATGTTTTGCGGTCGTCCAAAATAACTTGATGTGAATGAAATCTCCAGGAAATGTTTTAATACTAGTGGGTTTTAGGACGTTTTTGTCAAAGTGGTTGAGTCACAATTTGAAGAAACATTCATGTGAGGATAGTTGGAGCACATTTTGATTTTAGTCCCACTAATGAAAGACTAAGGTTTGATAGACTTCCAAATTTATTTTTAACATACTTTTAGGTCTGTTTAACTAAGATTTTTGGAGTTTTTGGAGTTCCATTTAGATTTGAAGGTTTTATTTTTCATCCACTTGTATGGCTTCTCACTGCTACTGCTCAGGCACCAGCTCTATTTATCACCAGCAAAATAATGGGAAAAAACGGCAACATAAATACGTTGTGAACCATCACAATGTATTTGTAGTCATAATCTTGTTATGGTTGTCTTGAAAGTCTTCAGTGTTTTCGTTTTAACATTGGATACCTTTCTAATTTGGCCAACTCTGCAAGCCAACTTGATCTGGACATGAATGGAGTGAGATACTGAGACTGCGTTTCCCTTGGATTTCATCAGACATCAAACTGACTGCAACATCCAATGAGGACTTCCTACAGAACAATGCTCAGTTGAACAATGAGGAGTGGAACCCTTCAATGCCAACGGATGTTTGGCTCATATGAGATGAGAAATATTGTCCAGATCTGTTTCTTCATGAGCTTCTGATGTGTATTGGTTGAGCATTCATTCATATTTTTATGATTTATATGGGACTTATAGTTCTGTTTTCTACTGTCGCAATAACATGTAAGCTTAAGCTTACTTGTACCAAACCTGTTCATGTAGCTCAAACAGAGGATCATTAGATTAATATCAGGCCACACTGGTTAAGGGAAAAGGAAAGATTTCGGACTTTCCTTAAGACTTTGATCCAAAGGATCAATGGATTAAATTAACCTTTTGAAAAAAATGCGGAGAAAAAAAATGTCTTCTGTCAGTTTTGTTTCGATTTAACATTAATTTGCAGGATGTCTCTTTTTTTTTTACACCTTCTCTCCTGAAATATTTCCTAAAATTGCGAGACCAAGATGGCGTAAGAGTGATTGGCCTCTATGATTGGCAGGCTTTTTCCAATTTACAGTTTGGAAATATCTTGTTTTTGTTTGAGAGGAAGCCAAAACTGTCTTTTTAAATATGATCTGATAATATTCATAAGTTTAAGCTATTCCAGGTCCCCTTTAAAGACTTGTCCATTTCTTCACTTCCAATAATTCCAAAATGGGCTCCCAGCATGTAATCCTCTTTAAACTATTGAGACATTTTTGAGATCCTGAGGTAGCCTGAAAACTCTGCCTTGGAGTCGAGTCCAACCTTCACACGCTCGATAGGTGTTAAAGACTTGAGGTAAGCCTTAATGCTCGTCATGATGTCTCCTAGAAGACCCTCTGGTGCGGTTTAACAGCGATGACGCCCTCTAGCTGACGCAGTGTTGGTTGATAAATTCACCTCAGTGTTTGCTCAGAAGAGCCGTTAGGAGTTTCTGTGGTGCCCCTTGTGCAACTAATCTACATTTATTATTGACATCATTGTTTAAAAAACCAACTAATGTGTTGATTTAAGTGTGTCTTAACTAGATGTTGGACTCTAATGTACTCATCAGTATGTGTCTGTTTGTGCAAAACTCTTATAACTCTTTTCATTGAAATAGTTACATCAGAAAATGTGTTTAAGCCTATCCCACTGAAAAACACTGGAGATGAAATCTTGTTTACCATAACCACACCCACTCTGCTGTGATTGGGCAAGCATCGAGGTTTGTCACTGCGCATCATCAATCCCGGAAGTCTTCACCTCCAAGGGACTCATTGTATAAACAAAGCGGGTGTAATTACAGCTGGCTGGAGAAGGAGTGATTCCATTATTATGTCATAATGGACTCTGCTCTCGTAACCTCTCGTTCGCTGAGATTTCAGACGAGGGAAAACTTTATAAAGTAATAAGTTCAAAACAGGGTCATGATGAGGGACTTACTGCATCTTAGAGAGGAAGATTTTTAACATTTGAAACATGTGAGTGACTCACAAAAAAATGTTTTAATAATAAATACTGTGGAGGATTTCAGCTGATTTAAGGAAAGAATTGTTTTTGCCAAAGGTCTCAGTGAGCCAAGACTTTGGGACACTTAGAGAGTAAACATCTGGATTGCTGACGTACGTTTGATTACCGAGAAATCATGTAAGTTGTCGTCAAGGGGACTGCCCTCTTGGACGATGCTATAAAATGTGCTGAGACTGAAATGTATTCGATGATGCTGCGGTGTTCTCGATGATTCGGGTGCATTGCCAATAAATGATTGATCCGTTACTCTGAGACTGCTAAACTTCAATAAAGACACCTTCTCATCCCGTCACTGCTGTGCCTTCTGCTTCCTCTGGGCCCCATCCTGCCACAACAATACAACAAATACTTTGTAAAGGAAGTAAAGGGCTTGGTGACAACAAACTTTAACTGAACTTTAACAGTATCTGTGTTTGTTTTGTTTTGGTCACCAAAATTCATTCTGCCACGAGCATTTGAGAAACAGACTCCAGAGTTTAGGTTGAGGGCACGAAACCTGGCAGCATGAAAGATCGATTCTGAAATTATATTCAGAGCAGGGGAAGAGGCAAAAACTGGAGCTAATGGCGTGTAGCGACTATTTACTGTTTGTGGGAAGGATTGGAAGAAGCCGTGGGCTACGGCATCTGTTGCAATTCAAGTCGAAATCATCCCCCATTCCGTCGGCTCTCCACTGTCTCTAAAAGCTTTGAGACGATATTTGCACTTCTGTAACTGCACTTGTGTTTTTTTGTTCCAGTGTTATACCAATTTTTTCGCCATCTGACTCATCTGTTTCTTGTCTGCACTCAAGGCTCACTTGAGGTGAAGTAGTTTTCAAACGGTTGAGCTTCAATGGGACAATTTAAACTTTTGAGATGAATTGTTATGAGAGGACTATTGAAATTCAAAGTGGAACTACTCCTCAAAGAACCATTGGATTATTTGGAGAAATACGACCATTCATTTATTAGAAGGACGTTAATGTTTTAGTAAAATTGAGACAAAAATACAAGAGAATTTCTTAGTTCCATAGAGACAACTTATCCTGTGAAATAAATCGGTGCAGAGATTCCTGAAACAAATGTATTTATTCTAAAAATCTAAATAGGTAATTTATTAGAGCTTATTAAACACTCACATCATGTTGGTTATGCAAATTATTGGATGGATTCTCTTGAGGTTCAAAAAGACCAAAGATTAAAGCACTGAAAATATAGTAAAGATGCTGCCAACTCAAATGTGTGTCCTTTCACCCAAATAAACTGGAATATAATTTTTAACATTAAATATCTCTGATTATCTGAAAACATGATCCAAACTGTAACCTGTGCTTTAAAAAAATAAATATAAAAAGGTGCTGGGCCATTACTTTCTAACCTTTGCCCTCCCCCGCCAAAAAACCCCAACAAACGCATCCACGTTTTTTTTTCTGGCCAACAACAGAAATACAAATTATGTTTTATTTTTATGCATTTCTAAATTTCCATTGAAGAATCAAAAGAGCACAAAAATAAATAAAATGTATCTAACATGAATAAAATGATACAGGTCTTGCAGTATCATCATAGGACAGTGAAGCTCCTCACAAGCTCCCTTATTAATTTAATTTATTAATTTAAGTAGTTTTCTTTCATAAAAAACGTAAAAAGGTTTAAAACGAAAATTTTAGAATTCTTAATACATCTTATGTATTTTCTTAAACATACTTTCAAACAATTTTAACTATCTATGTATGCATATAATTTATTTATATATATAACTATATATATACTGTATATATATATATAGTTATATATATATATATATATATATATATATATAATTTATTTATATATATAACTATATATATACTGTATATATATATATATATATATATATATATATATATATATATATATATATATATACAGTATATGTAATTCCCAAGTTCAATTGAAGAAACAAAATAGCAGAGAAATATTGATGTTGATCCGACATATATAACTATCCAGGTATATATATTTTAGTAAGGGACAGTGGGGCTCCTGTCTTCCTCCCTTATTATTTAATTGCTATTTTGTAATCGGTTTTTATAAAAGAAAAATAAAAGAAATGGGTTTTAACTATACATTTATTGTTGTGTTAGTGTTTTTAAAACATCTTATGCATGGTGTTTCAGAAACTTTTAAACTCAGATATATTTTGTTCACATTTTATCAAATTTGTTTAAAAGAAAATATATATATATATATATATATATATATATATATATATATATATATTTGAAAATATTAGAATAATAAAGAACCTTATTAAATCATATCATCTTGTGAACTCTGGTGGTCCCCAGGGGAGAGGCTCCTCACCCTTGGAAAAACAGCTACCATCGATCACGTTGCTCGTCTTTTCTAACTCACCTTGAAGACTAATTCACCCATGAGTCCATTCCACTGGCCGTCAGCCTGCAGGCTGCCATACTTATGGTCGGGCGCGATGTAGATCTCATACTTGAATCCCAGGTAGTTTGCCAGAGCGTCCAGGACGTCAATGGAGAAGCCTTGGTACTTCTTGGGTTTCCCCAGGACGTTTTCAGACACCATTACAAATGGCTCTTCCTGTGGAGAAAAGAACGACACGGAATTATTAGTGACACAAAGTCAGTCAAGCATTAAAAATCCCACAGTTGTTCCGAGAGCCACATTGCACATATTCTCGCTGTCAAAATCACTTAAACTCTATTTCACATTTGGAATGTATTCCCCGTGTTGAAGTCAAAAATGTTTGACCTTTAAAATGCGGACAATTGTATCTTTCACTTTGAATAAAGACACAGAGATTATGTAAGAAGGGAGGTTACTTTTGAATTAAATAAATGACCTTCAGGTTTTTTTTCTCTTATCTTTTGTCGTGGCAACGTTTTATCAGCGACTTCCATATTTCTCTTCCTCTTGCCACCTCAGCTCAACAACCTCTTCCAAGAACAGAGACTTATCGCTCCATCTGGTGTGCCGGGGTTGCCCGGTGGCCACCACCGGCACCGCACTTGGGGAAACCTCCAGAAGAAATTGGAGATGCTTGAACAAGCTCAGGTAGCCTTGATTCCATTGTGAGTATATCGTGATGGAATGAATGATTTTGCTGCTCTACTCGTGAAGGCAAACTCTTGACTCCTCTATATCTACGTGGCATTTAAAGGGTAGTTTTTGCGTTTGAGCCAAACAACATTTTAGCCAATTATCTGGCAGAGAACACAGGGAAGGTTAAGAGAGGACAGAAGACATATAATGGTGGATACAAGCCGGAGCCGTCGTCGTTTTTAATTATGGCGGCTGCGTCTCAGGATCTCTCCCCTTCTGCTTCAGTTTAATAAATCCCTATTGATGACTTAAATGTTTTCCGGCCAGTACAATCTGTGGATTTATGAGCGCTGGTGTCTTATTGAGTGGATGCCGGCTGCACATAAAGCGCACACAGACATGCACACAAACACACAGCCTCACACGCGAAAGGCTATCAATGCATTAACTTGCTGGTGTCTAATCCTTGCTAGCTGCAGCCGTTCAATAAGCTATTAGGGGGAGAGTGGACGTGCATGCTAAGACCCTCTCTGGCTCCAAGCAGCCATCAATCACTGCCCAGCGCTCGTGTATGTGTGCACGTTTACGTTGGCTAAAATAATCCGGATAATAATTATAAAGAACATGCCATAAATCAAATTACCATTGAGTCGTATAGAAACTAGATTACAGTTTGAACTTCACATGAATTTATTAAATGGATTTTCCCAATTCAAAACCAATACTGAGTTACACTTAAACGTATAAAGTGATTACAATAAGCTTTTCTTATTGAAGACACCGTTATCAGTTTGAAGTTTCTGATCCTGCCTATTAGCTTATGCTTGTTTAGCAAGGTAGTTTTCCGTTGAATAGCACATCCAGCGACACTTCTAAAGAAACATGAAAAACATTTTTGTATTGTCTAATATTTTAAATGAAATATTGCTAAGAAATTTCGTAACAAACTGGTCGAAGTGACTTGTAATAAAATTTTCTGCAAATTTCTTAAAATCATCAAAAGCTGCTTCATAATATTTGTGTTTTTGTTAACATGGTTTACCCTTAATTTCCTTAGTTAATGGAAACCTAGCGAAAGATAAAGACATGCTAATATGCACAGCCGGATATTGTGTTGTAAATTCTGCAAAAAAACAATATATATGGAAGACATTGAAGGTGATCCGGAAGCTGAAAAGCAGCAGAAACCGGTTTTAGGAAACTAAATGAGTATAAAAGCAATGGCTTTAGATTGTCATCACCTGTATATGTCACAGTACAGATTGGAATCCTGCTACTGAACTGCGACCTTAATATTGATATGGGTTAGGGTTGGATTATATCAAAATAACATTTTAATGTAATCCGAATTTCTCCTATTAGAATTGGATATTGTCCTGGTGGAATTCCCATTTGTCCTAGGACACATTGGAATTCCAATATTCAGATCCCAAAACAGTAGCATTGTACTCTTCTAGTAGAGGAATCCTAATAGTACAATTTAAAGCCGCACCGGTTACAGATAAATTTGTCTAAAAATTGAAAAATGCGAGAATACAAAGTTGTGCAAACTTTTGGGAATGTACAGAGAAAAATGAAAAAAAAAAAGTGGATAAATACAATAACATACAACAGAAAACAGGCAGTTTATTTTACTTCTGTCAAGATATCAATTATTAATAACAATTCTTTCTTTGTGCAAATGCATAAAAGCATGAGCTCACTCATTAAATTCATCCCAAATGTGTATTTGATGTGCATTTCCATTCCTTAACTCTGTAAACCAAAGTAAGTGTTTCTTGTGTTCCATCTCTACCTCCCCCTCTCTCTCTTGCAGTCCCATCTCTTCAGCAGTCGTGATATACAGCATTTGGCGTCTTTCCACACAGCAGCCTCCCTTCTCCTTCAACATATGCCGAGGATGCCTTATCTTCCGTCGCCCATTCATCCATTACACCCGCAGAGGCTACAGTCTCCCCCTGTCATTCTGCAATATCAGTGCACATCTGTGTGCATCACGGAGACCTTCTCCTTCATCTCCGCTTTGTCTTTCCAATTTTGCGCCGACCTCCAAGACCCTGTGATCACTCGCGCTCATATTCTGCATCTGCCCTTTCATGTGTGGCTCGTGTCCATCAAGTCCCTACCCTTGACAAGAATTATGACTCGCTGTCGTCTGAGGAGAAACGCTGCTGTCTGACTGTGAGCAGTGAATCTTATTATGATGTCGGAGTCCATGTTTAAACCAGAAGGAAATATATATGAAAAAAGAAAGAGCATTTGATGCCACAATTTGGTCACAAACCATTATTTCATAGGATCGTCTTTAGCTTTCACTACAGCGCCTTCCTGAATCAACCAACAATCTCGATCTTGTATTCATATCGACTCCAGTAACTGCACACAGACTTCTCAGGCACATCAGAAAAGACTCTCAATGGGGTTCATGTCTGGACTCTAGAGGGGGCCTAGTCATGTGGGAAAATTGTCTCACGCTCCCTGAACCATCCATTCCCATTTTGAAGACGATGGATTCTGGTATTGTCGTCTTGGGATGAAATCCAAAATCCATTGATGGAATAACTTGGTGATTCAGTGCATTCAGGTCATGCAGTAATTACCCAATAGGAGGATTGTACCTACAGAATTAACTCAGTAAAGTAGTTGTTTTTTTTGCACCTATAAAACATTTCCTCTGGTTCTACTTTGAATAAAAACTGCTGGATAGTCAGATAATTCGCTTTGTTGGAGACAACGAATTATGTAGCTTCGATAGGAAACTAAAAATATATATTTTTGAACATGTTATGCATTTTAAAGCAGTTTTATGATTAATTTAATTACAATTTTAACACATTTGGGAACCTCAACTGCCAAAGATTTTTTGATCTTTGATCTGTTTTTTATCTTTAGACTTAGATTTTATCATCTTGTTCTTTCTCTTTATTTCTCTTTGTTCTTGTTCTTATTTTATTATTATTTATTTTTATAAATAATTGCTGTATTGCTGTGGCTTATTGGAAAAAAACAATATAAGTTCTACCTAACCTAACCTAACATAAAAACGAATTTCCAGATATATTTTGGCAATTTTTAATGCATGAATCTGAAGTTAACGTCAAGTCAATGTTTAAAATAGCTGATAAAGGAGCTTAATCTGCTGCTGTGGTGGAGAAATCAAGCTCCTTATAAACTACTTAAAATGAAAAGCGTCATTTTTGTTCTCTTCAGGATTTCATAAGTATTTATGGAAAGCCTTCAATTATGAAATAACAT
Source organism: Callionymus lyra (assembly GCF_982586985.1). Classification (NCBI taxonomy): domain Eukaryota; kingdom Metazoa; phylum Chordata; class Actinopteri; order Syngnathiformes; family Callionymidae; genus Callionymus; species Callionymus lyra. The sequence goes on along the minus strand of NC_141818.1, from coordinate 10,083,640 downwards.
CCTGAAATCTCCCTGCAGAGCATTGTGGTCCTTTTGAGTTTTCTGCCTAGACATTAAAACTAAATAGAGATGTTTAAAAGCGAACGTCCATTGAGAGAACGTACTATAACTTAAAATGATTATTTTTGTCCAGCAAGAATGCCTGGGAAGTTGCGATTCGTTGGACGACCACTAGGGCGTGCGGGTGCTCATGGGTGGAATTTTAAAGGTGCAGGAGTGTAAATAAATCTGCACTTAAAGTTTGCAACAGTTATGTCTTACAGGTACGTGTGGCTGGATGCGAAGCTGATTTGACGGTTATAAAGAATGTTGTGTGATGAGGATGTGGTTGAATGAAGGGAAGAACCAAACTTTGGCGAGTATATTTGACGGTAACGGATACTAACGTTAGCATGCTAGCAGCTAACGGGCGTGAATGTGTCAGTTGTTGCCGCGGCGAAGTTGGAGTCAACGTTATTGTCCGGGAAGTAGATTGTTTAAGGTCATATCCACTCAGGTTTTAGGTTTTAAATCTGTTATGTTTACAGTGTGTTCGGCTTGTACTGCTGAACAGTGTTGATGTTTAACAGTAAGACAGGTAAAAGTAGAGATAGACCGATATGTTTTTTTTAGAGCCGATACCGATACCGATTATTAGTAGTCAAGGAGGCTACGTGATTTTTTTTAAACGATAAATCGTGCATCCCTACTTTAAGCATATTTTTTATTAAACATCATAGAGGCATGGGGCAAAGTTGGAGACCGAGTAGTGACTGGAGTCAGAAAAGTCAACAATAAATTGATCTCTTATCGTCCGTCGGATTATCAAAAAGGCAGATGCCGATATGCCTCAAAATGACAAATATCGGCGCTGATAATTGGTCCGGCCGATTATCGTTCTATCCCTAGTTAAAAGTGATTGTGTTAGTGCGCGTGCATGTTTAATGTGTAAGAAAAGATGATTAAAGGAAGTGTTGTAGAAGAAAAACTGTAAATGACAAAACATTTGGAACTGTATATATAAAACAAACCAAAAAAACAAATGTGTTGATCTTTAGAGACTTCATTCTTTAAAGGAGCAAGACAGAAATGTTTGTTTAAAGTGTTAAAGTAATTCTATAGTCGTACAACAATAGCCTAGACATAACAAAAAGAGGAAATACATTTTAAGATAGAAACTGAAGATTTCCATTAAAAAAAGTTTTGTCATGAGCTTGTTTACGAGTCAGCAATGGTGGTTGTTATTCCGCCGCCGACAGCACCATCTTTCTAGCAACCTTTTAGTGCCCCTTCGTAGACATGGACAACATTCTAAAGCTTGCTTTCGAATCGCATACGTTCTGGTCGCTGTAATTACCATAGCTTTATTCAAGCTCATTCAGCAATATTATTCCTTTAATGGAGGAATCTAACCAACCTTAATGGCCTTTAAGGTAATAAGGTTTAAGATATTGAGCCCCTTTTAAACGACTTTACACTCTGGTTCTGAGCAATCTCTTCCTGAGTGTTTATCCTCACCTCACCTTTACCTGGAAATATGATGAGACGTTAGCTCGAGTGGGAGCTAATGGTGCATTTTGTCATTTGATTTAACATCCATTTTTTACTGGCAACTAGAACTCCCGGGTTCAGCTCAGCTCAGTTTTTCCTCCATAGATGTTCACTTCAGCGTTTGAATTAATGACCGGCCTGTTAATTATAAAGCATGTCTGTCCTCTAGGATGTGCGGCGAGACACTTCTCTGCCACTACACTTTACAGATGTCTGAATGATAAACGAGGGTAAGGAGGCTTCTAAATCACACACTCATCCGTCACAATACTTTTTCTTCCCGGCGTGTTCGTCTACGGGATTTCTCGAGGGTGATCGTGGGGCTTACTTTATTATGATGTAAAACAGATTATTTGAGGAACCCAAATGCGTCTGGAGTCCCTTCTGAACTACTGTGAACTCGAGTTGAAACGTTCATCTCCAGCCGTCGGCTGTTGGTATAATCTCGGATTGCGACTCGAAAAATATTCATGGCAGTAAACAAAGGTGGGGAAAAGAGTCTAAAGAGAGTGTGAAGTGCAAAAGGCTGTTGGGGCGACTCCAAGAGGATTAGTCACGATTTACTGAGCTGATTATGTTTGTGGAGGGTTTTTCACAACTTAATTAGTTTGAACTTGAACATTTAGAATTGTAGTGTCACAAAGATTAATCAATGTAACAAAAAATAACATAGCTAGAGGGGAGGCCTTGAATCCACAGGTTTTATTTGAATTTCACAGTTGACTTAAAGCTATTAACGTCTTTGTCGGTGCATTTAGTACTATTGAAGTACATTCAGCAAGCATTAGGAGTAGATTCATTTCCATTCTTGACAAATATTTCTGAGTGAAAGAATGTTGGTTTTCCCAAAGAAATATCGTACCAAGAGAAGTTTTAATGAGATTTTAGGGAAACTCAAGAGTTTTGATTTGGGTTTGAGTCCAGCTATGCTCATTTAAACTCCTATTATTTTTACTCTCTATCCACCAATACAATTTGATTAAATTGTTTTTGGATTTGAAAAATTGTTGAGGGTGATGAGCTGGTACCAAAACACACTAACATAACACACTGCATGTGAGAACTTCCCATTCTGCACCACAGAGAGTGATAATTGTTAAAAATGACAACATTCTCAGCATTTTCTGAAAATGTATTTCAAACCCATCTAGTAGTTTTAAAGATACATTACATCAGTGATCTGATCCAGCCTTACACCCCAGCTCGGGCTCTGAGGTCTGTGGATCAAAATCTACTTATGGTTCCTCGCACACGGCTCAGGACCAGAGGAGAGAAATCTTTTCAGGCTGTTGCTCCTAAGCTTTGGAACGATCTTCCTCTCTCTTTGCGCTTGATGGATCTACTGACTCCTTTAAGAAACATCTTAAGACGTTTCTATTTGTTCAGGCTTTTCCTTGAATTTCTCGAACTCCTGTTGTGTTCTCAGTATTATTTTGATCTTTAAAGTATGTACTTTTTTGAGTATTGTTTTGATTGTTTAAGCGCTTTGTGACCCTGGTCTCGAAAAGCGCTATATAAATAAATATTACTTACTTACTTACTTACTTACTATAAATTCACCAAAAAAAACAACCTAAACACGTAACACCATAGTGTCCAGGGTAAGGGTAACTATATGAATGAAAAATACCAATGTTGCAGTTAAAATAAGGTGGCAAAAACGGGCCAAAATTATGCTAGATAAGAAGAAAAATAACCACAAAAACGGCCATTTTAGCAAAAGCATAAGTATTTCACAGTGGGTAGAAATTAATGTCAACTTCAAATCTCGCTTTTTTTATGTATTCTAATGATCGTACATGTCAATAATAAGTCAGTGTGATAGTAAATGCTCGCTAAAAACCAAACGTGAATCAATTAATAATAGACCTGCACATAAGTAACTGGGACATTGATCACAGAATCAATGGTCGTTTCCCAGCTACAGGAAGTGACCACTGGGACATGTTAACGGTTAACATGTTCCTTGTAAGAATCCTGGGTTGATGGGTGTATTTTAAGATCGGAACAATTATCCTCCAACCACATTTGTAACGCTGATTTCTTTTTTTGCCGCAAACCCCCGTCCCGCCCCCTTGGTCCCAGCGATTGAGTCATCTTGCCTCGACATCAATTCAACAATCTATGCGGCACTCAAAAATCAATTACATCGATTCTCTCGTCGGTCCTTATAGCGCTATGATCTTAAGTACTTATGGCACTAATTTGCTAATCAATACCTATTCACCAGCACAGCCTTTAACAGGTTAATGCCTTGGGAATCGGCTCGCTCCCGTCTTCTCCGTGTCACACGGCAGGCGTGGCCATCTATCAGGAGGCTGCATCTTCCACACCGACTACTGGTATATTAGAACAAGCTTAAGGCAAACCAAAAACAATCTGTTCCAGAAGCTCCTTTTTGGAGAAACCACACATCACACGGACTAATCCGGATGTGCCCTCGAACAATTTCTACATGAAAAGAAAACTGCAGTACCCTAGACATTTCATGCCATTTCCATTTTTCCTCCTTTTTTTTTTTTTTTTGGAAAACCAAAAAGCTTTAGTTACATCATGGTTCAATCAACCAATTGATACTAGAGATACTCACATTCTTCGCACATTCCACTGCAGCACTGCCGTGAAAATCTGAGACCAAAAATATACGACTGGAGATCCTGTGTCTGTCAGATGCTGCCCTGATATAAGTTCATTTTTTGGTTTCCGGACTTTTATCCCGTATTAAAGGTGACCCAAAGGCCCAAAAACAAATGTGTGTGTTGTATACCTTGTGTTATCTCAGGGTCAAGTTGACCCAAAGACCCCAAAACAAATCTGTTTGTGGTAAACCTTGTGTTATCTCAGGGCCAAGGTGACCCAAAGGCCCAAAAGAAAATGTGTGCATGGTATACCTTGTGTTATCTCAGGGTCAAGGTGACCCAAAGGCCAGAAAACAAATGTTTTTGTGATATACCTTGTGTTATCTCAGGGTCAAGGTAACCCAAAAGCCCAATAACAAATTTGTCTGTGGTATACCTTGTGTTATCTCAGGGTCAAGGCGACCCAAAGGCCCAAAAGAAAATGTGTCTGTGGTATACCTTGTGTTATCTCGGGACCAAGGTGACCCAAAGGCCCAAAAACAAATATGTGTAAGGTATACCTTGTGTTATCTCAGGGCCAAGGTGACCCAAAGGCCCAAAAGAAAATGTGTGCATGGTATACCTTGTGTTATCTCAGGGTCAAGGTGACCCAAAGGCCAGAAAACAAATGTTTTTGTGATATACCTTGTGTTATCTCAGGGTCAAGGTAACCCAAAAGCCCAATAACAAATGTGTCTGTGGTATACCTTGTGTTATCTCAGGGTCAAGGCTACCCAAAGGCCCAAAAGAAAATGTGTTATCTCTGGGCCAAGGTGACCCAAAGGCCCAAAAACAAATATGTGTAAGATATACCTTGTGTTATCTCAGGGTCAAGGTGACCCAAAGGCCCAAAAACAAATGTGTGTGTTGTATACCTTGTGTTATCTCAGGGTCAAGTTGACCAAAGGCCCAATAACAAATGTGTTTGTGCTATACCTTGTGTTATCTCAGGGTCAAGGTGACCCAAAGGCCAGAAAACAAATGTGTGTGTTGTATATCTTGTGTTATCTCAGGGTCAAGTTGACCCAAAGGCCCAATAACAAATGTGTTTGTGCTATACCTTGTGTTATCTCAGGGTCAAGGTAGCCCAAAGGCCCAAAAACAAATCTGTTTGTGGTAAAACTTGTGTTATTTCAGGGTCAAGTTGACCCAAAGGCCCAATAACAAATGTGCTTGTGGTATACCTTGTGTTATCTCAGGGTCAAGGTGACCCAAAGGCCCAAAAGAAAATGTGTTTGTGGTATACCTTGTGTTATCTCAGGGTCAAGGTGACCCAAAGACCAGAAAACAAATGTGTTTGTGGTATACCTTGTGTTATCTCAGGGTCAAGGTGGCCTAAAGGCCAGAAAGCAAATGTGTTTGTCGTATACCTTGTGTTATCTCAGGGTCCAGGTAACAGAAAGACCAGAAAACAAATGTGTTTATTGTATACTTTGTGTTGTCTCTGTGTCAATGTGAACCACTGAATATGTATGTATGGAAGCCAAGGAGATCGTTCACCTCGATCCAATGACGACACAAGGGATACCACAAACACATTTGTTTTCTTGGCATTCAGGGCACCTTGACCCTGAGATAACACAAGGGTTAAATCAAGTTCTCATGCCTCCACATTTGCATTTGCAGACCGACTTATCTTCAGATGTGTGGTAGTCCCAACGGAAACCAGATGTGTTTCCGCCTCTTCTCTCCTTCCTGAGCGGCGTCATCGGCAAATATTTGAAGTGACATTTGAAATCATCCAGACGACACCCCATCGCGACTGCTTCCATCGAGCATACAGTCGCGCGAAGAAGCCTGCCAGCTGAAATCATACTACAGACCACTCTGATGGGCGATGTGCGAAGACTGGTGTCGGTCTTAGATTGAGGTTGAAATTGGTTTGCCTCTTGGTAAATCAGCTTCTTGTGGAGCATTTCTTTTTTAAAATAACTTCAATGCACAGCTGCATCTACTTGCTCTCTCTGATCCAGGATTCCTTCTGACCAAGAGACAACCTTGTGAGCATATCCTGTGCGTCCCTCTTTTTCCGGACATACCCAGAACACCTCGGCAGTGAGAGTAACGATTCTCTCCTTAAACGTAGGGGTGAGTTGTTGAGAACAAGGTCGTTGTCGACCGAGCCTCTATTCACCCGTTAAATCAAAAAACGATGAACACAGCGGAACAATCTACTCACCAAAACAGTAACCACACGTAGCACCACTCCTCTCATGTTGTTTTCCAATTTCCTGTCTGAAAGAGTCCCGTTTAAGCCATGAACTGGATCCCATGTGGCCAGCTGTGGAGACAAAAACAAATACACAACACGGTTAAAGGTATCAACACCAGGTCGTTCGCAATCTGTGCAGCAGTAATTTGACACATATTTGAAGTAAAAGTACGATAAAATACATTTAAGAAAACAGGAAGTTCATAGTACAAACTACTTCATAAGATAAACAGCAAAAAATAGCAAAATCCCTCCACAGAGTACTTGATATTGCATTGGCCTACTTTCTCTGCTGGCTTACTTTATTTGTTGATGTCATATTTTGTCGACTCAAACGTTGCAATAGCTAATTTTGTTTGTTTGCTTTCGTTTTCTTCGTGTCCTATATATTTGTTCTCCTCTCTCTTTGATGTTACCAAAATGCATCATGAATACTGTACAATTGTTTTTCTCCGTTATCACTGAAGTGCTGATATTTTTGAAAGACAGATTTTTCACATTTCACAAAATGTGGCAAAAGAGACACAAAAAAAACACTTATGTCATTTTAACTGAATTAAAGGTTAAAAGTGTGACTAAATGCAGATTTAATTTGTAGTTTCAAAATATTTTAAATTATATTTATCCTTATTTTTTGGGCTCCGGTTATATTTTTATTGATTGAATTGCTTTTGTTTGTATGAAAGGGTTTTCGTTTTTTTTTCCCAGTGGGATTACCCAGTTTTTGGACTGCTTTTTTTTTCTGCGAAATTAAACTTTTTACCCCAAAAAAACTTACTTTAAAGTGATATTTAAAAAATATCTAATAATACAAAATTCAGTTCAGTTTATTTAAAATGACAAGGTGGAGTGACATTAAAAAGATGGCTGCACCAGATGGTTTTTAAAATTGTATTAAAATAAATACAGCCTTAATAACTACATTTTTTAAGTTTAATTTAGTGAAATGTAAATGACTAAGTGTTCTTTTGTCAGTATAATCTTGGTGCTATATTATTTGTGTGAGGTAGACTTTGAGGAGCCAGTTCTAATGTCGATTGACGAAGAGTTCTGAGAATCACATACATTTTCATGTATTTTTAAATACCCGTTGAAAGTTTATATTTTATACAAAATGTTACACACTGAAACCTAAATGACTCCACGAAAGAAGGCCCCAAGCTCTGAGTCACTTTTCGACCTGGTTACCGCAATAAATATCAGAACCGATATTATATTATACTATTATGAACTGACCACGGTTTCCTTCAAACCCGTATATACTACTTTTATTCCATTAGGAAAAAGACTCACCACAGTGGCTGATGCAAACCTGTTCAATGTGTGGTTTATTAAGTGTGCTTTTATTTAATATGCTAGCTCACAGGTACCTATTAGCATCCCCACATATTTCATCAGCAGGACGGCACACCGCGGCTCCACCGCGAGCGGGAAATTTCATCATCCATTATCAGTTTGTCACGACGGTATTTTGATTATCATTTAATGAGAGAATCATTTTAAACCGCACCAGACAGCAGCTGTCTTCATGCATCGAGGACGTCGTGCCTCTATATAAAATGTGTGAGTTAATCCTTTCGGCCTGATGGGGGAGATGTGGAGCTAGAGTGTAGCGCAACCTCCCCTCCGCACACATTTTCTCTTCATTGTAGATTTTTTTTTTTTTTTTTACACTGAAAGACAATGTCAGATTCTCTCTCCGAGATGAAGAAACTGGGGTTGATTTTAAAACACAGATGAGCTATACCCTTTATCGCTGTAATCCCAGATTCAATACACCCTTTAATCACAGTGAGTGAGTGCAGTCCGTGCCACGCACACACACACACACACACACACACACACACACACACACACACACACACACACACACACACACACACACACACACACACACACACACACACACACACACACACACACACACACACACACACACACACACACACACACACACACACTTTCTGTCAACTGGAGTCTCTTATCAGAAGGTATACATGTGTGCGTTCATCTCGGGCTTAGAAACATCGACCACAGGAAGAGTCAAATGAACAAGATTATAGGCAGTGAATGAATAAAATAAGCAACAAACAAAATAGACCGAAACCCCCTTTTTTCTCTGCATGGAGTCCGAGAGTGACGCCGACCAGACCAGCTCATGTTTTGTCTAAAAGATTACAGAACTGTTAACTGCTGTGTTTTGCCTTTATGTTTAACAATGGTATTGTGTGAGTAACACAGGGGCAGTAATGAAAGCAGCCGTCATGACAACCAACTGGTTCGTGCTGCTGTTGAGCTACACCGTGGACTTCTGGGAGTTCTACCAATCAAGTGGGAACCTTTTTTCACCTACGAATTTAAGTGACGAGATAAGAGGATGACTGTCGTCATCCATGATGGACAGTAGTTTGTCCAGTGATCTCCTCTCTACAACTGTCACCAGTGAGTCCAAAAGTCTACACAATCTCTACACAACCTAAACTTCTAGAGCAGGGAAGTCCAAATGTTTTTTGAAGAGGGTCACAGTTAATGAAGAGAAACCTCTTTGTTTAATGACATCAAACCATATCGTATATAGAATTCAAAATAAAAAGCCTTTCTATCTTTTATCAAGTTCAACACGGTCTGCATCAAATCTGCTCAAGGGCCACAAATGCCCCCCCCCCCCCATGTCCAGACATGCATGTAAGTAAGTAAGTAAGTAATATTTATTTATATAGCGCTTTTCGAGACCAGGGTCACAAAGCGCTTAAACAATCAAAACAATACTCAAAAAAAAAAAGTACATACTTTAAAGATCAAGATAATACTGAGAACAACACAGGAGTTCGAGAAATTCAAGGAAAAGCCTGAACAAATAGAAACGTCTTAAGATGTTTCTTAAAGGAGTCAGTAGACTCCATCAAGCGCAAAGAGAGAGGAAGATCGTTCCAAAGCTTAGGAGCAACATCCTGAAAGGATTTCTCTCCTCTGGTCCTGAACCGTGTGCGTGGAACCATAAGTAGATTCTGATCCACAGACCTCAGAGCCCGAGCTGGGGTGTAAGGCTGGATCAGATCAGTGATGTAAGGAGGAGCCTGACCATGAATAGATCTGAAAGTAAGAACCAGAATTTTAAAGTTGATCCTGAAAGAAACTGTAGGATTGTGGTTCACTCTTGGTCCCTTTTTTTTGTAATCATCATGTTTCAAATTCAGTCAAAGACGTGATTAACTTTCAATCAGATGTCTAACAGCAAATTAACTCAAGATAAAACTAAAATAATAAATCTTCAGAAAATATTTATAATGGGCAAGGGAACGGATATAATTGTCTTCTCGTCTTGAGTTTCTGAAAAGCAATTTCAAGCTACTGCTCCTACAGCCGACTAGCAAAATTAAAAAAAACAAACATAATTGAATCACTAAAATCAAATATTCAAAAGATTGTGGTGAAGATGTGTGTGGATAGTTACTCAATCATGGTTTTGGGGGGGGGGGGGGGTTGCAATACTTTTGACAACCTGGGAACACAACCAAGCCAAAGTCACTAGAGACACTTTGACATGCAACTAATGTGTTGATTTAAGTGCGTCTTAAATAGATGTTGGACTCTATTTTATCAGTATGTGTCTGTTTGTACAAAACTCTCTTTTCATTGAAATATTTACATTAGAAAATGTGCTTAAGCTCCGCCCACTGAAAACACATTTCTGTAAATTAAATGTTGTTTACCATAACAACACCCACTCTTATGTGATTAGTCAATCATAAAGCTCTGTCACTAAGCGTCATTAATCCCGGGACTCGTTTTATAAACAAAGCCGGGCGTGATTACAGTTGGCTGTATGAGGAGTGAAGCCATTATTACGTCATAAAAACATGTGAGAAAGTCAGATTAGGTTTTTACATTAGTTGCGCTTTAAGTAGACGATTGCTTTGGTCCACTGTGATGCTACACTTGAGGCTAATAAACTGCTTTGGTCTGTAATCATCTCCATCTTTTTGACTGAGTTGTTTGACGTTCGATAACCTTAGCGCAGCATTGATGGGAACAAGTGTTGACTTTTTCACAGTCCTACTTTAAAACTGTACTTTCTATTTGTAAAGTAACTTGCGCATCCAGCTGAGAAAACTTTTAAGTTCAAACCGCATGAAGCTGACAGGCTCCTGCTACCAGATTCATGGGAGTCCAAGTGATGAAGGATGGAGCAGCGGGTCTTGTTGACTGAATCTTACTACAGAGCCAACAGGGGGGGGGGAGGTCTAAGTTAAGTCCCCGAAACTTCTTAAGTTACGCAATACACACAGCAAAATACTTCTTGACGACTTCAAAAGGCCAACAGGTCTTTTAATTCTTCAGTTCTTTGGCACCGAGGATTGATTTGGAGATGGATCGGAGGAGGAAGCTTTGGCAAGCCATCCTCAATAAATCAAACATCCTGAAGTAAAATTTAAAAGGTAAATAAAACAATTAAGTTTGACCTTTAGTATTTATTGTGTACTCATATCTCAAATGAATGATGACAAACCATCAAACACAGGCGACTATGCTTTGTTTTGAGACTTCAGCGGATCTTTCGGAAAATGTTGGGATTGTCGGGAAGTATTGACAAACCTTAGATAAAGTTTGTTTGGTACTTTCAAGCATTTAGAAGTGAGCCACATAATCGTGTCTGTCAATAAGATTTTGGATGATAGCAGGTTCAACAGGGCTCACAATGTTTGATAGTGGAGGTAAATAGAAGCTTTTGCTCACTTGTTAAGCATCCGGTAAACACCCGGGATCTAATACCATTTAGTCTTCTGTCTCACCTCAAAACAACTCTGGAATACTTTTATTTTCCATTATTTAAGACCAAATAAAAATGATCTGAACAGCCCATACCTGCGTCAAAGCTTTGTTTTTTTCAAATCAAAAAACTATTCGGATATTTTCTGATTAAGGCTCAAACTCCTGCTGCTTTAACTATAATGTGGCCTTTGTTACTTCTTAGATGGAAACTTTAAGCAGTAAATGATGATTCATTCAAGACCTACATACTCTGGATTTAGACAGAAATACAAAACACCACAAAAATCTACTGAAAAATTCCAAATAGTTGATCCATTCTTATATTTAATAAACACGATTGCTCCGCCTCCCTGCCTTCCATTTTCTTCACCTACCTTCATTTCTATAGATAATTCAGACACAATTTTCCACTTCCTGCTACATAACTTGTAAATTATGCTTCATTTTTCAAGGCAAGATGTTAATTAATTAATTTCAGTCTGTCTTATTAAATCTTTCGCCAAATAATTTGACTTTCTTCTGATAAAACGGCTCGAGGAACAAAAGGGTTTTTCTAGTTTTGTGCCAAACTTCCATAGAAATGTTGCAAGAGAATGTAAAAAAAAAAAAAGTTTGACAAAGTGCTTCACTCGGGGATGTTGTTGTTTGTAATGTCATTAGGATTCACGCCCGGATATTTGTATTCCGTCATTATCAGCCTCTTCTTCTGTCATTAGGACCATCGTGCCTAATGTGCTGACAATGGTAGGAGAAAACAATTGCAGCGACGTTGAATTCGTAGCTTTAATGTTTGATGTGGCTCTCCGGGGAAATCACGCTGCATCTGTAAAAACAGACAGATATCGTAGCGAGCAATATGACGGGAATCTGTTGTGATTTATGCACATCAGCCTCAGACCGAGCACTTCAGCAAAATGACTGTTTTTTTTTGGTTTGTTTTTTATCTCCCAGCAGTCATTACGACTTTATCATGACTTCCTGTTTGCACAAGATGTTCTTACATTCGTCTTGTTTGTCCATTTTATTTTTAACACATGCTATTCATACATCTTTAGGGTAATGTTTTAAAAACAGGTGGGGAAACACCTGCTTCATTTAGAGCAAACAAATGAAGATGTATGGAGTGATCATGAGGTGATGAAGTTATGTGTAGTTAGGATACAACAAGTTCAGTTTGAGAACTGGATTTATGTTCATGTCCGACAGTCACTCCTGTAAGAACAAGACTCTAAACCTTAAATAACTGACAATACATTTTCTCCAAAAAGAACCTTATGAAGTCATGAACCAGCTTTTCATTTCTTTTCCTGCGTTTTTGGTTTTCTTTTAGCTTCTTTGTACATAAAAGGATTGTTAAACCAAAATTAAAATTGCACTCTTTTCTACTCACCCTTCATGTCGACTAAGGGTTGGGATTATTTTCAGAGTAATCGGTTATTAAAAATGTTTGTGAATCTTAATGTAGCGATTGATGCTAATTTTTCTTAATCTCAAAAACATTCAAATAGCTCCATAATGCTCGTCTTCAGCGTCCATCATGTATCAGAGCCTCAACATGATGAATTGTAATAGAAAAATAAGAAAAAAATAAAAATATATGTATATAATTAGGTTGTTTTTAGTGGAAGATCCCAGGCCATCAGTGTAAATCTTGAACAACAACACTTGTTTCAATGTGTTTCAATGTAGAGACACTTGGAGCTGGAGCTAAAAGACTGAGAACTTAGGCTGCAAACAAAATTAAAATATTAAATTTACTAGACGAGCAGTATGGATGTATTTGGATGTTTTTAAGTGTCTTTTTGGACGAAGACGAAGACAACCGACTCCAGTTGCTACATTAAAATGAAAAAACATTTTTGTCTACAAGGAACAGATTACTCTGAAAATAATCCCAACCCTTAGTCGACATGAGGGCGAGTAGAAAATGATGGGTGAACTATCACTTTACATATGTATTTTTCAAGATGTCTAGTTCCTCATTTTATAGACCAACACTACAATAAAATGAGTCAAATCTTTTAATGAATCCCACCCTTTTTTAATCATTATAACTACAAGTTACTCCTTTATAACACAACCTATGTCGCACCCTTGTCCAAAGTATCGGATGAAAGCAACACAAACCCCACAATTACACTTAAAACTTTAAAGCCTCATGAATTGCCAGCCAAGTGTTGAAGCTCAGCGACTTTTTGTTTTTATTGTTTCATATGAACACAACAATCCAGTAAGCCGTCGATAAGAGGTGACATTTAAAAAATGACAGCACCAGGAACTCGGCGCCGCTGCAGCCGAGTGGTTTGGACAAAAATCAACATGCACAAAAGGTTGAAAAGTAAACTTGGGGGAAAGTACCAGCCTGTTTTTTTTTTATTGTCTAGGTTTAGATGCACTTCTGTTATAAATGTCAGGATCACACGTCCTTTGCAGCAGAAGCGAGAGGAGCTTTGTGTGTGCACAACATTAGCGTGGCACGCCCGACACTTAGCTTCACCCCTTCCGTTCAAACTCTATCTCCTCTCTTTTCGCCAAAGCTTGTTTCATCTGCCAAACCCTGGTGTGTTACTTGCAGCCCTGTGACACTCCTTCTGTCATCTCTACCCAACACTCCAGTGTCTGCGGGTGCAGCAGGGAGACAGTAGCCGGGCAGGCACGCAGACAAGCTGCTAAGCAGTTACACTACTTCTGTCCACGTCCGTCCTTTCCCTCCCCTGATGAGCAACATGTGTGTCAGGACACTCGCTCGACAGCCTGCACACCAAGTCTTCCTTCTGTCCACTCGCATCTCCTCCAGTCCTTCAATCCCTTTCCTCCGTTCTCTTGGTGAAAACTCGTCCTCCGTCTGAGGCTCTGCTTCCTTCCTTCTATCTGCATCACCTGACACAGGAGGGACAGCTTGTTGCAGCGAGGAGTTTGGGCTTCATTTCTATTAGTAGTCAGCACCCCCCCCCACTGACCATCCTCACTGCTACCCCATCGTGTTGCTGCTCATACTCAGTCGACGCTCTGAGCTCAACTCTTTCCTACTGCTTATTCATATAGTATAAATCACACCTTGTTCTTCATTACTATATTCTACACTTGATAGTTTGATGTTAAGGAGTTCACGCTGAATGACACATTAATTACTGATAATTACAGATAATAAAGAATTAACGTCGGTGAAAAATCCGCCTCATTATAGGTGTAACTCCTATGAGATAAGTACATCCCTATTAATAATACTTTCTCTTTTAAAGGAGAAAAACAAAAATAAACTACTGTAGTATTAATAACGTCCTAATTACTCAAAGATAAGTCGGTGAATATGTACATTTTCTGTGATGATGACCTTATTTTTAGATTAGTTTTTTCCCTCAGTATAAAAAGACTGATCCATATGTTTAATGACTAGAATTAAGTGTTAAAATGCTGCCACAAATATGGAACATATTAACAATTACAAATACTTCTACTATCAAGAGTAGAATATAGTCATGATGAACACAGTGTGAGTAAGTACTCAAGTGGATTATTTGTGTAAATAAACATATGAATAAAAAGCTTGATAATAGTTTATATGTGTTTCCCAATTTAAAGTGTTACCGACTTTTCTACCTGCAAGCAAACAATATTTTAGTTTTTTAACGGTTAACATGCATTCAATAACCTAATGAAAACATATTGCAACACAAAACTGTTCTTTTTTGTTGTGTTCTTTTCTCTATTCAAATACATGTTAAGGCCTTAAAATCACCCCTTGAGCTCTTTATTAACCTTTCCTAACAACATTCTCCACATTTATAAGCATTTGAATAACATGCCATTTTTAATGATCACCCATAACCGCTCTCCCACACTTTATTCCTCCTTATTATTATTAAAAAAACAAAGCTAAGAAATGTATTCCGTAGTAAGTAGTAAGTAGTAAGTAGTAAGGAGGTGCATTTTGGAGAGAGAGAAGGTGAGCAGAACAAAGATAGATGTGACCACGGAAAAAAATATGACATATTTCATACTATCATTTCCTTCCCCAACAACAAATCCAAAATAACAACGTGCGTATTTTTTAAAGTTCTATTTTGACTCGGTTGTAGGTATCAGAGCAGATATAAAGAGTCAACTGAGTCATGGTGTTCCAGACGGACGGATCAATCACGTAAGCCTCATAACGTCTCATCAGATTTGATGTTTATTTTCCACGGAAGGATTCACATGAACTTGCAGGACCTTGACTATTATTTTTTGGATTGACAACGCGCTGATTAAAAAATACTGTTTAATTGCCTTTTCCGATTTCACGTGGCTACGACGACATGCTATCTGTGCGATGAAAAAAAACAAACCCCATTAAAGTTAAACAACAACCCTTTGTAACTCAATTAACCCGTCATGTTTGTTGGTCCAAAAACAAATCTTTGTGTAACAGTTGTCTTTGACTCTTATTTGAAATTAATTGTTTGAAAGAACATTGAAAAGATGACGTGAATATGCACAAAAACAAATCTAATAATGATTTGACAACTATTTTGACATTAGACATCAGATCGAACACACATCAGGTCTAAGAGGCGGAAAGAACAAGCGATTTAATTCGGTTTATTTTGCGTGCGAAACTGCAACATCACTGGTGTGAGGATCTTCAAGCGTTGGTAGAATCTACATAACCCACATGAATAAGCAGAGGGAGATAAAAAAAAAGAAAAAAAAGAAGGAAAACCACAGGGACAGTTAATGCACAGCAGGGATAATCTGGAGACGTTAAATATAAATGTTTTTAAAAATTCATGCACATACATGAGGAGTTAGCAATTATGCATGTGGATATATTCTGTACGGGGGGAACATGACAGAGCAAAACATCCAATCAGTCTTTTTTGGTCTTTAAAAAAAAGAAAAAAAGATCAAAGAAACGACACATTTAATGCGATTTCACTTTTTCATCAAGTTTCCAAGTCTCTTTAATTAATTTTCTGCTGTGGTTTGCAGAATTTAATTGTGCGTATTGATAACAGAGCCACAGAGTATTAGCTTTTATGCAACCGCTTCAGGAAGTCTCGTCCTGCAAACACCTCTTATTAATTTTTCAGCAATTTCAAAATCATTTTTTAGTTTATCCTTCATTTTTTTTGATACTTTATATCTGGGGTCACCAAACCTTTTTTCTGCGATGGCCATCGAAGGGGTGTCTAAACTAAAAATTCATTGTTTTCCACATAGCCACATTTAACCAAAAATCCCTCTCTGGGCTCTTCACAGACAAAAAGTCAGGAAATAAATACACTTTTGTATGGTAAGCGCTATCGCCTTCACAGCAAGAAGGTTGCCGGTTTGCTTCAAGGTCAGGAGGGGGCCTACTTGTGGCCTTTCTGTGTGGATCTTGTATGTTCTTGCTCGGGTTTACTCCGGGTACTCCATTTTCCTCCCAAAAACATACAGAGGTTTATAGGGAACTTGGTTAAATTGTCTGTATGTACGATGGTGTGTTTAGTAGTTGTGTGTCTTTGTGTGTCCTGCGACAGACCTGTGTCCTGTCCAGGGTGTCCCCCCGCTTCTTGCCCGAAGAAACTGGGATAGGCTCGCTGAATAAAAACATGAATTACTAAATAACCCTCTCTGAGTTCTTTACAGAAAAAAAATAGTCAATGAAACATTAACCGTCAGGTAACTTTCATTTACTTTCTGACAACTAAGCTGAGCTTCGACCTTTTAATTTAGGCTTAACTTAATTTTTTATTTCATTTAAACCAGGCCTTCTTAGAGAGCAACACAATGTAGGTAGGTGTAGAATATAAAACAACAGAAAACATACAGTGTAGTTTTTTCTTAAGCTAGTGTTAAAAAATGATTGACGCCCTTAAAATTGGGTCACACACTGTATATATGAAAAACATCTAAATGCGTCTCTGCTATTGTTCGTGGACCACTGCTTTGAATAGAAGCTGATCATTACGCACACACTTGGACAATCTCAGTTCTACCGACTTAAAACTGGGTTGCCATTATTAAAATATAGGTGGAAATATTTATAATTAAACAGTATGTAATATAGCTTGTAGAAAACAATGAATATTATTGGAATTAATTCTCAATTCTACATTTATTTTATTACGCTTTCCATACACTGTACGTTCTCATCCTTTATCGTTTCTTAATTACGCTGTGGAATTGAGTCTTGCCGTGGGATTAAACACAACAACGAGTGGTTCATGGGAATCCGTTCCCTTCCCTCCTGCTTTCTGCTGTTTAACATTTTATTGCTCTTCACTGAAGAGGCTACTCATGAATAAATAAAGGGAGAACGTGGGATTCACATTTGGATGAAAAGTGTGCAGAAAATGTGATTATGGCGAAGCATAATGGGATGAATTGCGATTTGAACGTGTGATGGAAAAACATGACATAATCTCAGACGAAGGATCTGAAACTTTCAGGACGGACGGATATGTGGATGTGTTTTGACTCTGGACTAGAAACACGATACCTATGAATACAAAGCGGGGAAAAAGCAAAAGTTAGATATTTGCATCTTGATTGTCCTTTGAAATGTGACTGTCAAAGATTATTCTATCTTCAAAGCGGCGTGGAATCAAAGCGCGGGAAAAAGCTGTTGACTGCAGCAACTTCGTTGATCATGTAATCTGATATATCGCCGTGATACTTTAAAAACAACAAACGGAGGTAAAACCTTGTGGAAAACCTTGTTTTTGTTGTTTAATAAGGTGTGAACCGGAGGAGCTGCGTGATGATGCTCCAACATAAACGCTCCGAGATCAGGCTGTCGTTTCAATCCCCGGATACGTTGATCCAGGTGATCGCTTGTGACTCGCGTCTGTCGACCCTGATAGAGTGAGAACTGCAGATCCCTGACAGTCTGGTGTCACATTGTTGTCTCATGTGCGGACACTCGTAAAAAGCCTTGACCCGAATCTCTACAACCAATGGTTTCCCCGTCAAGAACACATGTCTTGTCAGCCAGTCACCTCTCTATCACACTCTCTGTGTCCATTCTGTGGCGTGACAATACATTTCTTAACACGTGACCAGAAACTGTTTCCTTCAACTGAGAAAAATCTCGAAACTTAGGAAAATGTTGTCGGAACATGATCTGGAGCTTTTAATCCATGCGTTTGTTTCTTCTCGTCTGGACTATTGTAACAGTTTGTTTTCATGTCTTAACAAGAAGGAGTTGTCTCGCCTGAAGTTGATACAAAACTCTGCAGCGAGAATTCTGACCCGCTCTAGTAGAAGAACTCACATTTCTCCGATCCTTAAAACTCCTCACTGGCTTCCAGTTTCTTTCAGGATCAACTTTAAAATTCTGGTTCTTACTTTCAGATCTATTCATGGTCAGGCTCCTCCTTACATCACTGATCTGATCCAGCCTTACACCCCAGCTCGGGCTCTGAGGTCTGTGGATCAGAATCTACTGATGGTTCCTGAACACGGCTCAGGACCAGAGGAGAGAAATCTTTTCAGGCTGTTGCTCCTAAGCTTTGGAACGATCTTCCTCTCTCTTTGCGCTTGATGGAGTCTACTGACTCCTTTAAGAAACATCTCAAGACGTTTCTATTTGTTCAGGCTTTTCCTTGATTTTCTGGAACTCCTGTGTTGTTCTCAGTATTATCTTGATCTTTAAAGTATATACTTTTTTGAGTATTGTTTTGATTGTTAAAGCGCTTTGTGATCCTGGTCTGGAAAAGCACTATATAAATAAATATTACTTACTTACTTACTTACTTACTTTAACTTCCTTCCCTCGTATTTGTCTGTTGTTTAACTTGATTTTATTTTTTTAACTGATGAGTGACTGACGACACATCATCTTCGGTTTTTTAATATTCTGAGATGAATGTTCTCCAACAGTATTTAAGATCAGAATTTTGACTTTTTGTTCCGACTGTTGGTACGAACAGAGCCCCGTCAGATCCACTGACGTATCCATGGATAACCAAGGGATTGTTGAACCACTATCCTTGATGCTACATTAAAAAAACAAAATAAATAGCAAGTTACAAAATGTCTTCGTTAACTAGTCAAACATGGATTAATCCCACAAGTTACTGTACGTTTTTTAAGCTCATATTTCACAAGTGAAGGAAACTGTTTACCCATTAACTAGCCAACCAAAAATATTTGCTGGCTAACTACTATTTTTGCTCTTGTCAGTTAACTAGTTGTACAAAACATGTTTACTAGTTCACCATTAAGGGGGGAAATGTCTTAGACTGGTTGAATAATGAACATTTTGGCCTAAACTAGTTAACTAGTGAACATGTTTACGCTCACTAGATAACCAATAACATATACATGGTTCAACAAATTCACTAATTAACCTAATTCAAGGTTGACTTGGTTACATGTGAGGGATTTACTGATGTCTTGCTACTAGTTGGTCTTACGTTATTAGTCCACTTGTGGAGCTTAAAGTAGTCACTACTGAACATGTTTTGCTTCACATGTGAACTAGTTCTGGCCTCCTTTTCCCTTACAAGTAAACTAGTTGAACCAAGCATGTTTACTTTTTAACCAGCAACTGTTAGACATATAAACGTTCACTATTAAGGGGAAAACTGGTTAAATAGTGAGCTTTTTTTACCTTCGCTAGTTACTTTGTGAGCAATTTGTTTTAATAGTGAAGAGTTTAACTAATTAACTATTGAGCCGTATTCATGGTAGACTAGGTAACATGTAAGATATTTTGCAGCTTCCTGTTTAACTAGTCATAAATGTTAGATGATACTAGTTGGATATTGAAGGTCACAATGCTCACTAGTTGAATGTCAAAGCCACCATGCTTAAAAAGTAACTAGTTGTACCGTTTTAATGTTACTAGTCAAATTGTGTGAAGAAAAAAATGGTCACCACTGAACATTTATAGCTGCACAAGAGAACTTCATAGTTCCAGCCCCTTTCCCCTCACCAGTAACTTAGTTAGACAGAACATGTTTACTAGTTGTCTAGCAACAGTAATACATCTATTTGTTGATCAAGGGATAACTAAAACTTTTTAAACAATTACTTGGTGTGGCCTTCTTTTTTATTCTTCACCAGTGAACAACTAGCACAGAACGGTTCAATTAGTTTACTATTAACCATTACTTATAGTTGACTAGGTAAAATGTAAGACAATTTGCACCCCATTAATTAACTGGGTGTACTTGTTTTATGCTTCTGGTTAACAGTGAGGGCAACATGTTTACAAGTTCACTCTTTAAGTCACAATACTCCTTAGTTAACTAGTTGCATTGGTTCTATGTTACTAATGCACTCGTGAAGCAAACAATGGTCACTTGTTAACAGATAATTGTAAGACATGACAAAATGGCGAAATAGTTATGTATGTTTTACTGAATAACATGTCAGAGAACTAGTACACTAGTTGACTAGTGTGTTACATTTTGTAATATGGTTGTTTTGGTTGGTCCCTAGATATTATCGACCAGTGTTTTTACAGGTGCAGTCGAAAAAAGGACAAAAATTCTTACAATACATCTCTTATTCTTCCTTTTTTCTACCAGCTGTCGAATTCAAAACCATGTATTTGAAGTAACACATCAGGTCATGTCCACACAGAGGAGACTTTTTCTATCTTTTGTAGTTTTAAAAATGGCTGTGTGAAGGTGTGTGAAGGACGAAGAAAAACACTAAAAAAGAACCAAAACTCAGACGAAGCTGGTGGCGAGATGGAAAAAGTGCTACAAAACAGGATGTTTCTGCCTGATTGGTTCCGTCACCATCAGTCAGACGGTGAGAACATGCAGGTAAAAAACAAGTGGGTTGTTGCTGGAACGTCAAGATGAGAAAAGATTTGGTGTGTGACGACCGTTGCTCGTGCGCACACACACACACTCTCTCCTCTGTGTCAGCTAATAGTGTTTAATAGGTTCAGTCAAAGCCTTTAATTCAGGGAGACGGAGTGGATCCTGACTCAAGGGTGAGAGACTGTCCTTCACAACTTTTAACTATGAAAAATTAAACAGCAGTGGTGTGAGCGTCCCTTTAAACCAGGGTGTCTTGTCAGGACGCCGGTGTGTACATTCATGCTCTATATATGTTTCGCCACAGGGCTGACGCTTTATATCTCTTTTCCGCATTAGTGGCATGTGCTGTGTGTAAATAAACATAATTGTCTATTTCTGAAGAGAGAATCAAGGATGACTATAGCTGCTGTAATCCAAGGTTTACACGCTGTAATGCTGTTTAATGCCTGCAGGCTCCGCTGGCAGGAGGACAGACGGAGATGGAGGGGGACAATAGTCAAGACGTGGAAGGTAAAGCAATGGCTAGTCAGGAAGGAAGATTAAATGAAAGGAAAATATGCTCTATAGTGATATGAGATATGAACAAAAAATATATAGATTCACAAAAAATAGATACATGTGTTGATGTTATATTTTAATCTGTTGAAGGAAAGATTTTTGTGGACAAAAAAGAAGCTTTTTCTTCATCATCATCAAACCTTTACTTAAATAATAATATTTTGGACAATTCCTCTGACCATCATACTCAAGCAAAATCTATTTTATTTATGAATCACTTTGCCAATTAATGTGTTTTCAAGCTTAAAGTATCCCTTTCTGTCATAAATGTCATCTTTGGTCTCAATCGACCAAATTATTGACCTCCATCCAGGTCACCATTTGATCGTCTACGAGACAAAACCACAAAAAATAACGAAAGAAGATATTTTTAATTAATCTGATGATTCTAGTAGGAGAAGTCGATGATTATATTTTGGTAAAGTTTCTATACTTTTTTTTGGATTAAGAACAGTTTTGTCATTTACTTGAATGGCTTCCAACCATGCTGTAAATGCCAACTGTGTGGAACTAGCAAAGAAAAACAAACCCAAAAATATACATATAACAAATAACAAATTTGAATGACTCATATTTTAATATTTTATATTTATCTATATTTTTAGTCCTTGTCTACCAGTTACACAGTTGACTCACGAAAGTCTTTGTTATTGGCATGATTGCATGTAATGTTTTTAATTTCCATTTCAAGTTACCCCCTTATTTGAACAGTATTTTACCGATCAACTGTAAGTAAAAGTTATCAGTTCTACTTTCTAAAGAACACCATTAGATACAGACGTCTCGGGGAATACTTATAAATCCTACATTAAGTCTAAAGCAGCAAGAACCCTAGCTTATACATGGATATGCATCTTAATTCTGTTCAGATATTGTCCTGACAGAGCCGATGGCGGGATAAACAAGGGAGGTGGCAGGCGAGGACAACAGAGGAGAGGAAATGAAATAAGGAAAGGGGTTTACACAAGGTGGTAGAAGAGGGAGGTAAAGATGGATGGCATATCAAACCAATGCAAATCTGTCTGGAACAATTCCCTCGGGAGGATTCACACGCACGCAGGTGAGTAC